>NC_053417.1:15005205-15377705 GCF_016859285.1 Xiphias gladius | reverse complement strand
CCTCCTGCTCAAACTAATTTAATTTGACCAACAGTATCATGTAAGATAACCAATCTGTATCACCCTCTAACCATTATGAATATTCATTCACAGAGTACAGATGTGATTAAAAACCTGTAAATGCAGTGTGAATTCATTTCCATCCTATGAATAATGCATGTGTAATCGCTGTGAAGGTGATTTCTCCTTCACCTCCCTCCTCCTTTTCCTCCTTCACAGCAGTGCAAGCCAACGATGAAGCTCGAACCCATGAGAGTGAGCAGAGACCTGCTGTTGATTTCAACCACGAGTGAGTCAGAATGAGTCACAGAGATATCTGACGCAAGTATAAGCCTCGTTGTAAACCAGAAGTGAAGGGGTGAGTGAAATCAAGTTATTTTGTGAGCAAAAAGCCGTATGAATGTCAGTGATCCAGCTTAACGAGAGATCAGCTTTCCCAGGGTGCTGGTGGTGTGCATGTGCGCGTGCATGCTTGTGAATGTGTCATAATCCAGTTGAGGCAAGGCTGGTGAAGTGCATGCGTGATTGTCAAGTGTACTCTGTATGTGTGTGTGTGCGCGTGTGCGTGTGTGTGTGTGTGTGTGTGTGGGTGTGTGTGTGTTGACAGGGCGGGTGGCTGGGCACAGGGCCCTGCTGACTGGGGAGCTGCTCAGACACTGAGTCAGATGCCACCAGGGAGAACAGACAGGTCCTTTGTACAGGGAGCTCAGAGAGACCAGGCCCTGGGACACACTCCCCCAACACCGTCACGACACACATGCATGCATACACGTGTACACACCATACCTGTGTGCATCCCTTCACACTTGTTTGTGCACACACATAGTCCACAGCGCATTAATAGCCATTAAAAACGCTGATTTAAACATACACCCATATGTGCATGCGGTGCACCGCCCACACACTCATGCACGAACACACACTTGAGAAAGCTTGAAAAGAGAAAGTCATAATAGGCTATAATCCGCCAAGGAACAACCTCTCTGCTGCAATTCATCATTTAATTTGTAATTAATAATTCATCCTTCAACTTTTTGCTGAGTCAACGTCAAAATATCTGAAAGTGTTTTTTCGTGTGCTGAAGATTTAGCCCTGACCGACACTGAATTAAGCTGACAATGAGTTGTAAGAAATACATTCACCACTCACTATTCTTACCTTGGCCATCTGAGCCTGCACTCCACCCGCCTTCAGCGCTGTCACTGCCTTCTGAGCTGAAGCTGGACTGTCAAAGTCAACAAAGCCATAGCCTGCAGGCACCGAGACATACAGCAAGACATACAAGTTATGACTATGTGATATGCATACCACGGGACTCTATGGACGCAGATGTGTAATTCGAACACATGACGCATTCATAGTAGTAGTGTTTGAACCTGAAGAGACAGCCAGCTTATGTCTGAGCCTCGCTTCCCCATGGAGGACAGATGTAGAGTTATACAACACTTTCAATGTTATGTCACACAATACACACCTGTTAAGTAGGTACAGTGTGAAGCTTAACACACGCTAAACATTTGGGAGCTAAAAGCAAACAGCTTTACTGAGAAGAGTGTGTGACGTAACCTTAAAACTGAAATCTGTAACTTTCCACACAGCAGAGATGACAAACTATCTAGCGGCATGCATGTGGTGCTATTTCACCTCTCTGTTGTTGATATGCAGTGAAAATATCATCAACTGATGAGATAAGGTGTTAATGAATACATTATCTACTGAAGACAGCAATTTAAGTGAACCGGAGAGGCACGATCCAACAACACGGAACATAGTAGAATACTGGATGCATCTCCAACCATTTTAAATGATTTTTTACCTGTTTCCAATCTACCATACTGGTTGTTAAAATAAAATGATTGTAAAGTAAAAATATTATGGATATGGATTTCACATTTTCAAATAATCATAATACGCAATGAAATCATAACAGAATAATGGCGTCGAACATGAATGAAGTACAACGTAAATTACTTAAACAAAGTTACAACATTCATCCAGAAAGCATCTAATTCAAAAATACCTTTTGGCTTGACAAAATGTAATGACTTAATTAATTTAAATATAATTTGACCAATAAATCTCCCTATTACTTATTAAATTCTTAGATTAAAAAAAAAAAAGTGATACTTGTCTCCCAGATATTTATTACAAAGGTTGCCGAGCATCTGATTCCTATCCCAGCCTTTTTTCTTTCAGTGACACTGGGAATTCTGTTATTACTATCCCTGAAGCTGCAAACAGTCTGTCTGCAATTTAGATTTTCATAAAAAAGGTACTTTTCCCAATTAAGCTCCTACACAAATTCCACATTAAGATCACATGCTGACATATTTTTGTGTAAACAGATCTTTAAACCTCAGCTCAAGAGTTACGTTCAACCTGCCGGTGCCTTTACACCTCACCTTTGCACTTGTTAGTAGTCTTGTCCAGGATGGCCTTGGTGGATACGATTTTCCCATACCTGAAAAAAACAGTGAGGTTTACACTCAAAGATCGTCCTTGCACTGTGTACTGACAGTAATTACTTGTTTACATTCAGTATTGGCATGTAACATTGCTGAGGCAATGCAGTTTCTGTCTAAATTCAACGCACCCTAAGAGATTGTGCTACATGAAGCCCAAACTATAATTCACCTGACAAATTCAGTGCAATGACGCTGAATACAATTATACCATCTAATAATAAATGATGTGCATAGGGAAGTCTTTAGAGAGGGGGTGGGGGGGTAATATGAAAGGAAATAACAGTAATGTCCTGTGGGTTTCTGCATGCTAGAAAGAACTTCTCTATGTCTTATTCATCCCGGCTGATGTGTATTTTTAATCCCACAGTTGTCCTGTTGTGCATGCTCTATTTCCCATGGAACTGATGCTAGGTCACAGTGACCTGGCAGGTTGTATTGTGTGTCAGCTGTACAATTTAATACCTTTTCCCAAGAATTCCTTTTAGCATCACTCCCATACAGTTGACTTTTTTTTCTCAATTCAGACTACGCAGGCCTCCCATCCTGTTCTCAGCCATCGCCTGATGGCTGTGACTGGGACTGGTATAATATCCTGCTGTTGGTCACCTGATTATACCTAAGGCATATGTGGGACACAGTTGTGACAGAACTCAGTTGATGATGGCAATTTTGTATAGCCACTTGTGTGAGTGCCCTTATAAAATCATTGTGGATGAGATTATAAAGGACTATAGAACACACGTACATAATACATAATGGTACATATGGTAACAGTAACACAGTAATGTGCCTCCACAGTACGATATGACCTTTCACCATTACAGTCTGTATTGACTACATTCATGTCACCCTCCACAACACATAGATGTCAATAGGGATCATATCCAAGGGGAATCCAACATGATGTGATGTGGTTAAAAAAATAAAAATAAATAAAATATATATATATATATATGTATCTGTTGTAGTTTCAGATTGCTTCACAATGAACTATCGATATGAAAATCCTGCATTATCTACCCAGCTAGCCAGCTATGGATACTGCAGATGCACAGGATAGTGTCGGACTTGGGCAAATGCTTCAGTGAAATAGTGTCTATCAGTTCCCATCTCTCCAGGCATGTGCATGCAGTGTAATCTGATATGCCTCTCCTTGGCTGTCCTGTCCAAAGCTGGCTCCCAGCCATACTCTCATTCTACTAACCAGCTTCTCTCTAGGCAGTGTTAAACCCTCCACTGGGTCTTAGTGCCCCTCACAATGCAATCCAACTTTCATCCAGTGACACTGCACCACTGCCTCATTTCATCTGGGCTAGAAGAGTCACTTTCAAAATACATTTTATTAATAAGGATTAAGCATGACCTGCTAAAACTGTAATCTGACAATTAATCTGTTGGATTAGTCTGAATTGGAAATGAAATTGTTTCTTTTAAGTTACTTTAGGATAACTTTACCTTTCGAGAAATCTGTGAATCTGTAATCTCTAGCCGAGATGTCTTAAATTAACCCGTGAAGATGATTATATAAATTTATTAAATAAAATTGATACTACGACAGTAAACTACACTACTACATGTTGGGATTATAAATATAAATATTGTATTCAATATATAAGTAGTGAATACACAGTGTGTTCACATTTTACTTCAATTGCGTCTATCCAACCTTAAGACACAGCAATGCAAGGAGACCGAACAGTCACTGGTTTGATACTAAAGCACTTTTTATCATCTAGTAAAGTTCACATTGTGGAACTCACCCATTATGTCAATCCACCAAAGACTTTTAGAAACAACTTAAAACCTATTTTTACTAAATGCCTCTTAACAATATCTGATTTCTTGTTCATCCTAATTCTTAGGTGTTATTTGAGTTTATACGCTGTATAAAATGACTTTGAGATGTGTTAAAAATTATCTCTTTAAATATCGTTTTTACTCGATATTCAGGGCATCACACACAGGATATGTTGGATATGCCAACATTGTCTTCCTATATTTTCATATGCATCATCACTGTGGGCACACAGAGACCCAACCAGTCTCCCACTTCACATTATGACTAGTATTTAGGCCGGGAGCTCTGCTTGCTGCTCTTCCCTGCTTACACAGTTGAGATACCCGTTTACTGAATTGTGCTCAGAGGTCTTGGACTACATGATGCAGAATGAAACGAGGGGCTACAGACTCAGCCATGTGTGAGAGAGCACAGCATACAGAGACCAGCCCAACATCCATCCATGGTCAACCACCAGAGAAGGACCGGAGCAAGAACCAGAGTGGCCGCGAGGCACCCACAGACACAACTGCAGGGGCTGTAGATGGAGAACCAACCCCCATCCTCTCCTCTCATCCTTCACTCCCTGCATAGTACATCTCACAGTGTTCATACAAGAACTCTCAGTGTGGGGGAGGGGAGCTTTGGGAGTTCTGTGTCCTGATTGAATGCACACACTTACTGTTCAAACTTGAGTTAAGTATGTAAAATTTCCTCCATTAGTTCTCTTCCAGCTGTTTTACATCCTGATCTACAAGCATTTTCCTTATTAACTATCTCAGTCTACTTTAACAGAGAATTACATTGGCCTTAATGTGCTCCGCTAAAAGGCAAATTTCATGCAGTGATTTTATCTGCTCAGTAAAAGCAGAAATATGAGAACTACCCCCACAGAACACCACCTGACACACAAACCCTGAACTCCATTCACTCCTCCCCCTCTGATTCTCTCCATCCACCTCCCCACCCTACCTCCCCCTCTTCATGCCATTGCCCTTGTTTGTCTTTCCCTTTCCCCTGGGCTCGCCGTTTCCTGTAGGGTTGGGCAGCCTCATGTGAGCCATATCTTCCAGACAGCTGTAAAATAGCAGGCCTCTCCCTCCCTCTCTCCCTTATTCAATCTCTCTAGCCCCCTTTCCCTCCTTTTCTCTCACTCTTCTCCTCTGCTCTTCTGCTTCTCATCACCAGGCTCCAGAATTCAATTAAGTAAACCCAGATCATTCATCTCAGCCCTACTTGTTTTGATGTCTCCCACTAAAGACCAAACAAACATATCAGATGGATTGGATGATGCTGTTGTTTGATGTCTGACTACACACTTCCCTGAAACGGAGTTCTTAAAGACTCACACTCAGACTGTTGAGCAGTATAGTGTGGTGTTTATAGTGCATAATATGAATTTGAATTTGGGTAGCATAGTCTCATTGTCATCATACTGTAGGATAATATCTAAAGCACAGATGGGCCATAATTCATATGCAGTAGATTAAAAGCCAGAGGAGCAAGAGCACACATACAGAAAGAATTAACATGAGAGAAGGAGACTAAACATTCTGTACCTAGCTGTTGGAAAGTCTGTGCTTAGCTGTGCCAAACTGAAATGTCTTAGTTTGCAGCCCAGATGATTGTTGGTTTTTCCATAAGGCCACTAAATGATGGGCCTTAAACCACGTAGATGAAAATGTGGCCCTCTTCTCCGTGCCAGAAACACCTGCTAAAGTGTGCTTTAACATTCGTGTGCAGTGTTCCTTACAGTGTAAGGAAGCCATCCATCTACTGTATTTGCCCATGTAGTAATGCAATCCACTCAATCTTTCAGCCAGGCATCTATCTATCCATCCATCCATCACTCTGTTCTATCTTAATCTACTCTGCTCCTCTACCATGGTTCACGCTCGGAGTGGGCAGCCAGAGAGAGATTTATTGAGTGTCTTAGTAGACGCTGAAGCAATTCGTTTTTGGGTGACTTACGGCTGACAGAGTTTGACCAGATCCTGGTCTGTGGTTCCCGGGTGGAGGCCACGGATGTACAGGTTGGTTTTGCTCAGCTGCTCTCCCCCACTGCTGCTGCTGCCACCACTGCCATTGCTGATGGTAGTGGTGGTGTTGCTGTTGCTGTTGTTGTTGTTAGGGCTTGGTGGAGCCATCTGATGGTTGGAGGGGGACACATACGTCTGCTGCCGAACAAAGAAATGGCGTAGTTAATTTCGAATGGTACAGTCGTACACAGTGCAATTAAATGGATGTATACGCTCATGTAGTAGTTAAAAGCAAATGAAGCAGCTGGTTAATGGACCACTAACTGCTCAAACTTGCTCAAACTACACGCTTATGAGGAGAAAATCAATTAAGGACACAATAAGCCAAAACATGAGCAACGGTGGCTGGTTAGCCCAACGACATGGTGTCAAACATATCCAAATGAGGCCGCAGAGTCAGACCCAGGATATCAATAGCAATTTTACTGCTTCATCTGACTTGACTGGTCAGGTGAGATGAGACGGAAGATAAAAAGAAGAAGAAGAAAAATTATATAACCCAAAATTTTCAAATGTACCGCATACTGTACATAATGCAAACATTAATATTGTCATTTATACATATAACGGAAATATAAAGAATAAAACTATGTATGACTATAGCATCTATGCTGAATAAGCAAAAATGTGTGCATACTCATATTAAGAGGTCATAATAATCGTCACAGGGTTGTGCTTTTTAAACAATGTTTTACAGCCTCTGAATGTACGGTGATTTATTTTTTTAAAATCACGCCAAACCAACATCTATAACAAGCAGGTTATATAGAAAATTTAAATATTTAGTGTTTCACTATTTATGCATGTTTACCATTCATTTGTGCAAAAATAAATGAAGACTGGCAATGTTTTTTAAACACTGATGATGCATTAGTTAACGGTGTAAGATTGAACGTTGACTGGCATACTGACCTTACCCTATCTAGTAAAACACTGTTGCCTATAAACATGTTTAACATGCATTAGCGAAGGCTGGCGCACAGAATCATTTGTCTGTTCATCAGGTGCACAATGGACACTGATTATTATAGAGATCTATTACAGGTTGCCTACAAAACACACATACCTGTTGCTTTGACTGTAAATGTCAAAACTTTACCTTAATTATTATATGTGTAAGAATGCCAATCAAAAGGAATATTACTTATTTTGAATAGTATTGAACCTCAGAGAAATGCAACTTTTGAAATAAATTTAAATTGTAAAAAATTATAACATACAGTATATGGGCACTAAGCCCTCTTACAAATGCAAAATGAAAGAGTGGAATATTAAATCTGGCTGGTATGGTTAATGTGGCTGTGTTCCATTCTGCTGCATGGTGAGTGAGAGGCTTTTATGCTAAGGGTTGAAGCTGAAAGGGTTTTTGTGACCAGCTTTCATTGGGAGTATTCGAAACAGTTCCAATCAAAACTGTTCACAGGGAGATCTGTGGATCATCAACAGCAACTAGGACATTGTTTCTGGAAAGAAACTTTTATATTTGCTTTTTGAATTTCATTTTTCTGTGCTTTGAGCAGCACAAACCAAATACTGCTCACCACTATTGTCTTGTGATGCTGGCAGAAATCTCAAAACTTAAACTATCTGCATGACTAGATACATACTGTAAAAACACAATAAATATGGTACTGTATGTGCAGATTTGTGCATCTAACTGATGCATTGGTAATTTTATGTGACGCCTGTTTTCAAAGTCTTTAAATATCATGGACCATGGTTTCAAACTGAAATTCTAAATTGAGTTTGTTAGGAAGTAAAATGTCAGATAAGTTTGGCCTTGGTCTTGCTTTCCTCTCAGTGCTGGAGGAGGAGGAACCGTTTGATTAGTTATGGTCAGCAGGCCCGGCCCCAAGGAACAATGGGGTGGCTTGTTGGACACCACAAGGTCAGCACTGGACCACCAGCTCGTTAACAGAGAAGGAGCTGTCAAAAGGCTGCTGGAATCAAGCTAATTATGACCTCTTTATTTCTCTCTGCTGTGACTCTGTTCGAAACCAACTAGTACAAGCTTAATTCAGACTCCTGAAACACAAATCTATGAGGGAACATAACATTTTACAAAATTAAAACTAAGTGTTTAAAGTTCAGACCAAGCTTAAAATTGTGGTCTGAAAAAAAAAGATTTGAAATAAGTTTTGAGTATTTATTTTATAATCAAAATGTTTGCAGTGTTACAAAACTCAATAGTGAGACACAAATCTGGACTGAAAAATGCTAAAAACTGTCCACTATGCCTGGGAGGGAAAAAAAGAAAAATAAACAGATCATGTGCGCTCCAACAAACTACAACCAATCAACTAATAGAGCCCCAACAAAACGCCTTTTTATTGGCCGAACATCAGTCAACACAGAAGTTTAAAAACTCCACCTAAAATAGGTAGCAAAGGATGGGAAAGTGAAATAGCTGCATTAAATGATACTTTAATGTTTGTTATTGGGTGTAGCTGATGTCATCCTGCCATGGAAGCTAGTTAACTAACATAGCTGCTGTTTTTTCACACTCTATGTTAACGTTGGAGGCACATATCACATTATCCCAATCTAACGTTAGTTAATGTTACTGACACTGTTTAAAACTGTGTTCAACATTCAACAAAAAGACACTGAGAGCCTAAATCAACAGAAGAACTGAGACAAGTTCTCCAAGATGCTTGGAACAACCTGCGTGCCAAGTACCTTGAAAAACTGTGAACAAGTGTACCGAGGAGATCTGGTGCTGTTTTAAGGGCAAAGGGTGTTCACACCAAATACTGATTTTAAACTGCACTTTTTATGAAGTTAACTGATAAATTAAAAAAAACTATTGATGGCATTATCTTTGAAACCATCCTCACTTTACTTTTAGAGCCTACAGTAGTTCTACAGTAATGTAAGTAATAATCTAGTAAAACTTTTTCAGACAATACTTACATGAGCAACACCAGTGATTCGTTTGAACGCTTTTTTTTAAAATCCCACTACCCAGCTGCCATATGTTTTCCAAACTGTTTGGAATCAGCCTTTTTAGTCAAGCTGAGAAATCAAAGTGACTCACAGAGCCCATTCATCTAAGTCCTCTTTCCTAATCTCCCTCTCTTCTTTAGCATCAATAGTACAGTGTTTGTTTTTCCACAATCACAGCCTCTTCCTGTGCTTTCCCTTGCCTTCACTGTAGGCCGCCTGCACAGACTATCAGGAGGGATGCACCTGCAGAAGCCTGGGGAGATAGAATCTGACAGGAGACCGAGTCGGGGCCCGGGCCTGGCTAGTGAGGCCTTTCTAATTGGGATGTGAGCTTGTTAGCGGAAAGTCCTAATCCCTCTCATGTGCTCTCTAGTCAGAAGGTAGTGTCTCATTAAGACCGCTCTGCTAGGCTCCTTCAGAGAAAAGGATGGCAGTGAGTCAGTTCCACACCTTCTCCCCATCTGCCCCAGTGCCCAGCGCAGGCTCCAGGTGTTTTACCACCCATGTAAGGTAATGCCTAATGCGCTGGTGCACACACTGGCAAAGACGCATGCAGAAGAACACAAATGCAGCTAAGAAGGTCCGAAAGTATGATGAGAGCATGACTGGGAATCACAAATGTAATTGTACAGCCTGCAAGACTGCATATCCTCTGGGTTAGTCCTTGCCCGACACCTGACCTCTTAACATGTTACTCATTTCCTTCCTACTTGTTACTCTTTAGTCCACAGCCGCCCACCTATCTGTTTACACTGCTCCTTACATAGATCACAGTGTCATCTCTGAGCATTCTTTACATTCCTTTGCAATCCACAAATGTTTGTGTTTCTCTCCTTGAAGTGGACAGGGGCTCTGAGGGGAATGTGTTGGGTTTAAGATCACAGTTGAAGCTGTCGTTGTTAAAGTGAACTACATTCCCGGAGGCATCACTGTTCTGTCGGAACTGGGCTTCTCGACAAGGCAAGATCAACTCTGAGAAATACAGGAAATGATCCTGTGTGCAGATAAAACATATACTAATTTGCAACTGACATACTAACATTGGTTTAAAAAAAAAAAAACCCAAGGCATTTATTTTTACAATATGTAATGACATAATCTTATCTGCCCAGAAACAATTGATGCTCAGTGGCTTTAAGCACCTCAGAACAGAGAAGTAGGAAATGTATACAGTTCTCACATCCCCATTAATATCAGTGTATGCAGTCATAGCTGCAGAAAGATAAGTCAGCTCTTTGTGTTATTATTATAGTTGTGCAAGAAGCATAACCACAGTAAGTGGCCTACAGCATGGTGCAGAGAGATGGAGTGTGCTCCGGGCAGCAGCTGAAGACTGATGAGGTGATTACAGCTGGAGGGAGCCGAGGTGATGCCTGTAGAGAACGCAGGTGACTCAAGGACCTTTTCATCCGAGAGAGAACAACGAGTGCTAAGTGAGGCAGGATGTATGCCTTTAACTCTAGTAATAGCAAAGATATGAGCCTGACTGTCTGACACTTTAATTCCACATCTCTCTGGCAACACAAACACTTTGTGCAACTGATGCTGAGGCTGCTTGCAAAAATCTTCTTATGGTCATCCCATTTACTTCTTTCATTTAATTATCTTTATCCCAAGATAGGCATAATGCTGACTACAAAATCCTAGGGAAAAAAGTGTCAAATTGACTAAATATTTCAATCAGTTCCAAAAGAAAATGTATTTTGCTTATCATTATTATCATAATGGTACTTTCCATTACCATACAGTAGCATTTCAAAAATAGACTAGTAAACTGTCAAGAATCATTACCTCTCTATCGCTAAAATAGTTATTATTTATGCTATGCAACAAGTATATGTTTATGAATACATGACAGAGAAATATCTTAAATGTAGAGTCCTACCTGCTTTGCTAAAGAAACCTTAAAAGGCACCGTGGAAAAGATCATAGTGTCACAGACACAATCTCTTTATATTATATTTCTGCAGCTGCAGGCGAAAAAAGCGGTGCAAGGTTGGAAGAACCCTAATGAGAAAAGTGATGAAAATCCTTGGCGTCCTGTGGCTGAAAGGTGAGACTTCTCCTTGCTCTCCTTCTCCTTGACTCAGTCCAGTTTTATCAAAAACACAAGAAAAATCTTAACAGACGTTTTAAAAAACAGGCTGTTTTCAACAGGTATCAAACAGCCTGAAGAAAGCAGAAAGTAAATTTTCCGGACGAGGGATTCATCAGTTAGGAGGAATGTTCAGCCTCTCTCCTCCATGTCAACTGAACCACTGACAGACAAGAGATCAAGGTATGTGAAACACAGAGGGGAGAAAAACTGGGGGGAGTTATTCGAAAGCGCGCGGGGGGGGGGGCTAATCCTTTTCTTTTCTCCGCCCTCGTAGTAAAAGACACAGACCAAGGGGTTACCACTTGACGCTGAATTTATAAGTCTTCCCTCTTTGTGCTTGTGGCATTTTAACAAAGCAAAACGTGTAAAATTAAAAAAAAAAGTGTGTGCATGTCTTCTTTCAAGGAAAAGGTTTTGAGTTTGCCCCTCTTGAAATGAGCACATTGTCTGAATCCAGGATTCCAGAAATTCCAGGTCATTAATCTGAGCAGTCTGAATTCCTGCCAGCCATGAGGCAGGGAAGGGAATAACACAAGGAAGGAGGGAGGTGTTTGATTTCAGCTTTGTTGAGACATTACAATCAAAATGCTAAGAGTCAGGCATCAACGTACTTCATACGCAATTCCAGTCCCAATGTGGCTGCGACACTTTCAAGACACATTTTGGGATGAACTCTTAATGGTTAAACACATTTTTCAACAATCAGCATTCAAAACTCTCCAAATCCTAGACATGAAAGTTTTCGAACAAAGTTGCGAACAATCCTGTCTAATGCTATAATATCTATAAGTCCCAGAATTGATATATTCTCTACAGAAAAAGTGGTTGAAAACAGATACCAAAGTCACCATATGAATTATTCATATGAGAAGACAAACTAATCAATATTGGACCTTATATATTTTTAGCGCTACAACTGATCTATACATCCCATATGGCCATATGGCCTTTATGAGGTTCTAGTGGTTATTAAGGAGGTTCTCTGTATCCTTTACGATGTTTTAGTGGTTCTTCTAAAGGTTCGAGAGGTCCTTTAGGCCGTCCTAGGGGTTGTTGAGAAGGTTTAAATGGTAAATGAAGAGGCTCTACAGATGGTTTTAGGAGGTCTTAGTAGTCATTAAGAAGGTTCTAGCTGTCCTTTAGGAGGTAATGGCAGTCCTTTAAGAGGTTGTAGTGGTCAGTCAGGAGGTTCTAGAGGTGCTGTAAGAGTTTCTAGGAGTCTTTTAGAGGTTGTAATGGTCATTGTGAAGTTTCCACATGTAGTTTTGGAAGTTTTAGTAGTCAATGACAAGGTTCTAAAGGTCCCTCAGAAGGTTCGGGGGGGTGGAGATTGTAGTGGTCACTGAGGAGGTTCTACACGTCCTCTATGAGTTTTTATGGGTCTTTTGGAGGTTTTAGCTGTCTTTTAAGAGGTCCCAGTACTCCTTCAGGAGGTTTCTGGTGGGCCTTTGGGGGATTTTAGGGATCTTCCAGGTTGTTAAACATCTATGGGAGATTTAGCGGTGATGTGTTAGACATTGTTCCCCACCACCATCAGCAAAACACCAAATGAGGGAATGTCCTTTGGAAAACGGCTGTTCATCCCTCCAGGAGAACTCAATACACTTGAAGAATTTATCACGAGGAGCACTGAAAATGTTCTGGAGGCTCTTGGTGGAACATCACATTATTAACACACTTTGGTTTCCTTTAATTTGTCCCCCATCTGTATTACATTAATATTGGACTTATTACATGGGCTCTGTAACTTTCTTCTTTTTCACAGTTGCATGCAAACCCTCTCAGTCATCATTAGCAGGACTGAAGGGGTGGGGCATATCTGTACGCGTAAAAGAGATATATATTCAAAAAAAAAAAAAAACTTTGCTAACTTGTGGTTAATTCAATGAAAACATTACTTACATTCATACGTACATTCATGTTAAAATAGAATATAAACATCTTTTATTCGCTTGTTCGGAGCCTTACGAGCATCTAACAGCCAATTTATAAGCTGTTCTCTCTTTGCGGGCTAAGTATAGGAAGAGAACAGCGACCGTATCGGAAACAAACGAAAGAAAACTGTAGCGGTGACCTACAGGCAACAATGTTAGTTTTTAAGAGTGCAACAACAACACCAAAAAGCCGAAAGCGAAGGCTGCAACGGCGAGTGAGAGACTTTAAACCTGTGATCCACTTTCAAGGACACTGCAGCTTAAACAGCCGAGCAGCTTGTAACTGGACAGGCAGAGCTCGAGCAACACCGCAGCGACAAATGACTTCGTATTTCAGTCAGAGAGGTGAGAAGTGGGCTGCGGTGTTGTTATTTACCTTCTTGCTGTTTTTGCCGGCGTAGCCGTTGTACGGGTTGATTCCTGTCCTTGGCGGCACCGAGAGCAGCATTTTTACACGGCGCCGTGTCCGGAGGAGCGGGGAGCCGAGGCAGTCAGCTGACGTCAGCCAGGGAAACTCAGCCAGGAACAGCGCTGGTGATTGGAGTCGCTCCTCCCGGCCCCCTTGATGCGCTCCGCACATCACACTGGCCCCATGCGTCTGTGTCATATGTGGCTTTATCTCAGGGTTTCGAGCCCGGGACCACGCGAGCCTGTTCTCCAGCCGCGAAAGTGACAAGGCAGGCGGTAAATGCCTAAACGGGTTTTTGCTATAACTTCCACCGTACCAGTGTTCGCCCAAGTAGCCCTGCAGGATTTAGGATTTGGGTGAATACATTTGGCTTATAAAAGCTGCTTCCGATGTTTGTGCCGGAGCCAGAGGAGAAAAGGGTGCTTTCTAAGACTTTGTGCAAAAAGCAAGGATGTTGCCCCTTGGATCCCACAGTCCACCCTTTCAGTCAAGTCTTTTTAGCAGCTGGTTTTAGGATCAAGCTAAATGAGCTTCAGGTCAAGATACAATAATGCACCAGAAGTGAAAAGGAACAGCCCACTAGTACTATTTCCTGAGTAGGAAGTAGACATGACTCACTATGACCTGGCACAACTACTAAAAATAACCTTTACAAACAAAATAAAGCAAAAAATGTTTTAAAAAAATCCGATTATCTGGTTTCAGTTTACACTGTTTATTCGCCTTTATATTTTGACCATTTTGTCAAAAAAACAAAAGCAGATGTATGCCCTAAGGGTGGCAAAGCTTTGAAACAGTATTTAGACCACCACTAAACAAATGACATTTATCTATGGTTAGCCGTTGTTTAAGGCTGGATAACCTTTATCTAAGGAGTGAAAGGGAAGCTCTGCCTTTAATTAAAGAATACATTAAAGAAAATGCCACTGAAAAATTAAAAACATGGACAAAATAGGCAAAGAGCTTTAAATGTTCTACACACTTTACGTATATGACCACAGAGCATTAAAGTTGGGCTGATATCTGTCCAAGGCATTCTCTCTTTGCTGCGCTAACCTCTGTGACCATAAGAGACAACAGTGAAATTAAATTTATCACACTGCAATACTTTGGCAATAAGATAATACTATACATCAGACATAGCTGCGATCAAAGTAATGTGAGTTATACTGCTTGAGGATATTGTATTGTCATACCCGATATTGGTTACAGTGTTTTATTTGAGTATGATATAAATGGAGCTATAATACGAATTTCCATTTTTCCTTGCTTCTGGATCTGACCCAAATTTAAAAAGAACTCTTGATTAATAAGATAACTGCCTATATTACCTCACATCTCTCTGTCTTTTCATCAACTGTCATGCTTTTAGATGGCTCTCATCGTATGAATAAAACAGAAGTTACTTGGCAACTAAATCCCCTGACCCTTTTGCCTGGTCTTGCGTACCCTGACTGATTAGCCCTCAAGTGTGTAGAAAACATATGCAATTGTTCACTCAGCCAAACAGTGTTTTTTTTTTCTATTCACAGCATTTACATAATAAAAATACGTCTGGAAAATTCTGCATCACAGAAGGACAGAGGCCATGCCTATATACTTGTGTTGATCTACGTGCACAAGGGATTTCATCCTGATTTCATCATGACAGTCTAGTCAGACAGATGGGAGAGGCTCAGCTGAATTCATAATCTCTATCTCTCTCTCTTCCACACACATGCACACAATCTCAAAACTTGATGCATTGGTTGCATTTGCATAAAAATAACATTATTCTGTGTTGCCATCATTCTCTCCAGCTAGATATTGACGCTTTTTCAACTGGACAGTTGACACACCACAATTAGGTCACCCAGAGTTGTTCACTCCCCCCTTTTTTCGATCTATGCAATGTTTTGATATGTGTGTGCAAGTGTTCAGCCAGATGGGCTGTGAGTTCCACAGAGCTCAAGGACAGTTTGGGGCGTGACTCAGTCAGCAGAGGCCCCAAGCCAGCCAACACATACTATGAATTCACCAGTAACGGGAATAGTTGGGCTTTTTGGGAGCTGTGGGTTTTTGGATTGGGTTTCCTCCACTAACAGATAGAAAAAAAAAAATCTGATGTCATTGTAATTGTGTACTACAATAGAATTGTATTTATCGAGCAGTTTTATCAGTTTTTATCTTTTTCCTGACAGAACAACCAAATTTGATTGCATAAACTAACACCTGCGTATCTACAAATCTAAGACCCTGGTGAAAATGTCATGGTAAACTTTGTGTTGGACTGGGGCTCTTGCTAGTGGGTTGTATGGGGGAGGGTTGCAGATGGGGGAGAAGTGGGGGGTGGTGTGAGTGATGGGGGGGGGTAAGGAGAACATAGGCTGCTGGTGCATGCTCTGCATTCCTCAGGTGTTGTCAGCATAGCTTGCTCGGTAATTACATCTCTCTGGCAAACATGCACAAAGCCACACTATACTGGCAGCACCCAAGAAAAGCCGTAAGGGGAGATGTCAGAGACAGATAAGAGTAGATTTATATTTACATTTAGGCATAATATGCGCTAGTGTAAGGTTATTTTTTCTAATGAGTGCACCTGAGTAAAATCTGCTGGAAAAGTACAGACATGGTGTACTGCATGCATGCAGTGCAGCTACAGATGCAGGTTGTGGCTGTGTGAGCGTGAGCAGCTTGATTTGTGCAGTAATCTGTCTTCTCCCAAAGACATGGACAGGTTGGGTAATGATTGTTGCCAAGCAGACCTCGGCATGTGAATCTGCTTGTTTGACACAGATGTACAGTTGCATGGATGGTGGTCATCCTTCACAGAAATGTTATTAACTTTGCAGACAGGTATTAGATTCTTCTGATCCTCCCTCTGCATTCTGCTTTTATTGTTTCTCTTAGATGCCATCACTTTCATCATTGACACTACTGTCAAAGAAGAAGCGGGTTCTCCCTGTCTGGGAACGCTTCACTCCCACTTTCCTCTCCTTCCTTTGCCCCGCTCTGTCTCCTTGGCAGGCTTACTAAAAGCTGAGGGATTGTGTGCAGATGTGCCTGGATAGAGGCCAGCCCCTCTGCCCTGGGAGAACATGTGGTCTGGGAGTGTTTACGCTGGCACTCTTTCAAGCTGTCTCCCACACAGCATGCTGGCGTCTGTCTCTCCTGGATGACAATGCTCAACCCTCCTCCCACAAAGGGGGCATTCTCAGGTTGAGGTGAGACCAGCAATCATGTTGATTCACTGTGTTGACAAACAGGAGACAGCAATGTAAATAAAAAGTAAATCAAAAAATGGTCTTTTCCAGTGAACTTGAAAGGGAGAATTATTGAAATACATGGAATGATAGTTTAATTGCAAAAAAAAAAAAAAGCTATTTAAAATGTTTCTATTCTAACTATTTTACTCTAACATTTGCCTTTATATTTTGTTTGGATCCCCACAGTGAAAATATGCTTGGATTCAACAGCTATCCAGACACTTCAGGTATGTTTTTCACAGATTCTCCACATACTTCACATTCTCCCTTGTGATTCAGGCTCTGCGTAAACATCTGTGAGCTGAAACCCTGTCAAAGGCATGCTTATTCTTAACACCAGTGGCAGTAGGGTTACTGTCAGTTTGTGTTGTGCGAAATACACACCTTTTATTTTTCATATCAAAGAAGAAATGCCAGTGGGAAAAGAAGACACATATTGCATACCCTTTTGCAGAAAGGGTAATTAAGAGCATTTCAGTTACAAAACCGCTGCAGTATGGAGGGAAGATTCTCACACTCTGTTTTTCAACCAGATGACTCTTTGATCACAGCTTTCTCAGAGGGTGTGCCATGTAAATTTGACCAAATATTGCATCAAATTGTTGGGTTCTTTCCGTTATGGTAGTAAAATGAGTTACAGCCTGCATGTCTCTCTGTAATGTAAGGATTCAGTGCCCCCTGCAGGTTTGGATGGTTTTATGAGAATACCCACTCATATATTCACAACTCTACAGAACAGTTTCACAAAGATTGTTTGTTCAAAGTTATAAATACTTACTAAATTAAGGTTTTCACTTGCCTTGTGAAAGATATTTTAAGAAGGTAACTAATGACAAATCTTTAATTTTCATTGAAGATGCCTAAATCTATGAAGATTTTAGAGGCCACCTATGTATTGCTGTAAGGGCCGATTTTCATTGTTAAGTTTCCCATATTTGATGTCACTTCATATTTTATATCCACGTCTGTTCATGCATATGGATAATTTGTTTTCATACTCAAAATTGTGCATAAAGTGGGATAAAGCCAACCATGGATTGTTGAAAATATCTTTGGCGTTATTGCTGACTAAAATAATTATTTGTCTAATGGAGTGGGGGATGTAATGCAGATGGGGTCTTTATCTGAAGTCCAAACCTGCTTTGGCAACCAGCCAACAGAATTAGTTGCTATCCAACACAATTACATATTCCTACACATATTTCCTTTTTACAAGCTCATATATCCAAAAAAATGTATCCATATCCATTTCAAAACAATCTCACAGATTTTAAATTTCCATGTACCACTAGGGGGCGTGATTTAGTGAAGAATGCTGAGGTTGAAGAGCCTCCACAACGTGGGCTACACAAACACCTCTCATTGAACTGTTTCACTGCGTTCTCATCCATTTCAACCTGTAAACTAGGTGCAACTCTGAGGGTTAGAAAAAACAACGTCAAGGAAATTATGTCATTAAGTTTAGAGTTTACAGGCAAGAATTTATTTTAGGCCTCCATTAGAAACTGTGATTCAAAAGAGGATTTTCAATGCAAATATCACAATGTGAAAGTGATATAGTGGATTCCCCACCAACAAGACTCTGAGTAAAAACAAAAGAAGTTTGGACTACTTTAGACATATGATTATAGGCTGTAGCATGTTTGCTAGGTTGAAAAGATTTCTTTACTGATTAAATATTCTTATTTAAGAAGTTGCCTATTAACAATGTCCTAGATATCTACCACTAACAAGCTGCAGACCTATATGAATTCAAAGAAATACTGTCACTAGTAGGAAAAATCATTAAAAACGGGCATTATTACCAACCGGGGTAAAGCGAGCAACTGCTCAGGGACCCCAGGCCTCCAGGGGCCTAAAAGCCCCAGGTGTAGTCCAGAAAATGGTGAAATTGCCCTCATTATTCTCATTGTTATTAAGTTCACATATTGTAATTGATATTTGTTCCTCACCAACAGTCAAAAACCCAAACATGTTGGCTTATTGTAGTTATTCTAACACTTTGGTCATAGAAAACTGAGAAACTGGTAAAATATTCACATTTGAGAAGCTGGTACCCGTGAATTTTGGCATTTTAGCTTAAAAACGACTTATGAATTATCAACATTGTTGCACATCAATATTCTGAGAATCGACTGATCAATCAATTAACTGATCATTTCAGCTCCAGAGTACGGGTTGGTGTCTGGGTTCCTGGGAAACTGCCATGTACAGTGGGGGTCAATGGGTGCCCGACCAAAAAAAAAAAAAAAAAAATGTTGAGCCAATATGGCTGATCACAGAGCGCCAGTTGCAGCGCCGCCTCTCTCGCCCTCTCCCACCTCCACGGTTGATGAAGAAGAGCATGAAATAGGAGAAAAGGAGGTGTGTTGGAGCATGCGCACACAACGCTCGCCGCTCAGTCATCCCATTTTTGAGGGGCCGAGCGTTACGTCACGGGCTCGTCCACAGTACTGGAGCTTGAGAGGCTCACCATCCACTCATGCAGCCACGGGCACGGGGAGACGTTGGCGCTCCTAGCGAAACAAACGCCTTCACTTTTTGATTTTTCCTTTTTAGTTTGCCACGGAATGAGCTGAGCGGGGCCGGCGGCTGCAGGGCTTCTGTGCGAGCGGACGATTCTGGTGTGGTGTGGCATGGTGTGGTGAAACTGAGACCCCGGCGAGCACAGAGAGACAGACGTTACACTGTGCATCATGACTGAATGCCGATAATCAATTAGAAATATACATGACTGTGCTGCTGCTGCTGCACTGCCTATAGCCGCGCCGGGCTGTAGCAAGTCTCCTTTTATTGCAGAAGCCCGTCTGAGGCGGCCGCCGTGCGGGGCTGAGGGTGCCACTGAACGGACAATCGCACCCGGACCATTGAGGGGGTTCGGATGAGGTGTTTGATCGGGTTGTTTGGTTTCAGAAGCCCAGCCAACTTTTCCTCTATTCCTTTCTAACAGCAGTGCCATCGGGCATTGCTCAGGAGATGGCGATGAGGTTGTTCTACTTGGGATTTATACTCTACTTGGAGATCGTATCTCCTGACGGTGCAACCGTAGGTAAGAAGCCCGTTGTGTTATCTTGAATTGTGATACTCGAGAAAGCATGACCACTTTTTTTTTCTTCTTCTTTTTTTTTTTTTTTTCCTCCCCTGCAAAGCATCTCTGCACAGGGCCTATGTTCACCAGAGTTGGAGCCGACACTGCAAACGGGTTGTCTTCATAATAACAATGCGTGCCACGGCAGTCTGCCCGGAGGGAGAGATCGATAATTAGGAAAGCCTTCAGTCGGAGAAAGTAGCGCACAAATAAGCGGTGTCCTAAAATCTGTCTGCGTGTTTTAGCAGTGCTCCTGCCTGAGCAGACAGAATGGGCCTGCCTGCCTGCAAGGATGGCAGACAGGGAGGTTATTCACAGTTGGGATATTCAGTAGGTAAAAGGCTATCGGAACACTTGCTTGAACGACCCCCATTTCTACAGAACGACATCATTTCTGACTGACTGCGACAAAATGGCTATATCCCCCTCTCCATTTTCCAAGGAAAATACAATTCCCCATGTATATTCTCTGTGTGTGGCGGCAGCTGATAGCAACCATTCAAACCAGAACGTGCTGGTTTTTTTTATTCACCAAATCAGCGCAGCACGCCTGAGTTTCCTATCAAACCTGTGGCAGCCATCGGTCAGATCAGTTTCCATGTTTGTTTTCAGTCACTTGGCGCATATGAAAACAACAGTTGTGTTTGCTTGCAAAGGTATAATCTTAATGGCGCGGCTTGTCCCGACGTGTAGCGTCAGTAGCTGCCTGGGAATCACAGTTTATAGGGGACAGCCTGGTTCTGTCTGATAGGGAAATGAATAGTCTTGCAGTTATCCTCTTACGTCCCCGTAGCTCCTTAATACTACCGAATCCTTGATAGTTATAATGAGATATTAAATGCACCACTGCTCCTGTGACAATGCATGCAGACCTGTTGAGCTAAGGGCTTGCTCTTCTCATTCTTGAGCACTTGAAGGGGAACATGAAGGTGCAAAATAGCAAATCATATTCTGGAGCCTCTTCTAAGTCATCCATGATATTCTGTGGCTGTAAAACACTGTTAAAAGAAGTCATGCGTTAGTACTGATGTCCTCTGTTCCATCCAGGTCTGACCTGGCAGTCTTGTATGTGGATACATATTTGTAATATCAATCTAATAGTTTATTTCAATCTTTTAGTCCATGTTTACTTTGATGTAGTAACACATTACACCCTTAACTTTGCCACTAAAGGCAGCTACTACTACTTATGTCATCGGATAATTTGTCCCTGCCCTTCCCTGCTTTGGAAGATCTTATATAAGATTCCTTAGGTTCTGATGGAGGCTGTTCAGAGTGAAAGCTATAGCTAAGGTTACAGGAGTCTGCAAGCTCCTCCCTCCTCCTCCATCAGAATGTAACATCTGGACACAGGGAGACCATTAATCCAACTTAGATGTGACTGTAAGGGGGGAGGGACGAGCTGAAGAGCTGGGGTTGAGGGTGCTTGAAGCCAAATAAACTTGGATACTCTCTGTAACTGACACATAGTTACATCACAAGGAGTCAGGGATGGAAATGATATGTGTGTTATGTCATTATTAACAGTTGATTTACCAGCCTTGCTTTGGAGCAGTGTTGGTCCAAAAGAGTAGAAAGTGAGTGGATACGAACCCTAAGGCCAGCCACTTGGACTGGATTTGTCTGGATCACCACTGGGCCACAGCATGAATTTATGAATGGGAAAAGATTAGTGACAGAAGGGTCAGAAGGCCATAGCTAACAGTAAACCATTGGACAGACGTCTTTGATTGTTATAGATCTTGGTGCTGATTAGAGTCTATTATTTCGGTACTGAAAGGTGTCATCCTTTAGACTGACAAAATCCTGCACAAATCGGTGATTAAACGAGGGGACGTTACAAGACATGAATACAGTTTGAACTGATGAATGTTCACATTTGGGATGCAACTAACAGTTACTTTCATAAAGGATTAATCAGCAAATCGTTTTGGCAGTTAATTCATTAATTGTTTGGTCTAGAAAATGCCAGAAAAGTGCAAGAAAAAAATGCTGCCCACAATTTCCTAGAGCCCAAAGTGACGTATTCAGGTTGTTTGTTTTGTCCAACTAACAGTCCAAAACCCAAGGATATTCAGTTTCCGATAATGATTGGACTACGTAAAGCATAAAGTTCAAACATTTGAAATACTGCAACCGTTAAATGGTTGGTATTTTGCTTAAAAAATGAATTACAGATTTGAAATGATTTTTAGATTATTCAATAAATTGGCAGAAAATGAAATGTCAACTATTGATATATAATTGATTAGTCATTTAAGTCATTTTTTAAAATCAAGAATACCAAAACATTCCAAAGTTCCAGCCTCATAATTGCGAGGAATTGCAGCTTTTCTTTCTTGTAATTGCTGTTTGTCGTAGTAAATTGAATATCTTTCTGTTTTGGACTTTTGCAATTTAAGGGGGACACCTTTAGGATGTGGGAAATTGTGATAGGCGTTTTTCATTTTATGAAAAACATTTTATGACCCTCACAGTTAATGAAGATTATTGTCAGTTGCAAACCTAACCAAAATAGTTGCTGATTTAATTTTCTGACGATCAACCAAACAGTGGATCAACTTATCGTTCCGGCCCTACTTGACATTACAATAAATATAATGCCTTATTATTTCAGCTATGTCATTTGAAGAGAGAGTAATTTTTCAGTATTGATTCATTTGTAGTTTTGAATTACATTCCGCATATCATGCAGCAAAACGGTACTATGTGAAATTAAACCCTTCATATTTACTTCCTGTTTGGAATTATATCATCAAGACATCCGTGCTGGATAACTTTATGACTACTGAGCTTATGTACAGGATCTCAACAACCTTTAGAGGCAGAAGAATCCTGCTGGCGAAAAGTGTAGATGTGGGTCAGAGGCTAAAGAGGTTGAATTCCTGAGGAGCCTACACTCTGTTTGCCTGACCTTTTTATTGGGACCTGGCTATACCTTTTCCTCAGAACTGTCACTAGAAACATCTGCTGGAAAAATTCAGCATCCTTCATACAAATTCAACAGATAATAGAACCTGGATTGCTCTCTGCAGCTCTTCCAAGTGGAGGTCACTGGGGAGTGGTTATTGTAACCCTGTACACCTGAGACTCTCTGTTGATTGCACTCTTATCAGGTAACACAGATAATCCCCATAATAATTTTCTGCCAGCCAGAGTCTTCTCGTAAAAAAACATAGGATAAAAAGCATGAAAATTGCCAAGTGAATTATAGCCAAGTGTTCGGTTTGGATACATTCTTTGGCTTGGCTTTGTGAAATTTGATGTAAAGCTTGTGTGCAGATGTTTTGCATTTAGGTCTCAACGTAGAGAAAATATTTGTGAAATGATAATAGCAGATGGTGGGATTCTTGACCGTTGCTGCAGAAAAATATCCTTTTTTTTTATCCCTCCACTTCCTGCAATGCATTACAATCAACTGTGACTAGAAGGTAAAAGCAGATTAACATAAATATCGTCAGTGTTGTTCCGTACATATTGAAGGCATGAGACCGCAGATGAAAGAGTATTTGTTGATTTTGAATAGCAGGGGTGTACTGTAATTGGTGTTTTCCACTAGCTACATCAGTATTTACCCTGTTTAGCTCCTAAGACCCAAAAAAGGAACAGAATGGCTTCGTGAAGAAAATAGGGAGTGTGGGTGTGTGTTAATGCAGCTCTGCAAGATTCATTGGATTTTTGTAGGTGTTTTAAATCAGGCTATGTCCATGCATTTCTGCCTTGTTGTCATGTCATTAATATAAGAATGTCTTTTAGAAATCAGTTTGTTTGTTTTTTTTTTTTTAACAGGCCACACACGAACAAAACACATTTTAGTTATGGACATGAAAAAATAAATCTGTTTGTCTACGAACTTCATAAAGAGAGTACACAGAGTTGTTCAAATGTTACAAAGGGTTGCAATGTTTGCCCAACACCTGGCACAGCTGTGAGAATACTGGCTTTACCAACTCACGCTCATGTACGCCTCAGATGTTGCCGATGTTCCTGGCTTTGCGCTTGACTGGAGAATCGATTTGATCGCAGGGACCCTTGGCTGCTTTCACACCTGGTTAGAGTGGAGGATCTGATATATGGAGATAAGATTCCAATTTCATGGACTGCTGCAAAGTGTCAAAGCTGTTTAGTTTCATCAGAGTCAGAGCCATTTCTCTCAGTCACTGGATTGCGGTCGTAGATATAACATTTATGCTTTCTGTGTCGTGGCAGAGATATGGACACAAATAATTTATTTTTTATGGTACTTCTGCGTTGTGCTCGTCTGAAATACTGCTGCTAGTACGTTAGGGTGATATGAAGCTACCATGAGATATAAATTTGTCAGAGATGTTGCGATACTGGTTATACTGTGGTTTATCTCTGGATGAAGTAGACCATTGGAAACAATGTCGAACTACTTCATGGGAATTTTCGAGAAAATATGTAATAAATAAATAAATAAATAAATTTTTAGAAAAGCTTTTAAAAATTTGTCCATATATATATATATATATATATATATATATATATATATATATATATATATATATAAAGCAAAAGTATACTCTTATCCACCCCTAACTGCTAGTAATCCACTTGACAGCGTAAATACCTCACCATTCTCTTATATAACCAGCTGATAGAACTGACATCTGCCTCTGCAATATACTATATGTAGCATGTCCTTAAGTACATTGCCACTTACAAAATGTACTGCAAATGTACTGTCATGGTATAAACTGAATGCGTCCCATAAAAGGTTGATGGAACCCCACTCTTTAAAACCCATGGGTACAGTAACTCTTTCAGTCATAAAAAGCACTTTACATGAAAAATACTGGATTACATTTGTATCATTAACAGCTTAAAACATAATCAACAGAAGCTCGGTGTAAAGGATTAAAAAGATTTTAAGAAAACATTAAATATCATGATAATCTAATAGCATTTATAATATCATGCTATTCAAAATAATCACAGACTTTTATCACACATGACCATGTTTGTTATTAAATCATATCTACAATACATTTCCTTTGCACTCTAATAAGTGTTTGTTATATCGGTCACAAGTTATGGTGTTCTCAAAAACTATAAACAAAGTACTTCTAAAATCTTTCCTCACTTAAGTATTTGTCATCTCAGTAACCGGTGTAGCTAAAACACATGCCCGCATTGATGATGTCACAGGAAAGCAAATGTGAAAACACTGCAGGAAAACATAATTAGCACTAGTTTCACTTGTTTGATGTGAACTGTCTAAAGCCTCATGTGTTTATATTTTAAACATCAAAATCACATTGACTTCAGTTTGAAGCCCATGAGTTTGTATTTCCTTCTCCGATTCTGTTATCAGCTTAAAACACTACTGCACGTGACCAGCAACCAGTTGGATGTACTCTGCGGTCCTCAACAATACTATCAAGATTGTAGGGCGTGTGTAGTCTTTGACTTTAACTGTGCTTGAAAAGGTCCACAGCTTCATGTAAAAGTAAACGGAATGGCAAAAAGCTGTGTTATTCTGTTCTTTTGTGGGACAATCATTCTTTGCACACTCTAATTTACTACAAAAAACTGCCCTTCAGTAGAGTTAAATCATCCATGCTGACATTATAGTGCCAGTCCTCATTTTTAGAACGTCCAAAGAACGTTACGACCTTTTTGTATCACACAGTCAAGTTTTAGGATTTCTCACCATTGAACAAAGAATTCATCTGTTAAGATGTGAAGTGGATGACAGCTCATTTGTGAATTGTTTGAGAGTCATTCCTAGCAATTATTGAGCCAAGAACATGACTCCCTCCTGTCTCCCTTAGAGTGAATCTAATGAGGGATTCATAGAGATCCACTCACATTAAATCACGGAAACATTTCATCCTTCAACTGAAGTAAAGAGGCAACTGAAGGACAGAGGCAAGCCAGGATTTACAGTCATCCCAGTTGCAGTGTGTGCCTCAATTTATGTGGCCCAGCCGTCATTTTGTGGTTCCCATGTTCTGTTTTTGTAACAGCGGAACTGTGCTATGCAGAGACTACAGGGTGTGTGTAGAAGAACTCTCCTTTTGCAGCACCATGAGCCTATTTACATTTATCTTTATGTCCATCAATCACTCAGTGTATGTCTTTTACTGTGTTGCATTTTACCGCTCTGGCCTGTGACATCCTGCAGAGTCTCATCAGGTTACCTCTGAGGTCAAAGCTGCACCCTTTTGTTGTGCAATGACACAAAAACAGGCACTAGAGTAGGCCCTAACTCATACAGTCTTCTGCTGTTTATGCATGTTCACCCTCTTTGAAAATAGCTATTGTGGATTAGAGCTTGAATAGCCTATGGACATTGTATGTGCACTGTGAGCTGTTTAAAGTGCTCCAGTGCATGGCCGTGGCTTGATACAAAGCTAAGTGGTTGTTTCCACTGGATGGGAGGCTGCTCCTTGTCGCCATTGAAGAAGTTGGTTCAGTGGCTTCGGCAATGGTCCAGGATGGCCTTACAATAGAGACTTTTCTCCATTATTACATATAGGAGTTTTCTGCACTTTCTAGCCTCTTATACCATTAATTTTACATATAAAAGGCTCTGGTTCAAAAAGAGTCAGTCTTCCATCTGAATAATTAATTGACACAAAAATTAAGGAATAACGACTTCCCTCTGCCCCCATTCTCTTCCCTGTGGTCCTTGTTTGATTTGAATTTTACTCATAATGCATGGATTCTTGCTTTGAAATCCTGCTAAACTGAGCACAGAGAAATCACTTCAAACTTGACCTCAGGGGTCTAATTACATGCTGTAGTCTGTTTGCTTTTTTTTCTCACTCTGCGAAACACTCAGCAAGACCTGAGTATCACAATTGAGGACCAGGAAGGAGAGAAGCGGTGGGTAATGAGAAACAGCCCTGGTTTCATTCCCACCTTCTCCTGCCCCTGCCATTGTACCCAGCAAGACCGTCGAGACCCAGAGTCCCATTTATTTATTCATTCATTCAAGTCATTTCACAATCCCATTCGTACTGTTATCATTTAACAGCATTTAATAGAATCCATGCTCTATTGCTCAGCCTAGAAATTATCCAGAAGGGGATTGGGTTGGTTGAATACTAAGATCTGCTCAGTGTTGGAGGCATCAGTTTGTTTGGTGAACATCCTAGCTGAGTTTGTGTTCTGTGTGCATTTGGATGACGTCATTATCATCGTGGTGTGTGGTGTTTTAACTAAAGCAAACTTGCAATACATATTACAGGCAAATAGAACTTTTTAAAGCATGTGCAGCATGAAGTCAGTCCTCTCTTACACTTTGTATATGCACTCGACGGCAGCCTTGCAGCAAAGAGAACCCAGTACACTTCCCTTGAATTCAAAGCTGTTTGGTTTCTTTAAAATCCAGCTTCTCATCTGTAACAGATTGTCTTTTTGAGCCGAAGCTATACACATGAAATCAATTAGAAGGTGCTGGAATGTGCTGCGTGGATCTGGAGTTGATTTGTAGAGCACGGATGGCCATATTGAGTGAGACAGCTCGCGGGGCGTCACTGTTGAGTCCCAGCTGGTGATGGTGTCTAGAGGCATCCATCACTTGCCTGCTTGCTTGGTGCCACAACACCATATACTCACCATCCCATCCGGTTCCATCCCACAGTGTTCCTTTTGGCCCCTTGAGATTGTTTTGCTAAGTTTTTGGATTACATAAAAAGAAAACAACACCTTAAATTCCCTTTTGCAGATGACAGCATGGCCTTGAAAGGACTTCATTCCTTTTATTAAGCCCTCAGAAGGAACGTTTCAAGCCCTCAGAAGGAACGAGCCAAACTCTGTGTACGTCTATACATTTGCTCATTCGCACGTCTTTAATGCTTTTTGCCATGCACAGTGCTTAGGGGCAATTCAGTGTGCACTGTTCACACAGCATAGAGCTCCAGTGGCTGTCCATAAGGAAATACAGTGTGTGCTCCATACAAGTGGCAGTATGCTCTAAGTCAAACCATGTTCGCCAATCGGAGCCTGAGCATTCACATACCAGGAAGTAACTCAGTGATTTATATTGTAGTGTGTATTTCAGCTCAGGATTTAAACATTTGTTCAGTGAATATTTTAATGACAACACCATGGAGAAGTCAGGTTAGCTTCTCTAACACAATCATGCGTAGCCCTCTGTTCTACCCTCGGAGCACCTACAATGAGCAGGCGTGCTTGTTGAATTATAGCAATTAAAATATAGCAATTTAAAAAATAATCATATGTGTCAGCTTTATAGAACTCACTCTACATAGAGCTAGGTTTCAGCACTTAATAACCAGAGGAAAACCCCTTAATGGACCTTTTGTCAGTAAAACAGAAAGATTTCACAAGAAAATGAGATCATGAAGAGAGAAAGTAGAATTACATCCAGTGATTTCTCATTCTGATCAAAAACACCTTCTCCAAGTAAAAGCTTGAAATCCATTGAAAAAAACTTTAGTTTGATGTTTAGTTAAGTGTAGAGAATTAAATAATTGAGTAGAAACACTTATTCCCTGTCTGTTGGACAAATACTCAGGACATTTCCACAGAGTACTGGCCTTCAGGCACTTTTGGGCTTACAGTTGCCTCGAGGACTTTCTCAGCAATCATATTTAATGTCTTTACTGTATCACTTTCCCATAAAGATATTTTAAGTGAAACACACTGTCAAACATATTGTAACTACATCAGAGTGACAGAGATGGGCATTTTGGTTTTTGCGGAAGACAGCTGTTTTAAAAACATGTTGGGGTTTTTTTTTGTGTGTTTTTTTTTTTTTTTTAACCAGCCAAATAAAGATATTCGTACATGGTGTAATTTCTCTTCGGAAATAGAAATGCTGTTTCCTGTAGACCTTCCAAAGTTTCCTTTCCTGAGTAATGGTGTGAAATTCAAAACTCTTGAGGGTTTCAACTAAGGCTGTGAAAGCTAGTTTTCTCATTTTCCTCTCTAATTAGATGTATTTCGGCTTTAATAGATACCCATAGGATGGTTGTTTTTATCAGGTTATCTTAAGGCAGAGGGAACGGTTTTTCATATTTAAGTGTATACCATACTGATCTTACTTTAAAAATTCATAAGCAACAGAAGATGAAGTTGTTATTTTTTTTTTTAATGGATAATCCTGCTGTTTTGTGGCTAGAATATTTTAATGCTGTTGGATTTCCTACCATTTAGTCACAGCAGTGTGATCAAGTTGCCATTCAGCTGTGGCAGGAAATGCCTTAGTTAGGATGGCATTATCAGGAGGGAGCTCTGTTGGAGGCGAACACACAGGGCTTATAGGAGTTCCTGTAAATGGAGTATGTACCTTGATTCAATGGGATTGGTGTTTGCTGTTGGGCCAATCCAAGGACACAAAATAAAGGCCTTTTTTATTCCCTTTTGTAGGCAAAGAGAACTCAAATGGTTTAACATCCCAGCCTGATTTGGACCCTCTAAAAATTGTCAGCATTTTGGCAGTAACTTTGGGGGGAAAAAAGCAGCTTTGCAGGTTGAATTAACAATTCACATCTCTGTTTGAGATATTTTAAGTGGGCTTTGAAAGAGGACTGCTGAGGGGGAAGGCTGCCAGTATTCCCCCCAGTCTCTAACCTCTCCTCTGCCACAACCTCCAATTAGGCTTCTAGGTTCTCCCCTCTGCGGTCATCTCATGCTGGTGTGTATAGCGATGATAAAATTAGAAACCACAATGTTTTATTTCCAGTTTTATGCCCACTCACGGGGAACAACTGGCTCAGCCCAGCTGCTTTACACAGGGAGGAGAGTCCGAGGGAATGCCTTCACATAGCAGAGGTTTCAGTGCGTTTACTCATTTCAGCTCAGGGCCCAGTCAGTGCAGCTGTTTGTTTGGTTGTTTAGGCAGATTAAATGGCAACCTATAAGCGCGGGCAAATCCAGTGTATTTACCACCATACCAAATGTACCGGGACATTGGTAAGCTAAATAGAAGCTGAGCAAAACTAACAAACTGGCCCCAGGCCATTTCTAGCCTCCCTCTCATTCCTTCACTAAGAGGTTGGGTGTGTGCATGTCGCCTAAACTGATTCAGTCACTGGTCTCTTACCATTCTTTTGCAGCTCTCTTTCTTGCTCTCATCTCAGCCTTATGGCATTTAATATGGACTCTCTCACTCGAATTGTTTTTCATAAGCCTTGCCCCTGCCCTTGTGTGAAGAGAAGAACAGGTCTATAGCGCTGCATTTTAAAATCCAGTTCTCTCTCTTTCTCCTAATCTCCTCAAATATCAAGGTGTTGTTGATATAATGGGAAAGCTGTGATCTGATCCCTGCAACTCTTTAGCTTCTAATTGTATTTACAAAAACATGACACTCAGATGTCTTTGTGTTTGACTTACGAATACACTTCACTGTCAAATGAAAAAAAGGCTTGGGTCTAAACCCCTTAGTCTGACAGTCAAAAGGAACGTGATTGCAATGATATACTAGCCTCATGCTCTCTTGTGATTTCAGTCACATCCCAGCCCCCTTTTGGTGCACCCCAACACACCCCCGACCGCCCGCCCCAAACACCTCTCTGCCTGCCAAGTACGTAGGGAGACAAGGCATCCAGGGCGAGAGAGGGCTAAGTCCCTGCAGAGAATCACAATGAGACCTTCGGCGCTGTCCTTCCCAGAGCATTGCTTTTTTTCATTGCGTGTAACATTTTTGACCACTCCCATACAAAGAAGCATTTCCTGTGTATATATTTGGCAGCATATTTTCATTTTTCCTCATAATGGGAGAAAACGTTAAAGAGAATGTCAGCTTTCTCTGTTTTAATTCTTATTCAGGTTTAACAAGGCTAGTTTAGTGATGGATTATGTTATTAATGGGCTTGAAAATATACTGACTCTCTTATTTGTTACATACAGTCTTTAAATGTATATATATTTTTTCCATTTAAAGGGTCAGTTTACAAGAAAAACATATGTTCCTATTCACCCCTAGTGATGTGTAGCCATGTAGGTAGTTTTGGTTTTATTTATCCAGTTTTTTGAGATATCCATTTGAGATACCTGCCACCACCTCTATAGGTGATTAAAATTCCTTGAACTATTTAAACCTTATGTTAAAAAAACAGAAACAATGTTCCTGTCACTCCAAATAATCCAAAGACCTCACTGTGATCAGTTGTCATTGGAACTACTCTCTACTGAAAAAGAATTGTCCCTATGAAAACTAACAATGTGATCATTCTTGAGTGTTGTGAGAAGCACAGTTCCATTCACCTCAATTGTATTGAGGTAGCTGCAGGAATCTCAAAGACAAGTATCACTAAACCTGGACAAATAAAACCAAAATTGGACAAATAAAACTAAAACTGTCTCCACGGCTGGGGACCACAAGAGGTAAGTGAGAAAATATGTTTCTCCTTTGTAAAATGGATACATTTTTCACATAAGTGACAAGTCAAACACACAAAGCCTTGGAGGTAGAGCTCAATTTGAAAAAGGCTTTTCTGAGTGTGGCTGAGTTAAAGCATGTCAGTAGTGTCACACTGCTGGTGGGTCATGAGCGTTGCTGTGGTGCTCCTAGCTTGTGGTACACCTCAACAATCTGTGCTGACTTACTGCCCAGAACTAGTGCGTTCTGCAGTTTCCCATGGGTCAGACGGAGATTGAATGCCCAGTTATGTCTGTACCGTGACACATGAAAGAGCCTCTGTGGTGAGAGTTGAAAAACACACCTTAAGAGTAATAAAAAAAAAAAAAAAAAGCAGAAAGAAATGAGATGCCCGTAAGAAGAGGGGAAACAACAAACAAACCCAGAACTAAAAGGCACCACTGTTGGTTGTAAACTTGTAGAGGAGTTTTTTTTCTGAATAGAGTGTGCCTGTGGGTCTTTTGATACAAAAACATCACTGTAAACTTGGGTTGACCCTTGCATGTTGCTTTGCCCTGCAGAGTTAAAGTCTATGCTACTTGAAGCTGGAAATTTCCTATGTAGATTATGCACAGGAGAGAATGGTTGTTGGCTAAATGGTTGAGAAAAAGAGTAACAGAATAACGGATTTAAAAAACATTCACTTTGGTGATGGTGTTTCTTAGGTTGGGTGCTTGAGAATTGCATTTCTCTCTAAATGTATTTGTGATTTAAAAGCATTTCCAGCCACAGTTGCTTTTCATGATGATTCACACTTTTTTCTTTTTCTTTTTTTTTCTCTCAAGCTCCCAAAGCTGATGACCATCCCAAGACCTGCAGCTCTAAGCAGTTTCTATGTAGGGACCAGGTGACCTGTATCTCCAAAGGCTGGCGCTGTGATGGAGAGAAGGACTGTCCAGATGGCTCAGACGAATCACCAGACATCTGTAAGTATGCCTTCATGAAAGTAGCTACTAAAACTGTCTCTCAGCAGGCTTGTGTCCTCAGCTCCCATGTTCTCTCCAAGCTGTTGGTTCAGAGCAAGGAGGATTATAACTGGTTTTACTCAGCGTTGTTTTCTTCAGATTGCTCTTTATGCAAATCAACCTTTTTAAACACTGAGTAATACCTCATGCCGACACCATGTTGTTGCTGCACATGATGTTAAATCAACATCAAATTCACTTTCTCTGACTGGCTTTGAAGAGACAACAGCACAATGTTCAGACTGTTTAATTTAGGACTGAATAAGAGGATAGGTTATGCCCTGTCTACGGAGGACACAGGCTCACAGTATGTGCTCTGGCTGCTCTGCTGAATTATAGCTCTAATTATGTGGCCATGTTTAGTCTGAATGTTCAGGGATGTGTCTGCTCTTGTCTGGACTCTTGCGGGATCTGTGCAGTCCCTAAGAGTCTTGTCCCAGCCACTCACATCTGTGTGCCTCTCCATCCTGCCATTCCACCCATAAACTCTCCCTGGTAAAAGCCTTCCCTCTGTTTTTATGCAGGCGCTAATGGTGATTTTACTGTCTTCATGTGCCACACCTTACATCTGTCATGCCATTCTCACAATAGTCTGGCATGCAGAGACAAGCAGCTGACACCCAGCATTAAGAGACTTGTTATTGTGGGTGAAAACACAATTAAGTATTAGCACATAGGACAATGGATTAAAAATGTGTGAAATAGCTGAGGGTAATGCGTTGCATCATGATGCCGTGGTCATAGGAACATAAAATATTAACTGTAGGTGGTGAAACAGAGAAAGTTAAAATTAGCTGGATTCCCCTCCCACGGACAGGTCAAGCAATCTCTTCCATGCACAGAGTTTCGCTGTATTAAGCATCCAGTCTTTGAAATGATTTGGTTTGGGGACATTTCTCATTCAGAGCTAAATTACAAAGGTGAAGCTGAACAGAAAAAAGTCTCATCCTCTTCCTCTGTCACTCTTCTATGTTTATTGATTCACACAGATTTTACTTTGAGAATTTACTGCTAACAGCTTAACGCTTTATTTATAAATTATACAGTAAATTTAGCTAAAATAAATTGCTTAAGGAGTTTTCAGAGGGGTCGAAAATGATCAGTTCTAGTTTTGTAAATGACAGTAATCACAGAACACTAGCGATTTCATTTAAGTGTGACCCACATACTTCTGCTGCGGCCATTCGATTTCTGCTCTTTTCTACTAAGCAACTGAACTGAGTGAATTTTCCATAGCACTTATGTAATTTGGTGACACAGACAATGGTGTGATTCATCTTCTGCTTGGAGAGATGGAGAGCGGTGTTTCACCAGAACATCAAGATATGTTCTGCTCAATTACCCACTTCCCATGGGCTCTACTTTGCCTGTCGCTTTACCTTTAGTTAAAGCACGTCTCTATTCATATAAGTTTCGGAGGCAGTCATAATAAGCATCTGTTCCTGCAATTAATGCACTTTTCCTCTTTACAGCACTATGTGTTTACAGTCTTAAAAAACAGGCAAAGGCAAGGCGCCTTTTAAGTATCACAGCCAGACTGTGATTTTATCCACAGTCGTTTAGTTGATCCACCCATTAAAATGTGAATAGTGTTTGGAATGAAGGGCTGCAGATAAAGCTATGGAATGAATGGGCCTGAGCCAGCATAGATGGAGACAGGAGAGTTTTGGAGGGGTATGACTCTGAAGGTTATTTAAAGGGGACCTATTATGCTTTTCCTTATTTTGATATATTTATAATGTTACAGTGTCGGATGTCCATATTAAACGTGGTCAAAGTTTCAAATAATGAGGTAAACGTATCCCTGCGAGACAAAAGCTCAGGCATCGGACTGCTCTGAACGCTGGGTTTCCAATGGTTTTTTTTTTTTCTACTTCCTTGACAAGCTGATGTCAGCTTGTCGCAGATTTCTTTATACCACCATCAGCACCTAGCACAGCTCGTTCTCCGAAAACAGTCTACTTGAGTAGTAGTATAGGCATTTAATGTACTCCAGCATAGAAATAACCAACGGTGCGGGTTTACCATGCAGTCGTTTGGCGGCAGCAGAATAACATTTTACTAACAACGTTAGCTTTTGTGTTTCCTGACAGCAGACATTTTCCACTCACTTGGCATTTTAGTGCATTTCCTACATGTACAAGTATTAACAGGGGCATATATAGAAAAAATTCTATATACAAATTGTGATTGAAAGACTAAATCCACCGTTGCAACACAATAAACAGGTAATGGACGTAATATTTACCGAACAGACACACCCTGCTGTAATCATTGCTGCTGTGGATGTTCGTGCTGACCACTCTCATATTCCCGAATCGGATTTGGGCTCCAACATGTACAGATGGATTTGAGAAGTAGCCATTTCCAATCAATTATATTCTGTAGTTTATATAGTTTATATACTAGTTACTTAGTTTTACAGTTTGCTTTCAGAAAAAGGATGAGGCAGTGCTCACAAGCGCTGGGTACGCTGCCCATTGGCAGGCTTCCGGATGTTTGGCCAATCAGAAGAAAGTGGGCTTTTAAGGAGGCTCCTTAAGGAGGTCTTGGTTAATATTATCTGTATCAAGCAGAGGCTCAACTAAGGGGCTGCAAAACAGGCAGTTTGAGAGAATAATGACTTCTTTTTTTTTAACTCTGAATCATGCAAAGCTACTCAAGTGTAGTCCCAGAATAAAAATATAGAGTTGAAAATGAGCATAATAGGTCCCCTTTAAAATCCTGCTCTAAATCAGAAGAATGGAAAAGTCTTTTTCTTTTTGTCCCGGCTTTTCCATTCATAAGCTGAAACGGTTTGGAGGTCATCAGCCTAGTTCCTCCCCTACTGGAAAGAATTATAAGACACATGCTGTAAACAAGGCTGCTCTTAAATGAGGTGAGCTGGCGATAGTAGATATAAAGGCAGGCCAAACATTGATCCATCTTAGAAGGGGACTGAAATCTGGACCAAGTGCGGAAGTTTTGTGTTGATGCAATTTTTTATTTGTGAAAGTTCAAAGTATCATCCATTCATCCACTGCCCTTTTTTATCAGCTGCAAAGTTTACAAAAGCAGTTTAACTTTCTCTTTCAAACTTATTTTTTTAATTTCCAAGAAAATTCCCTGCTTTTTAGACTTTTGTTCCAACATGCACCCAGACCACGGTCTAGTTTTGTTTGTTAATGTTGATGGGAGCTAGAGTGATGCATGCTCCTATAATTACAACATTATCTCCAGTTCAAGTTAATTACTAACTACAGGCTTGATTTACAAAGAGTGCTCACTGAGAATTCACATGGCTAAAACATTTTTTTCTTATTTACTTCCTTTTCTTTCTCTTCTATTCTTCGTCCGTCCCTCCCGCGGATGCTTGGCTGTACTTCCGTCTTGGTGCAGGATCGCCCCACACTCTGGCCATCCTGTAAATCAGAAACTGTGACAGTGCAGGCAGTGTATGCAGCCAACATGGAGCTTTGTTTCTTAAATAGATTTGATTATTATTGGAAAAGAGCACTTGTGAAGGTAAAAAAATCAGAATCTGCCTGAATTAATCATCTCATCCTCAAACTCATGTGGTGTGATGAATACCGTACAGTGACTATAGCTAACTTATCTGAAGCACCACCTTTGTTTTTGCTAAATGCCACTTGTTATGTTTACAAAGATCATGAATTCACTTGCTGTCAGAGTGGTGGTTGTTGTAAACGTGTGCCTTTGTCTGTTGAGGATCTTTGATCTACACTCCTAGTATCCATGTTGGAAGAAAGTGTACTCTTCAGTATCATACTGGCTGGAGGTGTAATTGCCTGTCGTTTCCAAACCATTCATCTGGGCTGTAATTATGTTGAGCAGCTAAAGGCAGACTTCTGCCACAGTAGAGGGGTTGTAACATCGCATCAAATGAGGCGTAGAGGTGCTGTGGTTGAGGTGGCAGTTGATGCTAATGCTGGGTCAGTGTTGTGTGTTAGCTTCCTTTGCCTATGGGCTTGTTTATTAGAGGGGTATTGAAGCAGAGTGATATGGAGCTGCATGCATGGATGTCTGGTTTTGCACATGGATCTGCATGAATTATCATCATAAATGGATTGGTGGGGGTCTGGGCATGTTGCCAGCTGTAGGGCAGTCATAACCTTCAGACCCCCAGTTTGCACCCCCCTCTCATTACCTCTAGTAGACACTCAGATAGCCATCAGCAGGCTGCCTGTACAGGCCCCTGTCTGCAGGTGTGACCCTGTTATCCTCTCCCAGGGACTGTACTGGCTCCCCCTCACTGCCTGGCTTCAGTTGGTTTCAGACAAGCCATTTCGACTCAATTACATACAGGCTTAGGGCTCAGGAAGTGGATGACACATGCCCTCAGGGCAGGGGTTTATGCTCTATGCGTCTCAACCATGGTTGCTCTGTGCAGTACTGCTGCTCTGTAACGTTCCTATAGGTAGTTGTGGTATGCTGTCAAAGAGTTATCTCTATCTAGCAGTGATAAAGTGGTGAGGGAGAGGGTGTTTGCATTGTTCATGATGTCAATCCATGGGTTTCCTTACAGAAGCTAAGCAGACTGATGAGGTTTCGGCTAGAGAGATGTGGATTCTTTTTTTTTTTTTTTTTTTTTTTGCACATATGTGCTATGTTTATTAACTATCCGGTTAGGTTTTTGTTTTTGCACACAGCTCCACACGAGAGGTCTTTTTTCTTGGATTACCAAAAACATAAAGTAAATCCACTGAGACATATTGCGCGCTAAGATTCTCTGTCGCTCAGCATTATTCCTGCTGTTCTGAACCAATGTCACATCAGCAAAATTGATTATTCTATTTTTTCTAAATTTAACTGCTTTCCAGCCTTTCAGTTCTCTGCCTTTTAGTCATGAAGAGATTTGGAGAGATTTTTAATGAGGTCATGACATTTTACAACGATAACTGGCTAAAAGTTTTGGAGATGGTTCTGAATGTAGTTCTCTATTGAAATCCTCCATCTCACTGTATCAAAATTAGGGCTTTTGACTTTTGACAACCATAGCTTTAATTTTCAAACCATTCTGGATACAGATTTTTCATGATGCTGTTGTTAAAATTAAAAGTGCTGTGTCACTACTTTCATTCCATTTCACAGCTCTGTTGGAACAGTCGCTGTAAAGAACACTGACTCCCTGTCTGTAACCCAAGTCTGTGTGCAATTATGATCCTTGCGAGAACCTCATTCATTGTGGGAGCGCCAGCGAATGGGTACAGATGTTTAAGTAAGCCCCTAGCATGTAAGCACTTTCTCTGTCATGAGAAACCCTTGCCATGAAGGAATCCCTTTCAACATCAAAAAACCTTGTGCACCAATTGTCTGCCCCTAATTTTCTGAATTTTTAGCCCCTGATTTAGCATGAAAATGTCCACAGGAGGACTTCAAAGCAGGGGGTCAAATGCATCTCAGTCATGCAAATACGCTGCCTTTATTTTCCCATGCAATGTTATCCACTTTCATTCAAAGAGAAAAAATGAGCTGATAACTCAAAGTAGTTAACACTTGCAAACGACAAGCCACTCCCTGCGCTTGCACTGTCAAGTTGTCACTTAAGTTGTCTCCATAGGCTAGTAGACATAGTACACACATATACTTGTATATACATAAAACAAATTCATTTGTTTTCTTTCTTGATTTTAGAAAGTAATTTTGAGGGGATATACCTGGAATGCACTTTCATAATGAAACTGAGGGACCCACGGATGAAGAGCCTAAAAGTATTTAACGCAACAATAGCAAAATGCGGATCCTCAAATCCAGACACACTCTCATTTTAAACTTTCATGTTAAGCTTTCAGAAAAAATAGGATTTCATGTCATTTGCTTTCAACAGGACAATTTGTACTAACCTACTTGAAACTGCTTCAAAGAGTTTGTCTGATGTAACGCTGGTGGCACGACACTGTGGTGAAAGTAACTTTGAACACAAAACCACACATGTCCACGGGCCCACACACATTTTGGCTCATGTCAGTGGATGTGAAGGCCCGAGGCCAAGCTGGTAGGAAGGTCTGATGGCAAGATTGAGTTATCATCTCCATGCAGCTGCCTGAGGCGGCTGAGGGCCACACAACAAGGTTATCTGTCCATCTCTTGCCCTTGAGCCCCCTCTGGACACTTGCCAGCCTGGTCCTTTGTCCGGCCCATCTGACTGCCATGCCCCAGCAGCCTCTCCAAGACAACCAGGAAGAACAGACTGCAGTGGTGGTGGGATGGGATGGAGGCATAGAGCGATGGGAAGAATGGATGATCTAGCAGAAAAAAGCCTTTGTATAGGAGAAAATGAGCAGATTAGCATTTAGGCTCAGGAGGAAAATGGAAATGGCTTTGTAAGGCTCTGATCCTCTTTCTATAGAAACAGCCCTTTACAGTAGAGTTTCGGGGGAGGGATCCTTTCATAGCCTATAATCAGTCATGTAGCTGTACTTGCAGGGGGCACCAGGCAGGGGCAGGAGGGTCTGTAGTGGCAGTGGTTGACACACTGCTTCCACAGAGGAAGGAGCAAAGCCCTGTAAATCCCTCTGGTCTGTGGCCCTGAGCTCTCCTCAGCTTCACCGGCCTATCAACAGACAGAGAACACAGGGCTTTCTCACGCCACACAGGCACCACTTCCCTTTCTCTGCTGTCTCCTCCACGCCCTGTCTCCTTCCCTCCCTCTGTCATTCTGTCCTATGTACTATGTCTGTCAAAGCAGGTGGAGAAGCTAGTCTCTGGTCATCTCTGTTCCCCAGTCCTCATATCTCATCTCCAGTCTTTCCTCTGGTGTAATTACCTCACAGTTTTTCCCCCTGTTGCAGATGGTGACTTGGTTTGTTTTTGTTAGCTGTCTCTTTTCTATTTCACTTTGAGGAAAGTGTCTGTGGTGGATTTTATGCAGTGACAGTCAGATTGTATTTGATGCTAGACTCCATACTGTTTTACTCTGTGGCAACACATTTAACAGACTTAAATGTTTTAATAAGCAGATCTGTATTGGTGTTTTTACTGAAAGAATTCCACCTTAACTGACACTCCACCCAAGCTCTATCTTTTAAGGGATAAGCAACACGACCCCTTTGGGCTTGAATGTTGGCTGTAAAATGTTTCCAGTTTGTTAAAAAACTTTGGATCTAGTCAGGTCAAACTAATTTAAGTTGATTATGATGGTTTTCCAGGGATTTGTAGAAATTTTCACAAATACTCGTGCACCATCACTCAATCCTCTCTGCTGTCCTTCCATATGCTCAGTATGTTAAAAACACTCAAAGTTTCGGCCTAGAATTGCCTAAATGCACTAGATTTGGCAGAGCTTTACAGAGGATGATCCTGCGACACGGAGGCAATATATTTAACCTATTATGGCAGAGTGAGGACTCTTTGGAACACACTGATTGTATGCATGGGCAGCAGAGATGTTGATTATTTTCCAGGAGTTTTTATACGATTTTCACTGAGAAAACTTTTTTGCAGCCACTTTGCCAGCCTCCAGGGGTGTGTTTAATACTTAAAAGATGGATTTTGAGTGGAGTTTAACTTTGACATGATCCTTGTCAGGATCTCTATAGTATGCTCGTTTCTACAGTCAAGACACTAGATACAGTAAAACACACCATATAATACACAGTATAATTCAGTTGTCATGATTTTTGTTCATTAGGTTTCAGTATGTTATCTCAGAACAATTACATTTATTGTTATATATATTTTCAAACTTCAAGATGATGGTAAGCGTGGAGGAAAAACTAGCACATCTGGTCTTCTTCCAGTGAGAGCCGAATGTGCTATTCTGTAAGTTATAATGTACGTCCTGTGTGCTATGGCTGCCTCAGTAGGGTTTGGCATAGCCATGTGCTTGTTGTGCATGCTGCTGAAAAGTGTGATTCCAGAGTGAGGAGAATTGGTCAGTGGGCAGGCCTGCCTGTCACCCAGCACAACATATTCATTTGAGCTGACAGCAGACTTTATGGAAGTCAGTCAGGGGCTGCCATGGAATCCAAAGAGCAGGAAGAAAGGGAGGCTTTTATGCTCAGGACAAAAGATCGACAGGGGATCCAAATTTAAGGTCATTGCATAACTGCAGGAACTGAGGGATGGGGGATGGTGGGGTCTAGAGGTTGAGGTGTTGGAGGGAAGCACACATTGGGATAGACTGTCTTTCACATCACACATCGGTCAGACAACCTTAGTGGAGCCCAGAGCCACATGTGAGGGATTACAGCAACCTGTGTTTCTGGAAATATTTGAAGGTGACACAAGCAGTGATGCATTCCTTAAATCTACACTGTGCTCAGGGGCAATGTGTAATATTGCCTTCACACAAAGTTATATTTCACTCCAAAGAATGCATGCTGCGATAAAAGTTTTGGTATAGCTGAGCATAAGTTCTGTATTATGACTCATAGTTTATAATGTTTTAGTCATGATGAATCCGAGCACTCATTTCTTTAATATATGATTCAGATAAGAAACTAAGAGAGAGAGATCAGACAGCAGATTGGAGAAAGGTTTCAGCAGTGAAGTTCCCTGAAGACACAACGAGGATATTCTAATATCACTATTGTCTGAAAACACAGTTTAGTGCAATAATGTAATTATCCCCACTCTGCCCTCTAATAGGTGTGAGGGTTGTAATTTGCCCTCTTTTTCTTGGTTTGTTATCCACTCCACTGCCAAGCATCTTACATTGTTCTCACTTGCAGTGCTGTCTCCAAGGCTGCCAGACTCACTGAAGAATCTGTCCAATCCCCAAGTGAAGCGACATATTACATTATTCTAAAATAATGTTCTGTGATAATTATATCCCTTTGCTCTTATGCTAATGATACTTAAGGGCAAGTACTTGTTTTCATCGACGCAGCACTCCAGATTGTGTAATCCTTAGCCATGTAAAATTTTGAGATTCTTTATTCTATATTAATTTCTCTTTGTGGTATTTTTGTGGTTTGGTCTGCAATGAATTAGGAAAACAAAAGGTTTCAGAAAGGTACCTACAAATTTTAAAAAAAAAGGGAAGTGCTTTCACTTTTCTTTTTTCTTTTTTTTCTTATTTCCTGGCCCCTTTCAGATGGACATGATTATCATTTTATAATCCTATCTATGTTTCATAGAATTTTTTAAACAGAGTTTCAAGTAACAAAGGTAATACAAATGTGGTAGGAAATGTAAGCCACAGGGTGATAGATCTCATGTTTTGGTCTCATACAAATCCTAGCAGTTGTGTTTTTTTGTAATGTGAGAGCAAAGAGGCATTTCTGACTCAGGGCAAGGCAAGAACATAGGAATTTGCTATGTTAAGTACGAAAACAATAAATAAGATATAGATATATATCTATATCTTATTATTTATTGTTTTCGTACTTAACATTTATATTTATATTTCATTTTGGAATTACTCTTCTGTTTAAGGAAAGAAGATCTCTGCCATCCTGTTTGCAGAAGCTTAAACATTTAAAAACACCAATTCCTCACTAAAAGTTTACAATGAGTGACCACCTGAATGAGAGCAGAAATTTTAGGTTGGCTAGTTGTGTGACATTAAGCATTTAACATATCCATGGCAGTTTGTGAGTAGCTCCAGTTTAAGAGTTATACTTATTTGCAAATATAACTATTAGTAATCTGCATAAAAATGAAAATTATTGTTATGCTGGAAAAATAAATTTAGCTGCCTGTGGTAACTATTAAACATACTGAGGGCCTTATTCTAGAATAGTTACGATGTTTTAGAAAGTGAAACAGATCTTAAATTTACTTCCTAACTAAATAATTGGGATTAAGTGAAAGAAGCTACTTTCAACCTCCTGTGTTAGTCCTTGGTAGATGCTTATCAAAGTTGAAATGGTTAACAAAAAGCTCATAAATTGCTGAAATCGGAGGACTAAAAGCAGATGAGACAATGGCAGCAGGAAAAAAGGTTTCATTCCAAGAACGTTTCGGACTTTCTGTTGTTAAGGACTGCTATTGTAATGGTAACAATACATTATCTTGGTTCGTAAGTCCGTCTTCTCTTTATGCTCCAGAAATGATTCTCCATACATGCTGCTTTCTGGTATGGAGTAAACTAGAAGTTGTTCTGGTTGTACTCACTATCATCAGTTCCACTATGGTCCCCCTTTCAAGCTGAACATATAAAGAAAAGAGGAGAGAAGAGTTAAGCCCTTGAATCGTGATTTGCACTCTTCCACCGAGAAACAACATTTGAGAGCTGTAATTGTGTAGTGTATACCTCCTTAAACATTTATAAAACTCAGTTATTTCAATTCTTGTACTCCTGAGCATCTGGGGTTGAGAGAGTTTGGATGGGAATATGATGTCTATACAATATATCTAAGTTTCCTCTGGGAAGTTTCCATGTTCTCGACACTGTAACTTGCCGGTTTGGCCTGCAGCTACTTCTAGATGTAATGATATTTCAGTTCAGAAAAGACATTGCAGACTTTATGTACTGTTGCTTCACTGACACCACATAAATCTCCAGTCTAACAGTGAAAGGTGCCAAATGCCAGTTGCCAAAAATTTTAATGTGATCAACACTTGGAACAAAGTAGAAGAGTGTAGACCTTCCAGTTTGTGACAACAATATAATTCTGGGCTCCAGCTGTAAAATTATCACCTCTGCATTGTTTTTGCTCCCGTCACAAAGCACTTACTTAGATGGTGGTGTACATTGGTCTTCATGAAAAATAGTCTAGATCAGAATATTCTAAATCTAGGAAAGTTGTAAGCCATGTTTAAGAAAACCAGTTAACTCAATCTGGTTTAAAAGGCCACTTTAGTTTGTAAGACCCAAGACATTGCAAAATGAACAATACATGGAAATTGATGCTAATAGAAAATGGTTGGTCACTTTTTCACAAACAGTGGCTTGGAAAGGAACCTGTAGTTTGAAAAGTCAAAGTTGTCAAGGCTAGGTTTCTTAAGAAGAGATAACAAGGGACACACAGAAGATTTGGTCCAAGATACCACCCTATTTCTTCCAAAAGATTGCAAATACAGCAGAACTGCCCACATAATGTGTCAAATCAAACCAAAACAAGAGCTATGTTTCAACTGAAACACCTACTGAAATAAATCCTGGTATGATCCTAGAAGCAAAATTGCCCACATGTAGACCAGCAGCTATAGAACAATTAAAATGTTATGTAGGCTTGTGTAGTGTGTGTATACTGTATTTACATAGGAAAAAAGACAAAAGACATTCTGCTATGTTCTGTGTTCTGACCTCTGCTTTGCACGGTAATGCGTTGGTTCCACTGACAGATGACACAGAAAATGGCTACTGCCAGTGAGGGGGGGGGGCTTATTGTAATACATTGCCAACAACTTTCTAAACTGGAGCAGGGAGTACAGGGTTCCTCTCCATTGTCCCTCCTGCAAAGTTATTTAATCCTCCATATTGTCCTTTCTATTTAGTTTTCTGCTGCTGGTCCCAATTCAGCTCCTGCCAAGATATTACTGTGTTGTGGGACTCAAACAATTCTTTCTGGCTGTTGTGTATTCCTGGCAATTGTTAGTGTGTTTCCAAAAACTTATTCTGCTTGCTGCGTGGCCAGTGAAAAGGTAGAAGTGTGTGTAAGAAAAGAGGTTTTTGTTGTGTGTGTGTGTGTGAAGTAGAGGTTCATGGGATAGCGTAAGAGGACGCACAGTTGCTATCTTAGTTAATCTGTCTGAGTGCTCAATCCTTAACATGTCACTTTTTGTCAAATATACTTACATGTATGCATACTGTAGTTGCAAAGACACTGATGTGTGCAGTGGGTCTCATTCAGATGACATTTACTATGACTTGTCTTTTATACTATGAAAACTGTCGACAAATGCTAAATCCTTGTCAGGGGTTTCATTTCCAGTGTGCATGGCAGTTTATTCCTGGTACTGCAGTTTATGTAGAAATCCCCAGGTTGGCAGTTTATTGAATGTAAATCAGGCTGGCTTAGAGGCCGAGGCTGTAGGAGGGCTGCTAATATGCTAGCATCCCCCAGATGGGAGAGCTGCTCTTCTTTTCCCTAAGCCAGATGTATGGGAAGCTAATTCTCTCTTTGAATGTGGCACATTTTCCACACAGGCTGCTGTGGTGGGATCATTATGGAAGCTCTTGTCACTTTAAGGCACTTGTCTTAACTGAGTTACATTTTATTCTCTGTGTGTGGTTATTAATCTCTTGGATGGATAAGGGGGACTTGTGGTTTTCTTCAGGGAATATCAACGTGCAGGCTAATGTTCTCCCTGAAGTCTCTATGAATATCTGCACTTCGATTTATAAAATTACGTGTCTTGTAAGAATATATATAGACTTAGCCATTGAGAGATACATATTTTTACTTTCCTCTTAGCTGTAATAAGAGATGTGCATGACAACGAAATAAAATGCCATATGTCAACCATATTAATGATCCCCAAAATAGTTTAGATTTTTCTTGGCAGGCTTTACAATCTGTGCAGCATACAGTGCGATACCCTGTAGTCTCAGACTATCAGTTCAGATGAGTTAAAGCTCCAAATGGATAAAAGCAGAAATAAGGGTCAAAGGAACTGCATTCTGGCTGCAACAGCTGCTTAATATTCAGACACCAAAGACTTTGTGTATGTGGGATTTTGAAGCAGGCATCTGAAACTGGTTTACAGGCTGTGAATATGCAGATATCACGCTCTCAAAGCCTCTCCCGGTACTGCACATAACTTGCAGAACTCTACAGATCGTTTCCTGCGAAGGAGGTGAACTTTATTTTCTCTGCTTCTTGTGTTTTTCTAAAATGGGTCAGCAGATGTTAGAGATAGAGAAAGGGAGAGTGAGGAGGAGGAGGAGGAGGAGGAGGAGGAGGAGGAGGAGGAGGAGGAGGAGGAGGAGGAAGAAGAAGAAGTAGAGGAAGAAGAAAAACAGGCAAAGCAAACTGTTTGCTCTGCAGTGTGGGCTGAGAGGAGAGATAGAGGGAAGAGTGGGAGAGAGTGCGAGGAAGAGACTACATCTACTGTATGTTCTGGTCTGATGCTGGTTAAAAAAAAAAAAAAAAATCTCTTTTTTTTCCGGAGCAGAGGAGCTCACACTCTGTCCTTTGCCCTCCATACCCCTTTAGAGTCTATATCTTTGTTTACTTTTGTAATTTTCTAATATTTTTCCTTCAACATATACCACAAAATCAAATTTCTGGACAATATTTCACACTGTTACTTGGCATACTGTTTATATAGAAGGCATATACAGTAACTGCATGTGTGCACATGAAGTATGTTACATCTGCATAATATTTGGCTTTTTGTCTCTGACACGTGCAGGGAACATTAAGTGTTTAGCGTGCTAAAAGGCCGTACTCTGCCAGAACCTTTTATCTCGCAGGAGTCCTCTGCAGTTTTATATTTCAGTGTTGGATTAAACCTGTTGACTGTTGTTTCACAGCAGCAGCGTGGTTTTGAAAAACATCAAAGTTGTTTTCATAACCTACAACTCGCCCAAACTAATGGAGACTGCTTGGTCTTACTTGTTTAACGTTTATGAATGTTTACTTGGAGTCAGCTCCAAACTAATTGACACCATGTCAAAGAAGTTATTGATGTGACTGCATTTTGTGAAAACGGATGAGAAAAAGTCGAGTATAAACTTTGCAAACAGCAATTTGCATATCACAGCTCAACAACCAACATGGCATATCATACAAAATATAAGGCTAACTTGACTGCGTGCTTAATGCTTGTTTATTTCCTGTGCTTGGATTACCAGTTGATATACTTTTACTTTTGGAAATCATATGAATATGGGCAGGTGCACGCTGGTCGGCTCTGAGTCTGTTATCATTTCAGTATAAAATAATCCGGTGAAAATGATTGAATATGCTGCAAATACTAGTTTTTTTATGTCTATATATAATTCATTTAGGCTAATAGGGCTAACACGTGGAGTGCACTCAGTGCACTGTGGCCGGTTTAGTTAATCTAGAGATAATGTGCAGATTATTTTTCCCCTGTGACCATTCGATTTGGTTGAAGAGATTGGTTGAAGATTTCACTCGACCAAGATTTTCTTTGTTGGACTACAAACCTAGTTTGTATGCGGTTGTGTGTGACTGGCTGTGTTTTGTTGTCTGGGTGCACATGTGTCTGTTCCTTCCTCTGTACTCAGGTGTCTCTTGCAAAAGAGATATTGATCTCAGTTAAACTAGCTGATTAAATAGAAGTCATAATAATAATATAAGAATGAAAAAATCTAACATTGGTTAACTGTTGTGCTGTTAAGGATATTTCCTTCTTTTGATCTTGACTGAGATCTTTCCAAGTGTGATAATATCTCTTGGGTAAAGGGCCTACCACAAGGAATTCAGCCTCATACATTGCCACACTCTAACCTTACACTGTAAAATCGACTCTTGTGGGTGCTATGTTTAATAGTTTTATTAACCCTAACTTAATTCAAATGCACAAATTTTGAGTTTATGATGTGTTCATTATACCACTGTATATAATTTATTTGTTGGAGTTTGACTCTATATATTGCTTTGTACTGCTTTGTTTCCTTATGTGTTTTGCTTGTATTCCAGGCACACACAACAGAGTGAACCAGTGTCCTGTCAATGAACATGGATGTCTGGACCTGGATGTGTGTATCCATATGAGCAAACTGTGTGACGGAGTCCCCGACTGCTCCGATGGCTGGGACGAGGGGCCTCACTGCAGAGGTAATAAACACGCAGAAGTATGCACACACATCTACTAATTCCCTTTTTCTCCCAAACACACGCAGAACAGGAGGCACCATCCTTTTCTGTATCTCTTCTGTTGCACACAGACAAGAGTGTTGCCCTTTGTTGTGGGTCAGAAATGACCAACCAGCTGCCATCTCCTTGTCCTCCCAACCAAAACTATAATATCTATCCAGTAATCTCCTCTATTAGGCCCTTTTAATGAGCTGCTCTGCTCTGGCTTGTGCAATAACAATGGAATTTCTTTCTGGGGAAAAAAGTCATTAATTTATCAATCAGCTCAGCTATGAGGATGTTTCCCCAATCCCTATGGGAATGATGAGCATTCAGCCCAGATGCAGCTGAAGAAGAATTCCATCAAATCCTCTACTATTAATTAAGGACTACAGAAGAATGAGAAATGGAACATATTGTGTCCATAGTGTTGGTCTTTGTTTCAGCAGACAAGGAGGAAACACTGGCTGCCTTCACAGGATTGCTATCACTTAATCAGATATTTCAAATCAGCACTAATGTCTCAGTGGATCAAAGTCCTGTAACAACAGGTGGGGATGCCAAGTTTTCAAACAATGTTTGTAATCTCGGATCACATTATCTTTTCTGCTCATTTTAAAGTATCAACCAAAGCTTCTATTATCTATTCCAGTGTCTGCAATGGTAAATTTGAGTTATTTTAGATATATTTAGTAACTTAGGCTTTTTAACTTGTAATACAACTAATACACCCTTTTTTTTAATCTTTATATCATTTGCAGTTTATTTGTTTCAATGTCAGTTTTTCTATTATATTTGCTTAAAACTGAAGTGCAATGCTTTCTCAGTCGACCAACCCGTATCAAAAAGAATTAATCTATAAATCTTCCACACAGGGTTTAGTTATTAGATTAAAAGTTGTAGTGAATTAGTCAGAGCATTTGAGTGTGATAAGATTAGACCAGAAAAGCAGGAGTGTTGTTTGGTAGATGAAGTGGACAGTTGTACAGAGTGGGTGAGAGTGTTAGTATCCCACACGCTGGTAGTCACTGATGGACAGGCCTTTACACAACAGGGCAATGATGTCACCCAGTCACAACATGCACTGGCTGTGCCCAAGGACACAAGTCCAACTGTCCTCCATAAGGCAATGGTCAAGACACATCTAAACTTATACACACACACCTACATGTTCATGTGCTTGTAGTGCATGCATGTACTCACATGTGCACACAAACATACGTTTACACCGTCACATTCTTGCAAATACACACCCAAACACACCCATTACCCCGCACATAAACACACCAGAAATGTGTCCAGAACTTCTGGCATTACTGTTTGTGAGCTCCCCTCTTTTCAAGGAAAGGCCTGGCCTTTCACAAGCTTCCTAGTGTTTGCTTGTGCAAACTGCCGGGTTGGGCAAGTATACCTGGGCGCTGATGTCTGAAAGCACACTTTGTCAGTTAGTGTGTCCAAGTAATTCTGCCAAAGTTGTTGACAAGAGTGGTTAGAGAGGGGAGAGTAGCAAGGTAGGTTAGGCAGGAATTTTATCTGGCTTAAATAAATTTCCTCAGCATTTTCATAGTGTGTGGCAAGGTTTGGGATTAGTTGGCGTGATTTATGTATAGGAGTGATAGCAGGGAGCAACCAGGTGGGCTCAGTGGAGCTGTGATTGGTGGTGAGGTTGATACTGAGACTATGGTGCCAAGGTTCAGCACTTAATCTGACACTTGATTAGTGTTGTTTGACTTTTTGCAAAGTAAAAACAAATCAGAAAATGCACGTTGTTATGCAATCAACAAAAATTAAAATGTAAATGTTACGTTAATGTTAAAGGTTACTATCAATCTAACCACACCCTCACAGTCCTGATTAAGCAGATCAGCTGAGTTGTATATATAATATTACATTATAGAGAAAACCTTAAGATTTAAAACCACATTTTCAGATACATCACAACCTTCTTTGTTTACAAAAGAAGGGAGCAATAAACACTTGTAGTCACATATTACCAGGGATTGGGCCTTGGTACAAAGCATATAATGAGAATCTTTTCCAATGTGGTTTAGTGAGCATCCGAACCAGTGATGATTGAGTCCCAAGTTTCCTTGTCTAACTTCAGATCTTTGCAGTCCTTTGGTCAAGACACAAAACATACTTCAAGGTCTATATTTAAAAAGCCCATTTAACTAAATGTAGCCTTTGGAGGCCATTGGCAGTTATGCTGTTTTTCTGTCACATGGGTGAAAGTTGAGTCTATTCATTGATCTGCAGGCCTGCATTTGTCCTTTCTCTGTCATTTTGTGGGCGATGGGGCCTCTCATGGGGTGCAGGGCCTTAGACCTGCCTCCCTCAGAAGTGACTGATTGATAGGGAAGAGAAAATGGGGTCATGGTAGCACTCGAGAGCTTTTCGCTTTTCCTCACTCTCCCAAAGGGAACCCTGATTATTGTCATGGCCTGATGCTATTGTTTATGCATGCAGTGGGCTTTCATTGTCCTTCTTGTCCCACTAACTGTGGAATGAGAATTGGTCATAATACTTGAAGCTGATGGTGGAAAGACCACATTTTCATCTTTATTCATGACTGGGTCTTGACCTAAATGAGTTTACTGGCTGCAATCAGAGTTGTCTTGCACTAAAAGCCCTGCTTTATGGCCAGTTTTTACCCATTGCTGTATGTAGAGACACTATGATGTTGTAAACTGTCATGGATTTATTTACTTTTAATGGGCTGCAGATTGAAGAAAATTGAAGTACTGATTTCTTAAGCAAGTTACACTGTCGTGTGTTTGGGAAGGTTTGTTGTTGCCACAGTGTGTGTACTTTCTGTGTGCATTAGTATATTTTTCCTTGAGTATTTGTGTGAGTTTAGATTTAGGCGTCTGGGGCAACATGCTGCCACTGTTTGGGACTACGATAGCTACTGTTTGCTCATTACTCAAGCTGCTGCCATGCCTGTGTTTACAAATGGTTACTTCGCCCCCTTTGACTATGCAGCCTGCAAACAACTGCCAATAAATACACGTCTCTGATTCCATTTGCTGAGCCTTACTGACTACCCCTGTCCTATGCACACTCACATACCTGGATATACAGAGCGTTATCTCCTTTATGTCTGATTTCCCATACCCGACAGTGCTCACTTTTCAGTAATGCAGCATTTACCACTGAGTACTATTATATACAGCATTTAATGGAATGAATCATGAAACCGTATCATTAAAAAATGGTTGTTTCACAGAATGCAGCAGCTGAATTGTCTTAGTGTCTGATCTGCTAAACTTAAATGAGATTGGTATTCTCACAGTTTGGATAAATAGAAAGTTTGTCCAAATTCTTAATACATTTATATGGCATGCTAGAATGCAAATTAATTACATGAAAGGAATGACAATCCATAAAAAATGACATATAGAGTATAGGCACAGATAGACTATATACAATTTATTAAAGAAGCAATAAGGCTTTTTTTTTTTTTTTTTTTTTTTTAAGCCTTATTGTTCCATAGAAACAACCTGGCCAGGGACATCTTCTGGACAAAATATGGGACAAAAAGTGTGAGCAGTGACAGCTTATGAAGACAAATTCAAATACATACTTGGTATTTTAGAAAAAATACTGGAAGTATGCAGAATGTATGAACCATTACCTTTAAGCAGTAGAAATCAGGTAATTTGATGGAACGATGTAGGGAAACAGTAGACTCCTGTCATCTGCAGGTAGAGGACAAGGGCATGTTTGGATTTGTTTACAGACAGTGAGAGCACAAAAGTAGGAATGTCCTGGGAATTACTTTTAAATGTCACACTGTAATAGCCTGTTTATACAGTGAATGTTCAATTTTTGCTTTCAATAACGGCTGCTGGACTCAGAAAAAGGAGACAGGCTTTATGTAGTTTTTATTAGATTTTTAGTAAGAAAAGGGATTTATTTTCAAGCCAGCTGATGGATAGATGAACTGATCTTTTTAAGGAGAGAGGTTTATGAAATCATTCAGTCATGACAGGTTTGTTGCGTAACTACGAACCATGATCCCAACCCCACCTGGTCTCTGTCTCATTCAAACTGCGTCACCCTGTTGGACCCAACCTGTCAGCCCCCAGGATTAGATTTTAGAGGAAAATGTCAACTTTCATACCTTTCATACATGCACTGGTTGTGGATGGAGGCCAAGGGCAGTTCTTCTCCTTCTCTTTTTTCCCCTTTCTATAATCTCTCCTAATATTGTGTTTTTCATTGTCTCTTATTCTGTTCCTGCTTATGCTAATCACCCCTTTGCCATTTTCTTTATGTGTTCATTTTGTGTGTGCGTTGGTAATACATTCCATCATATGGCAGTTTTGTCTCTAGTAAATCTAAGAGCCCGCCAGAAGGCAGGACTGGTTACAGACAAATTTTCAGAATATTGATGTCAGCTGGGTCTCGTTGCAACCCTTCAATGAGAAGGTCGCAACCCCAAGGGGATACAATGGGAACTCGTCCTGTAATCTTCATACATGTTTGATGTTATCATGTATGCCTGATATTTTCATCAATGGTCTTCTAGTCTGCTATCTTGAGTCACTGACATTTGTTTAATTGTGCATGCAAGTATTGCAACATCAAGATGGGATTTATAGTTTAGAAATGTGACGTGTCCTCTCATGAAGCTCAGGCTGGTGGGCCTTTTGACAAACAGCTTCATACTCTAACTCCCTGCGTCCCTTTTAAAGAGCTATAGATGAGTGAAATCGAGGGTTGCCATCCATGCAATAACAGGATCAATGGCTTTGGCATGCTTGTTTAGGACTGAAGGCCGCCAGTGTGTCACTGTGTGATTTGTTTGCTTCGTTCATTAACCCCTGGTCAAACGTCTGACACGCTGCTGCTTCTTGTTTGCTTGTAGCTGGAACTTTCTAACCACTCCATATCCTTAAACCCTTTATGCACTCGTTTCCACTTCTGTTTACCCTGGCTTTCCTTTCCTCTTCATTCTTCTGTTCTACTGTTGTTTTCTGCCCCCCCCCCCTTTCTACCTCCACTTCTCTCCCTACTGTCACACAACTACAAATGCTCTCTGAGGTTAGAACAAGCAAAAGGTTTTGCACACTCGCATTCCAAAAACTTTTTTTTTTTGGACTATCACAAAGGGCAAATAGCATTATTTTTATAAGAAAAAGCCAAAAAGTGAATCAGAGATCCAAGCAATATTTTCTTTGTTACCCTCCAAATGCTTTTTTCGATGCATTTTAACATTATTATCTCGCCATATAATTATGTCTTAAGAAACTTTTTTTTTATTATTATTATAGGATTATAATTATAATGGATTATAATCGATTTTTAGGGAAAAAAATTAAATACAAAAATGAATGGATGCAAGTTAACCATGTACTTTGAATACTTTGTATCATCACAGGTTATATTGAGATAATGTTTTGATAATTATAGCAATATTAATTTTGTCCTATATCACCCACCCATAGCTAGAAACTCAGGTATAAAATGGACCAAAATGACCTTGAAAAGAGGTGCATTTGTGGATATTTTAGCTCTCTAGTTGCCTGTGGTCTCTCACAGTTTGAGGCTCAGGGAATGGATTCGATATGGGCCACAGTGTTTGCTGGAGGACTCTTCTTTTCAGTGGGGCCACAACAAAAGGGTCATTGTGGCCCAGAGTGCCAAAGGCTTTATATAATAAGCCCTTCACTGGTCCAATGTCTGCTCTTCACAGCCATACTATCTCTAGCTACAGTACACATAGTGCCCATGACCTTTCACTTTTTTTGTTGGACAGCGAGGTAAATTTTGTTTTTACTGGAAGCTTCTTTTCCATTTTTACTTATTCACAGTTTTGTCATATCAGTGTTTACACTTGGTAAATGATTAAATGGGAAGGTTTCTCAACAAGTTCAGTCCATTTTGAGTCAAGTTTAGCTCTTTAGATCAGCATGTGGAGCGTGAGTGCTGATATGTGACGGCTCAGGCCTTACTCGCTGTTGAATGTTGCTGTGGCAGCTGTGCTGAAGCTTCAAAAGAACCCACCCCGTTTGGGTCATAGCCCTCTTTGTCGAGGATGCGCACATGACCTAAGTAATGAAATATTTTATAAGCCTGAGTTCGAGAGTATCAGAAGACTCTTTATTGGAGGTTTAAAGCTGACAGAAGATGTCTGAAATATAATTTTGTAATCTCGGATGTGAACCCCTCTCTGTCACATCACTTCAATCTACGATAGACACTCTACCCCAATTATCTCCTAGCCTAGACACACATATCTATGTGTGTGCGCACACACACACACACACCCTATAGAGAGGACGATGAAGGGATGTGTGGATGCCCCTCTTTCATGTCCTGCCAAAAGGATGTGTCCTTGAGTTCCCTCTGGGGGCGGGAAAGAAGAGGCCTTCTAACGCGTGTGCAGTCAAATCACCTTGTCTGTCACATGCACAGATGTACGCACATGCATGCACGTGTGCGACCCCCGGTCTCTCTCTCTCTCACACACACATGCACGCACACACATGCACACGCAAGCACGCACGCACGCGCACACACACACACGCGCGCGCATCCACAATCCTGTGATAGGATATGACAGTATGGCTCTGTGAAGATTACACTGGGATTAACATAAACATTTAATCTTTACATCTTTACAAAAACCTGATCAAGAAAACAATTACCTAAACAGGTTTCATTTAGCTGCCATTGTTATCCACGTCTTTCAGCCCTCTGAATCAAAATTTATGAGGCTCCCCTGCCAGTCAGTGTTAGCTTCCCCAGTATGTAACGTTCTCTGTGTTTGTGTTTTTCTTTGGTACAGAGCGAGCACCAGACTGTGCCTCCCATGGGTGCCAGTTTCACTGTGCTGTGACTCACGATGGGCCTCAGTGCTACTGTAGAAATGGCTTTGAGGTTGCTGCAGATGGAAAGGCATGTAAAGGTAAGTGGTTGATTTGGCATATTTATTCTAGCTTGGCTAAAGTAACCTTAAAAGTAATCATCTTATTACTCTGACTTTCTACTTGCTGACTGGAATTTGCGTGGGGCAGCATGTAGAGTAGATTAGAATTTTTTTTTTTTTTTTTAATCAAACCACTTGCCTCGAGGCAGAATATAAATACATGTTCCAGGGTTTGGTAGTAGCCTTTGCTTTTTGTTGACTACCCTGAAAAATGTTGCATCGAGGAACGCCCAGTGCAGTAAACTGTGAATAAGTACCGTACAATCCCTATATATTGCATCACTGACTGTGTCTGTTAATACATTGTGTTCTCCTTCTGTAGATTTCAATGAGTGCAGTGTGTACGGGACGTGCAGTCAGACGTGCACGAACACTGAGGGCTCCTACACCTGCAGTTGTGTGGAGGGCTACCTGCTGCAGCCAGACAACCGCTCTTGCAAAGCCAAAAATGGTGAGAACACACGCACAAAAAGTGCAGCAGAGACCAAGGATGCAGTTCATACTAGACCAACATAAGATTAGACTCAATTTGTTTCTCTGTTGGAAAATGGCTCCCTGCTGTATTATATAAGATAACCACATCTGCATGGTGTGGCACCCCCATTTGTTTTACAAGCTTGTTTACTGGAGAGAGATGTGTTACAGGTGTGCGTTGAATATATAACCTTCGACTCCTCTCCATCTCCTCCTCATATCTTTTCTCCCTCATTTTTCCCGTGCTTTTCCCCTCCTTTCCACTCCGCTGTCATGATCACCATCCTCAGAGCCAGTGGATCGTCCACCTATGCTGTTGATTGCTAACCTCCATGACATCCGCTGCACCTCCCTGAGCGGCTCCATGTCCCGGTTGCCCTCCATCGCCACCAAGCAGACCATGGCTATGGACTTCATCTATTCCGAGGAGACTGTCTGCTGGATAGATGTGGGTGACACCCCTGCTGCCACCCAGCTGAAGTGCGCCAGCATCCCTGACCTCAAGACTGTCACAAACATCCACACCATCAACATCTCCCTCAGCCTGCACCGTGAGTAGTAGTTTCATTGACAGAAGACACCTCACCTGACTGTAACCAAAATGAATAAGCTTTTGTTTGTAGAAATATTATTTTCTGCTGACACAGTATTCCTATAAAAAAATGTTGTCAGGTACAGTGAAGGCATGACAGTTTAGTTGTAGATTGCCAGTGGAAGACAAATGAATGCCTTGCATAAGAGCACGCAAGCAGCACTCAGGTAATCAGTTCGAGTTGTCAGCTCACCCTGTGTGAAATTTCCGTACTATGCCTGAGGAATCCGATGGTCAACTTTGCATTTGCTAGCTCAGGCAAATGTAAGATGTGAAGCAATACAGCCTCGTCTCTGAAAGCTGCTCATACCAGCATAAAAGTGCCAAGTAGAAACGCTGAGCCCAGCTTTATTTTTCAAAAGGTTTGTCTTTGAAGAACAGGGGCACCCTGACACACCACTAAATCATCCCATAGAGGCACTATGTGTGTAGCTGACTGACTGTGATATGATACATATAGGGCTACCAGCATACCTTAAGGCATTAGTTTGCACATTTCTTGACAGACAAACAGTAACCTACTGTGTAGCTTGATTTATGTACTGACTATTCAGAAGCCTGTATGTATTTTTCCACTGGTCTTGTCTGATGCATTTGAGTGTAATCAAATGTATCCCAGTTCCCATCATTGATCATCATCCTCCCAAGTACTGCACATTTTGTCCTGGGGTGTGTAGGTAAATAGTGCATGTGCATGTGTATGTGTGGTGTGTGTAGGAGGACAGTGTATAGTCCACAACCTTTAAACAATGACAAGTGAAATGTCTGGCCTCTGGAGGATGTAGGTGTCATCATAGCCATAGGCATCGTCTTAACCCAAATCTCTTGGGCAACACCCAGACAGACACATAGGCACACAGAGACTAACATACACAGCATGTGAACACATCCCTCTGAGAGACCTACTCATAAAACGCTGACATGATTTATCTCTGATTATGAGACTGACAGGGTTTGTTTTTATTTGCCTCGCTGATAGAGCCGTTACTCTCTAAGAATGGGGGAAGAAATGTAGACAAAACATAAAAGCCAGGGTGTGGGTTTGTGCGTGTACTCATACATAGATGTGTGTGAGAAGCGTTCCCTTGAGAATTGGCCCCAGGCATGGAACAGCAGACGTGAAGAAAACAAGGGAAGAAGCCGGGTGTGTAGACCCTGAAATGTGGCTCACAAAACCTGCGACGTGATTAGAAGTGCCTCGGCTCATATCCACTTTAAACGAAGCTTGTGTAACTGCTGTCACTGCTGACAGCTGGGGCAGAGCCGAGCTTAGGAAGCTCAGTGAACCCCAGCATCCTAAAATGGGGTTTTTCCAGTTGATTCACTGCACTCCCATATTCCATCTCGGCCTCATTGTGCTAAGTGGTCTGAGGGGTGAATGGGGATGAAGGATGGAAGAGAGAGGAACCCTGAGAGAAAGATTGAAGTAAAGGAGACAGGAGACTGATAAAATGAGAGGGAGAGAAAGAAGGTAGTGGTTTGCTGTACCTTGGTTGTCTGCGTGAGTGCGTGCGGGCGGGCGTGCGTGTGCGCAAATGGTCATGCAGATGGTATTTACATTCCTCCATAGGGTTATGTCAGCCTGAACAGCCTCTACATTCCTCTGGCCGTCTCAGGTCCTGTCCAGTCAGGTCACTTAATAACGCTCATAGCTGAGGCTCAAACAAACACACACTCGCACATCGACCCAAATACCTTTGACTCATGCACCTATTACTTAGTGACATATTACCTTTTATGAATTAAGATTGCTGCAGTGAGTTATTGTATTATCTATTACTCTTTATTTGTCTTCCACTGATGTCCCAATAACCGAATTTCAGTAAAACTAACATTTAATATTAGATTTGTTTTACCTTATCGAATGTTGATATCAGAAAGTGCAGTTTGGAATAAGACAATCAGGTAAATGACTTTTGGTTAAAATTTGAAAATGGTTTTACAGTGTTCACAATGAGCAGGGCAAAGTGAGCCATGTCTGAGACATTATCTGTTGATCTTGTTCTGCGCTTCAAGGGTTTCCCCAAGGAAATTGTTGAACAGAGGTGGTGAGCCACTTAAATCTTGATGTAACTTGTCTCCTGACATAGCCACACTCATTAAATATATGGCGTTTGCTGTGTGAAATAGCACATTTTTTCCTTTTCACTGAAAGCTTATGTTTTATTTCAGTGTATTGACTTTCAAGGGTGTTAGTGGAGGCAGTCTTAATTTCAGGTGAGGTGACCCACATCCACTACAAAACACTCTGCGGGAACCCTGACTGCATACGCGCAGTCAACTCAGTCAGTGGGATTTTGTTCTTCTAAGTCACCCAGGGAGTAAACAGGACAAATGGGCAAGAGGCTCTCTTTGCACTTTGGCTATGTGCAAATTTCCACATTTTTCGATGTTACGTCAGTGTGGGCTTTCAGCTGCGATAAGAGAGCAGAAGCCCTCCCTAAATTTGGTGGATCTCAGCTATATGGTTTCCCTTGCGGTTTTTTGCTTTTAAAACGATAGTCAAGCTTGGCCCATGTAAACTCTGCACCCTTCCTGATTTACCCATCTGACTTTAATGAAGGCAGATGGGTATGATCCTATAATTGGTACCAGTATGGACTCTTTGTCAGTTATATTTTTGCATTTTTTTTTTAAACAAGCAGGGCTCAGGTGCACTCCTAAAAGTATGATGGGCGGACCTGGGGATGGATATGGATGAAAGTACGGAGGCAAGGGGCTTAGAGCAGGGTTCACACAAACAGGGTGATTTATAGCCTCTGAGAGCCTGAGAGAGAAGGGCAGATAAGTAGACGAGGGTAGCAGATGTGGCCTGCTCTGTTTGCATGTGTGATTCCCTGACTGGGAAGATAAAAGGGGAGCACAGCCTGCTTGCCCCATCCTCTCCACCCTCCGAGCGGGACTCCACAGCAGGGACCAGCACTTCGCCCCACGTCCCACTGTCCATCGTTCAGTCCTTCTTCATCTCTCTTTCTTGTCCTTGTCCTTGAGGCATCTTTTTTTTCCACAATAGATCAGTGCAGAGAAGGTCTTTCTAAATATGTGTCAAGATCTGACTATGAACTTAATGTTTTGGGCATTTTGTCTTATTGCAAACAATCAGAATATCATTTTTTTTAATTTATCTGTTAATGTACATCTAGTTAAAACAAAGCCTGCCGGTGTACTATATCATTCTCACATCCAAACAGAACATGTCTATTCTACCTGAAGCACCTAAATCCTCTCCATCGTTTCTTTTCTTTTTTCTTTTCTTTTTTTGTCATGGGTGGGATCGTGTCACGGCACCCCTGTCATCAAACCTTCCTATGCAGCTGATAACCTCTCTTTTTCACTTGCTGAAGTGGGAGATTTAAAAGTGGCATAACGTTTCAAAATTACTGCTCTTAAATAGAGGTCATATGTCAGGTCCTTATGGAAAATCATAATCGCTAAACTCTAAAACTGTGCTCTAGAGAGGTCAAAGAGGTTTTTTCACAGATTAATAGGATCTTCTTGGCACAGGGAGGATTATGGAAGCCGCATGATGATTCACGTAAATATAGGAATGCTTGCAAAACATGCAAATAGAGTCAAGGTGTGTGACTAGTTTTGAAGTAGGCTGTGACCCTGTATGTAAATACCTATGTTATTAGGGTGGAAAGCATGTTTGTTGTTGCCACTAAGACCCCCTCAGTTTGTGAAATGTTTCCTCAGAGTAGTGTGAGCTGGTAGGTGTTAAGGGCAGGAAGTGAAAAGGGGTTGTGAGGGCAGGTTTGTTGGATGAAGAGAAAGGGGTGGGTTCATTCAGTTTGCCAGCAAACTTTCCACTTACCGGACACTGAATGAGTCAGGATGTTAGCAGACTGCTTGGCTCTCTGGATAAAGGGGTCCACTAGCTGTAGGCTGTTGCACAATGCAATAGTCACTGTGTTGCACAAGTGGCTCTATACTCTTTATATGAGTCTAATCCGTGCCTTTTGCTGCCAGAATTCCAGCTGGATTTCTTTAGAGAAGTATGGGTTAAGAGCTGATACCAGTGGGAGTATCACTATCCCTCTTAGCTGCTGACAGACTTCCCCCTTTGTTAGAATCTTGGTTCAGATGTTTATGAAACATCTTGCACTGGTTTTTACTCCCTCCTTCTGTTCTTTTGACGATGATTTTTATATTAGCTCATGTATTTACAGCTAACTCCCTTTTTAGATGTGGGACGAGACCTAACTTTGCCCACAGTCAATAAATTATTTCCAGATTGGAGGTGCACCAGAACTTTTAATGTTTTGATATGAATTTATTTCACCATCAGTATCTTTGTTTTTCTTTTTTGACCACTCCCATAATCCCATCGTCCATTGTTTCCCATTTTCTCCTCAACTCTGCTTATATTCTAGCACCAAGCATATTGTAAGTCCCATGTGGGGCAGGCCTTTTGAAGTTCTATGTACTTTTGGTAGGTGGGGTAGGGGGTTTCTACATTGGGCCCAGATGTGTGTATGCTCTGTTGTGCAACATGCTTTGGCTCTGTGTCTGAGCAGCATGGTTGTCATTGTTAGGGGGCTCCAGTGCAGATGTTTTTTAAAATTATTATTATTGTTATTTATTTTATTTTTTTTCATGAATAGTCAAAATCTTGGGAAAGTTTAATGGCAGGCTCACTGTCAATAGTGTTCTACCCCACTCCTGTACCCCAACATCAAAGTTGTCCCTTGGAATAACTAGAGAAACACCTGCGGTCACTTTGATGGTGTATGTGTGAATAGTGAGCCTGTGTGATGTGCATGTGTGTATACAGTGTTCTGCTTTGAAAGGAAGCGCAGTGGCAGCTGTTAAAACACAAGGCTGTATGTATCTTCAAGCCCCCCCTTCAAGCTAGGTCTCCCTGTGGTCAGGGACTTCTGCACCCAGTCTCGTACAGGACAGAGTTCTCAGAGTGAGAAATGTTTCCAATGCTAACTTTGCAATTAAACCCCCAATGCGGGGGATATATCTGAAATAAGGGTCTCCATCTGCAAAGCTTCCTCTTTCTAGGTTGGCTTAGTAAGCAGTGGGGATACAAAATTTCAAGTTCCTTTGTAAGAGGCATTGCATCCGTATTTTGGGTCACTTTGAGTGACAATCTGGTTTATCCCTAAAATGCATGTGTCATGTTTCTGTGCTGCCATGGTAAAGCCTTTTTGCTGGTTTTTCTACAGCTCCTGTCTGAGAAGTACAGATGGATGACAAATTAAATTAAAAACCAGAATGAATAAGTGAGGAGACAGCGGATAAAGGGCACAAGGGGTCACTGAAGGAATTGATGAGCATTAGAATGATGTGAATCATATATTATGACCTTAACCGTTACCAAATCTCAACCAATTTGAACACATATGGGAGACTTTTGGACTGATGCGTTAGATAGCATCCGCCACCACCATCAAAACACCAAATAGAGGATATTTCTTGAGTGGAAACTTGTTTGTGCCTCCAGTAGATTCTAGAGACTTTAAGAATGTTTGCCAAGGAGCACTGAAGCTGTTGTAGCGATGTGTATTGGCCCAACACCTTATCAAGATACCTCAAGTTGTTTTTCTTCTTTAACTGGTCACGCTTCTGTATGTTGCTATGTAAGCCTAGATGTTCTTTTTTTCATGAGCAGTGTTTTCGCTGAGCCATTGAAATATTTCTCACCCTTTTTTTGAAGGCTGACAGCATAACTTTGTTTTTAATGTTAACGAACAATATAGGAAATGTTCATCTCTCACCCGAATATTGATGCTAGCGGCACCCAGTGCTTCCTTATTTTTTTCTAACGAAGTTATGCACAAGTTGTACGTGCTGGGGGTTCTGTGTTTGACCAGTCAGTGATGTGTTAGTCTCTAGCTCCTCCACCTGAAATACAGGTAAGTTTTGTGAGTTCGTCAAAAGCTTCTTGTTCCAATGTGAAGGTTCCTGCAGTGGAAACATTCTATTAGTAGGTCTGTCAGCCATTTTTCACAATTGATCTGTGTTGCCTCATCTTGGGTAATATATATGGGTCCTATGCAGTAACAATGCTGCTCAAGTCCTATGACAGGAGTTCAGTTTAGAGAGTGCAGGTCTTCACCTCTCACTCTTTATCTGTCACTTTTTGTGTTTCTTTCCCTCACCCACGCAAGGCTTGCCTTAATCAAAGACAAGTGCAGTGCAGGACAGAAGCTCATTAATTCAGAGTTATTATTTAGTTTTTCAAGAGAGTGGGCACTCTTGAGGAGAGGGTCATGGCATCATAAAATGATGCTAATCTATCCTGGTGTATAACCAAGTGTTATATGACTGTACTCTCATGAAGCTCTGTTTTTTGAAATTGTTCTCTTCTGTTCTGTGCTCTCCTCTTCTCTCTTCTGCATCTGTCAGATGTTGAGCAGATGGCTATCGACTGGCTGACCGGAAACTTCTACTTTGTGGATGACGTAGATGATCGAGTGTTTGTCTGCAACAAGAACGGCCAGACATGTGTGACCCTGCTGGACCAAGAGCTGTACAACCCTAAAGGCATCGCTCTGGACCCGGCCATGGGGTCTGTACTTCCTTCCAGCCTCCTTGAGAGGAAAAAGCTGTCTTATGATCAGACGACGTGCTGACCAAGCAGCCAGTCAAAAATCAAAGCATTTTCTCCAGATGGAATCCTAGACGAATACGGGCGTGCCAAATAAAAACTTGCATGTTCGATGTTTCAGGTTCCTCATACTGACAAGCTGGTATCTGATGTAGTTCCTTTTTTCAAAGTATCACTTCTCTTTTTTTTTAAGTGTCCTGGAAATATTTTTTATAAATAATTATAATTAGTAATATGTATTGCTCACTATTGGTTGATTGTGTAATGTCAAGATAAATGAATACATCGTGTCAAACTGCAGTCATCAAGTACCTTAAGTCGTATAATTTTTTCTTGTTAATGAAATTGCTTTTCCCATCACCTTAACTTCATCTTAACCTTCCCATCCTTTTCTCTCATCTTCTTCTGCTACAGTAAAGTGTTCTTCACAGACTATGGGTCTACACCAAGGGTGGAGCGCTGTGACATGGATGGTCAGAATCGCACTAAGCTGGTAGACAGCAAGATCGTTTTCCCTCATGGTATCACCCTGGACCTGGTCAACCGGCTGGTGTACTGGGCTGATGCCTACCTGGACTACATCGAAGTGGTCGACTATGAGGGCAAAAACCGACACACCATCATCCAGAGCCTGCTGGTGAGGTTTGAAGGATGGTTGGCTTTGTGTACACATAGCAATTAGCCACGCCGCCCAAACATAGTAAAGAGTATAGACTTCTGTTTGTTCAGCCTTCATTTAAGAGGTTACATTTCACCAAACAGCAATAGCCCTGAGTCCCTATTGACTTTTCAGTCTTCCTTTCAAGAACACAGAACATCTGTTTTCCAAAATATATATCATCAGTGATTTAATATCATCATCTTTAGAGATGGTACTGTTTTCCATTTGTCTGCCATGTATCTAGACAAAGAGAGTCTGTCTATCCTGGGGATAAGTCCTTTTTTATTGCCTTGATTGATATTACTTAAGGAGTGTGTGATTTTATTGGCTAATGCCTCTCTAAACATATTAGTCTGGTCCTAGTGAAGCTTGGCTCAAACTTACAGTGGAGTCATGATCTTAATGAAATCAGGACACGGGGCGGGCTAGGGGGGTGGCGGCGGCGGTGGCGTGTATGTGTGTGTGTGTGTCTGTCTGTGTGTGTGTGTCTGTCTGTCTGTCTGTGATAGTAGGGGGAAGGTAATATGATCCCAACCCATACATCTTTCTGACAGTAGAGGAGAGCTGCACAGAATAGACCCTTATAAAAGTAAAATCTCTCTGTTTAACAGCAGATGGGAAGTGGAGCCATTATGCTGACCTGTGCCAAGTTTACACAAACACTCTCTCTTTATCTCTGTGTCTGTCTCTGTCTGTGTTTGTCTGTCTGTCTGTTTTATTCTGATAAATAGTTTGTAAGTTATGCAGAATTTTCCAGGCACTGTTTAAGATAAAAATGTGTACACAAATGATATCACATAAGCTATTAGTCATGCACCATGAACTGTTTTACTAAAAACGTCAGCATTTTTAATAGCAAACTCAAGTTTTAATTTTGATGCTTTATTGTCTCATTTTATTTCAGATTGAGCACCTATACGGACTGACTGTATTTGAGAACTATCTGTATGCTACAAACTCGGATGAAGGCAACCTCAACCCCAAGACCAGTGTGATCCGAGTGAACCGCTTCAACAGCTCCGACTTCCATGTGGTGACGCGGGTAGACCGGGGAGCCGCGCTGCACGTGTACCACCAGAGGCGCCAACCTCAAGGTGCACACTCAGGCACAACTCGCATCTCAACTTGCCTGCTGACACATCTGATCCATGTCCACTGATAACATTTACCGTTACATGACAGTTGTTTTTGTGCCCCGCTCTCCTTGCTCAGTGCGCAGCCATGCATGTGCCCTGGATCAGTTCGGTAAGGCTGGAGGTTGTTCTGACATCTGTCTGCTGAGCAACAGCCACAAGACCCGTACCTGCCGCTGTCGCTCTGGATTCAGCCTCGGCAGTGATGGCAAGTCCTGCAAGAGTGAGTATCCCATTTGCTTCAGCGGCTATGATTGATGAAGTCAAAGAAGTACTAGTGTTAACAAAATTGCTGACAGAAATAATGGCATCAATGAGAATGTTTTTTTTGTTTTTTTTTTTCTTCTTCCTCTGCAGAACCAGACCATGAATTATTCTTGGTGTATGGTAAGGGTCGTCCTGGAATCATCAGGGGCATGGACATGAATGCTAAGGTGCCGGATGAGTACATGATTCCCATTGAGAACCTAATGAACCCCAGAGCTCTGGATTTCCACGCCGCCAGTGAATTCATCTACTTCGCTGATGCCACCAGCTACATAATTGGCCGACAGAAAATAGATGGCACAGAGAGAGACACCATACTAAAGGAAGGTAAGAATGAAATGATAACTGTGCACAGGATTCTGGAGTCTATTTGTACTTTCTAACCAAATCCCAGCTTCTACAAAGAATTTAAGGAGGAGAAGATTTAAGTCCAGAATTGGCCAGCTAATAGTTCCTTTTTCACGCCGGCATCTTTTGCTTATCTCAGGTATCCACACAGTAGAGGGGATAGCAGTAGACTGGATGGGAGGTAATCTGTACTGGACAGATGATGGCCCTAAGAAGACTATCAGTGTTGCCAGGCTGGAGAAGGCTTCACAGACTCGCAAGACTCTTATTGAGGGAAAGATGAGTCATCCTCGTGCCATTGTGGTGGACCCTCAGCATGGGTGAGACAGTGAAGGGGGGTGTATTGTTATATTAATGGGTATTCTTTTCTCATAAATGCTATGTTGAATTTGTTACCCCACTTACCACATTTGGCTGCAGCAGCATACAGCAGTGGGAGATAATGGTCTGAGTTTTTGTTACTTGCAGCTACGTGGGCTGCCTATACTATAGATTTTTGTTGAACTCATTGGTTAACATTAGTGTGTGGGAGCTGGTGAGTTGTCAAAGGATTTTTTGATTGCCATTCCTTTGCTTTTTCAAAGGATGTACAATCAAAGGGCATCAAAATTCAGAAATTCATTCTGACGTCTCCAGTTTTCAAAGAAATGTCTTATCTTACAATCCTTCTGAATGTGATGTCTTCTCGTCTCCCAGGTGGATGTACTGGACTGACTGGGAGGAGGACCCTACAGAGAGCAACAGAGGGAAGATCAAGAAAGCTTGGATGGATGGTTCGCATCACCAAGTGTTCTTGACCAGCAAAACGGTGCTATGGCCCAACGGCTTGAGTCTGGACATTCCCCAGGGCATACTTTACTGGGTTGATGCTTACTACGACCGCATTGAGTTGGTTTACCTTAACACCACTGAGCGAAAGGTTGGTGATGCTCAGGGAATATATTTAGAAAGTATTCTCTTTGTTTATTTACATCTGATAAAAGAGACTTTTCTCCAAATTACAAAAAAAAAAGCTCAATTCCAACATGTTGGTCATAACTTTAAGATAATCAGTTTGAACAAAAGAAATATTTTGAGATCTAACCCCTCTCTTTTTCCTGATTTAACAGGTGGTGTATGAGGGGCAGGAGCTTAACCATGCCTTTGGCTTATGTCATTACAAACAATTCCTCTTTTGGAATGAGTATCGTGGTGGCAGCATCTATAAACTGGACCAGGTCACTAAGACAGTCACCCTACTCCGCAACGAGAGGCCACCCATCTTTGAGATTAGAGTGTACGATGCACACCAGCAGCAAGGTATATCTCCCCCATTCTGATTTATAATGACCTAATGACAAGTATGATTTAACAGTTATAAATCCTGATGAGTATATTGTGTTTACTGCATTCAGACTGTCTTCTTGGTTTGTCTGTGTGTGTAGGCTCCAATCTATGTCGAGTTAACAATGGTGGCTGTAGCAGTCTGTGCCTTGCCATCCCTAATGGCAGGTCCTGCGGCTGTGCTGACGATCAAATCTTGGATGTGGATAATGTCACATGCAAAGGTACTTAGCTGCTTTACCAGTAGAGAGGTTTCAATGATCAATATGGAAGGTTATGGAAAATTCATTACTCAGCTGGAGTTGAGGCTGTTAAAGAATTCTATTCTGTACTTTCCCTTTGCAAGCTATACTAGACACTATCTTTTCCAAGTCTGGAGAGAAGTTTTAAAGAACCTCCAGCAATATTTTTGTAACTTTAAGAGAGATGAAAGCTGACCGGGGCACCAAAAAGGTTTGTTGTGTTTTGGTACTTAGCTCTTGTCTCAATGGTCCATCTGTTTCTGCTCCTACCCTGATCTCATCTCCAGCCAACCCCTCCTACGTGCCCCCACCCCAGTGCCAGGCTGGGGAGTTTGCCTGCAAGAACAACCGCTGCATCCAAGAGCGCTGGAAGTGTGACGGGGACAATGATTGTCTAGACAACAGTGATGAGGCCCCTGAGCTCTGCCGTAAGTGTGCCACGTCATTGTCATGGTTACACAGCAACACATACATCAACAAAAAATTCTGTTTAAGGGTCTTAGGTAATGTGAACCAACAGAGCGCTAACTGTAGTTTTGCAGATTGTCTCTTTACATGCCATTGTAATGTGGCTGTAATTTTAATGGCCAGCTTTCTCCTAATCAGGCAATAGTGAGATCCAGGGACTCATACGGTATTTGTCTTGGATGTTCTACTCTTTTTTTCATTTAACGGGACATACTTACAGGGTTACAGGATCATTTATCACACACAGAAAGCTTTTGTAAAGCGGTGTGCTTGATGTTTAATAATTTTAAATTTAAATTGTTTTTATGTTTTCTTCTTTCAGACCAGCACACCTGCCCAGCTGACCGATTCAAATGCCAGAACAACCGCTGTATCCCCCTGCGATGGCTGTGTGACGGCGACAATGACTGCGGCAATGATGAAGATGAATCCAACACCACCTGTTCTGGTATGTATAATGTTGGAGTTCTTTGTAGTTTAGAGGTCATTTCAGTTTTCATTCATCTTTAGATATGTGAAATACATGGTTGGAGTTTTTTACCTGTGGGGCAGGTTTTAATACATTGTAAAGATATATGCCATCTACATAAGTTTCAAAAACAATGCTGTTATTATGGAGTTGGCAGACTTCAGATTGGGCAAATGAAGATACTATATGATATGTATTGACTCATAATCTGCAACTAGGGTTTTTGTTGTTAGATGATGAGTATTTTAAACACATAACTATGAATTGAATAACTATTAGTAATAGGAAGTGCGTAGGTTGAGGTTAAGAGAGGAATAAAAAGAGAAACACTGGAGTAAAGACACTGTGGGAAGACAGACAAGTTGCATCTGCAGATGCATTGGAATCTGACGATTAGTGCAGCTGATGCCAGCATTATTTTACAAATGGTCCGGGAGGATGTACTGATCTACTGCTTCAGTGATAATGGGCTGAGACGCAGCAGTGGTCCTTGGCAAACACCTTTTGTTTGTTTTATAATAGCTGTCTCAGTGTCTCAAATAAATTGAACGAGATTAAAAACTGTCTTTTACTCAATTAAGATAAACTGAGTGTGCTGTGTTTCTGTTACACTTTAATTACTTTTTGTAGCAATAGAATATTGGAAATTATATTAAGATGTAATCTATTAGGTCTTTGAGGATGTGTTTTTTTAACAGTGATGAGTTATTGCAAGCATAGATGTTGAGTCATAGATACTGCAAAAGGAAAGAGGACGTTTAACAGCATTTAACTGTATTACACCTTGTTCCCCTGCCAGCTCGTACATGCCCACCAAACCAGTACCCCTGTGCCAGTGGGCGCTGCATCCCTGTCTCCTGGACATGTGACCTGGATGACGACTGTGGAGACCGCTCAGATGAACCAGACTCCTGTGGTGAGTCTTTACTGCACCTTCATATTGTTGCTTTTGCTTGAAGAGCACATATTTTAGTCTGAGATGACAAATTTGCTTGTGATATTTTTGCCTCTCCTCTCTTCCCAGCATATCCAACCTGCTTCCCTCTGACCCAGTTCACCTGCGCCAACGGACGCTGCATCAACATCAACTGGCGCTGTGACAATGGTGAGCATCATCCTCTGAGACATCCTTCACTTTCCATGAAGCTGTACTTTAAAACAATCCAGCAGCAGACAATAAAATCTTGTCTGTGTGTTCATGTGCAGACAATGACTGTGGGGATAACAGTGACGAAGCAGGCTGCAGCCATTCTTGCTCCAGCGTCCAGTTCAAATGCAACAGTGGTCGCTGCATCCCAGAATACTGGACCTGTGACGGCGACAATGACTGTGGAGACTACAGTGACGAGACTCATGCCAACTGTACCAACCAGGGTAGGGAACAATACTGCGTATACCAAACTGAAATAGCATTGCTCTAAATTGTTTTGTTATGGCACTATCTCCTCTCCCTCAGTGTTTAAAATAAAAATTGTGTTTGGGCTCTACCAAAGTCAAACTCTCATCACATCAAGTATGATATTTCACAATGTTTACGTGTTGATGTTGGCAGTTGTAAAGAGGTTATCATAACGGAGACTGGATCTTCCTCCTCCCTGTCCATTTCCTCCACTCTGCATGCCCCTGCCTGCCCCCTGGCTTCCACTCATCATTTACAGCAGACCCAGTCTGTTGCATTGTTCAGGATGTGATTATGTTTTGTCGTTAGATAACAATTAAACTCTCTCAAGGTCTTGTGCAAGTGGCACAGGTTTTGACTCTGCTGCAAGCAACATGAATTTACATGATTAGAGTTGAAAATAACTGATCTTGAGATGCTTTGCAACAATGAGTTTTTCTGGGTAACCACTCTTTGCGACAATGACATTGACATTGTCATTGCACAGTGCCAACCTCTTTTTTCAGCTGTTGGTCTGCCTTGAAGCATACGCTCCTCTACACTGTGTGTGTTCTGGTGTAGCATGTACTGTTTGATCCATGCAGAAATGCAGCCAACTGCTGTCAAGTCTCAGCATGCAAAAACATGGCGCAATGTGACCTGTTGGTCTAATGAGCAATCTGTGCTGTGTGGGTGTGTGTGCGTGTGTGCGCGTGTGTGCGCGTGCGCGTTTGGGTTTTTGGGTTTTTGGGTTCTTTCGATCTGCCGTCTGGAAGTCATTAGCTGTAATAAAAAACAACACTATTGCCTTCCCCTCCTGTACATTGTATTCCGTGCTGAAGGTCCCCGGCCTGTTTCCTGCTTTAGCTGTGCTAAGCACTGACCTTTGCCATGAGGGGATGTCATTGTGCCACCTCCTCAGTGGTGCCTTTAATCTGCCTGTCACATTAGTCAGTTAGCTGTGTATCATTGTTGTTTAACTTGGCTCAGTGTCAGGTTGTTAACTCAGCTACCCAGCATACCTACACATTAATTAATGGCCTATTCTTTCTCTTCTCAGTTTTTCGCTAAGTGTGGGTCGTGTGGTCTGTGTGTGTGTGTGTGTGTGTGTTGTCTGCTCGTTGTGATTCCAGTCTGGTTATTTTTCATTTGCTGATTTCTAATGGTATTTTATTGCTTCTTTGACACTGGTGAGATTGCACACTCCATCTTTTTGTTGGCTAACTATCACACTTGTTCTTGCTGTTTTCTCTGCAGCCACCCGTCCTCCAGGCGGCTGCCATGTAGATGAGTTCCAGTGTCGGATGGACGGCCTGTGCATTCCCATGCGGTGGCGCTGTGACGGCGACACTGACTGCATGGACCTGAGTGATGAGAGCAACTGTGAGGGTGTCACCCACATGTGTGACCCTGCTGTCAAGTTCAGCTGTAGGGACTCTGGTAAGGATGCTTTTGGATACCTTACATACCAGAGATTAAGGGTGATGAACCTTTCCTATTTCAAAAAATATGGTTTTATCCTCTGACAAATTAGGACAAATAAATGAAAGACTTGTGCCCAGTCACACCAGAAAGTGGCACTGGGAAATTTATTTGCATGCTCGTCATGCACTGGCTGCTCCTTGTGGCTAGTTTCATTTTTGGCAAACTGGATACCAAGAGTAAAGTTATTACTGTTGCTTCTCATCTGGCGAGCAGAATTATATAAAATTGGATGGTACAAGCTTCCTCCATTTTGGACTCCGTTCCCTCAAAGGTCAGCACTGTCAAGATGATTTGCGATTGGTCAACGGCACGAAAAGTTTAATTCACTTTGCCTTCCTGAGCATATCCCACTGACTGTGTTCATTCAAATGAACTGATTTTTCTTCCAAACTATCTCTGTTATAAGAGGTGGTGTGACGAAGCCCTGAAACTTGTTTAAATGGATCTTTATGAATATATTAAGATAAAAGTCTTAAACAACAACAGCTGAAAGATTACATTTTGTGGTCTTGTCAGCTCGCTGCATTAGCAAGGCCTGGGTGTGTGATGGCGACAGTGACTGTGAGGACAACTCGGATGAGGATAACTGCGAGGCATTGGTGTGCAAGCTGTCTCACCACATGTGCGCTACCAACGACTCCATCTGTCTACCTGCTGAGAAGCTGTGTGATGGCACTGATGATTGTCCGGATGGCTCAGACGAAAAACTTTGTGGTAAAATATTCTTTACACACAAAAACATTTCTGTACATAAAGCACAACAGGAAAATGTGTTCAGTACCTGGTTATTTTGTCTTGTGATATTCAAAACACGCACAGCTCACAGCTCTCCTGTCTCAGATATACTCCAACCCCTTTCATCTCTGTTCTTGCATGCAGATTTGTGTTCATTGGACAATGGTGGCTGTAGTCACAACTGCAGCATCATTCCTGGGGAGGGCTTCATGTGCTCTTGTCCCCTGGGCATGGAGCTGGGAGCTGACAACAAGACCTGCCAGATCCAGAGCTTCTGTGCCAAACACCTAAAGTGCAGCCAGAAGTGCGAGCAGGAGAAATCCAGCGTCAAGTGTTCCTGCTACGATGGCTGGGAGCTGGAGTCTGACATGGAGAGCTGCAAAAGCACGGGTAAGGAAAGACTCAGGCTTTTTGGCATGAGGGGTTTACTCACTCCTACAAATTGAAGACTTTGTTTTTGGCTTCAGATCGAGAGCAACATATTTTTCTTCTGATGAAGAAGGTCTACAATACTTGTTCTTCTGTATGTATATACTGTAATTTAATAAATCATGGTGTTGAAATTATTTTTTTCCAGCAAATGAGCAGCAAATCCCATCAGTTACTCTTTTTTTTTTCTTTGGAAGGGACAGATAGGGGAGATGTACACAGCTGTGGAAGGATTTGATCCAAGAGTAACAAGGGGTTTTGTGAATCTGGACTTTGAGAAGAGATTTACTATGCTAAGACGCTAACACTTTTCTGGGTATAATTTCTATGCATTCAGATCCCTTCAAGCCTTTCATCATCTTTTCCAACCGCCATGAGATCAGAAGGATTGAGCTTCACAAGGGGGAGTTCAGTGTGCTGGTACCAGGCCTGCGGAACACCATTGCCTTGGACTTTCACCTCCACCAGAGCACCCTGTATTGGACTGATGTTGTGGAGGACAAGATCTACCGTGGGAAACTGTCTGAAAATGGAGGTGAGGCAGCGAGTTAGGTTATGCTGAAAGATAGATGGGGTGGTGGAATGAATGGCCCCTTAGAACAGTCTATTTTAAAATGTAATAAGTTCATTTTTCAGTTTCAATAAAAATAGTAAAGTGGATTGTTCCTTCTGAGACAGAAAATCATATGTGTGCTTTTAACTCTGTATTATTCAGAAATTAACTTCTGCTGAACCAATACTCTTTAATTTCTCAGAGCCAAATGTTTTTAAAAAGAGTCTGTAGTCAGCAGTGGCGCTCTGTGACCCTGAATAAATCTCCCAGGTCATGTTCGGCCTTTCCTGGTCCAAAACCCCAGGTCTCCTTGCAAATCAAGGTTGTGTTCCCAGCACAGTGCTTAGGGGGCACACGGAAGGCTTTGTCTCTTTCCATTTATCTCAGTACTCGCTGTGCGTGACTGCAGCCAGAACACTGATGTAGCGTAGGAGGCACAACACACAGTAGTTCCAGTTCCCAGCCCTCCAACTTCACCATTAAATCAGGGCTTTTGAGCAGAGAAATTGTGAATAACTCATACATCAGCTCTGCTGCTTGTTACTGAAGCCATTTCAGCATTTCCAACGTTGTTGGCATACACTGGGTAGTGCCAACTGCTTAATGGAGATGCCCCTACCCACACATGCACATAGAAAGGCAGCCATAACTCCAGCATTCCTTTAAGCAAACTGTGAAGAAGACCTATCCCTCTCCCTCTCCCTCTAATTACCACTGGAAGGACTTGTGAAGAACTTGTCTGATTGCCCTCAGCCAGAGATGATCACACATTTTGGTTTTGCACTTAGTTTGCATGAAAGCCAGTGGTTTCTGGGAAACAATAAAAAGAGAGGGAGGTCTTTCTTAGAAGTGGGGCAGTGGGAAGATAGCGCTGGTCGAAACCACACTGACAGACACAGCAGTCCATGCCCTTCACTTACAGATTACCATAACCATAAAAGTAAAGAATTCTAAACAGTTCAGTTTTTTTTTTTTTTTTTGGGCTCATTGAACCATATGTGCCGGCTAGAGATTTGCTAACCCTGGAGATTGTGACATGAGCCAAGCTAGTACACTCAATTAGCTGAATTACAACTTCTCTTTAAAATGGTATAAAATGCAACAAATTATCAATCCCGGTTTTAAGTCCCACTTTCTCTGTGTGTTCCGGTCAGCACTGACCAGTTTTGAGGTGGTGATCCAGTATGGACTTGCTACTCCAGAAGGCCTGGCTGTGGACTGGATAGCAGGAAACATCTACTGGGTGGAGAGCAATCTGGACCAAATTGAGGTGGCCAAACTGGATGGGACCATGAGAACCACCCTGCTGGCTGGGGAGGTGGAGCATCCCCGGGCTATAGCCCTAGACCCTCGTGATGGGTAAGAGGCGTAGATCAAGTGATTCTAAAGCCAAAAACACCCTTTACATGTACGTGTGTACACAGTATATACTGTATATGTATTATACACATCTGTCATGATCGCTCCTCACACTGATTATTTTCTGTTGCAGTATTCTATTTTGGACAGACTGGGATGCCAGTCTGCCGAGGATTGAGGCAGCATCTATGAGTGGTGAAGGCAGACGCACCATCCACAGGGAGACAGGCAGTGGCGGCTGGCCCAATGGACTCACTGTGGACTACATGGAAAGACGCATTGTCTGGATTGATGCCAGGTAGTGTTTGCCACCAGGCTCAGAATATACAGAGTGCTCTCATTGCACGGCATCCACCCACTCACTGATTGCATCACTCACTCTCTCAGTATTTTTTCTTTTTTCTTTGTATTACACATTTTTTTAATAAACATGAAATGGTGCTTTGCTTATGTAAAACTACATACAAACTACAGAGTCATCTAATAACATGAGCAACCTGCATATACATAAGCCAATGCACATGTTACCCCTGTTATTCAAAGTATATATCTCTGCCTTAATTCTTCTCCAGGTCAGATGCTATCTACTCTGCTATGTACGACGGTTCTGGGCTTATTGAAGTGTTGCGGGGTCATGAGTATTTGTCCCACCCCTTTGCTGTCACCATGTATGGAGGCGAGGTCTACTGGACCGACTGGAGGACCAACACTCTGGCCAAAGCCAACAAATGGACAGGACACAATGTCACTGTAGTCCAGCGCACCAACACACAGCCCTTTGACTTGCAGGTCTATCACCCGTCCAGACAACCCCAGGGTAGGTTGCACACCAGATATAGATGCTCATAGAGAAGCGCGCGTGCACACACACACACACAGAGTGAGATAACCCATATCACAGATTTACCCCTGCCTGTCAGCATGGCTGACTGATTTGGGCTTTAATTAAAGGAGAATTGTGACAAGCTCACAGTTCATTGCTGACCGTGTTGATTCACAGCTCCTATTTCCCAAAGACAGCTGACCTTTTAGAGCTGTGAGACGTGTTGTCTCCTCACACCGGCAGCAATTTGGATGCCTCCTGCTGCCTCGTTGATCACAAAGTCACCTCACTGCTTGGCATTTCTCACCGGCTGGGTAGGAATTAAAACACTCCTCCTGTGACTTAAATGTCATGTGTTGATCTCACACACACACACATGATTGACAAGATGGCAGTAGGATTGTCAGAACTGTTTTGCAGTATTCTGTCACACTGAGCTGTCACCTTGATGGTCAGTAGCCAATGGCTATGGGATCCTGAGGGTGTGTGGGCAGCATGGACACATTGGGTCCTGTAATTGGAGGCAGGAAAAGAGAGATCTCACAGAATTGGTGATTGACAGCTGCAACCAATGCCCATGAGAGTGATGAGGGAACAAGATGTGATGACAGGTCTGGTAAAACAAAGTCTGTTTCTGAATTCTCACTTTCTTTGAGGTTCGATTGATTGAGAAGTCCATTACACTCAGGAAATTGAGAAAAATAACTCCTGATTGTGATACTCTGGAAACTGCATCTCAATTAAACATTTGGCTTAGTCTGATACTAGAATGTATAGGTTTCTTTCATGCTTTTTTCTAAATCTTTGAAAATATCATATTCACTGCAGTCTGCAATACCTCCGCTCTCTCTCTGTCTCTCGTATGCTACATATGCTCTGCCTTTTTGTGTGTCTCCTTCTTTTAGCTCCCAACCCATGTGCCACCAGTGATGGTAAAGGTCCTTGCTCACACCTCTGTCTCATCAACTTTAACCAGACCTTCTCCTGTGCCTGCCCTCACCTCATGAAGCTGCAGGCTGACAAACGAACCTGCAAAGGTAAGGAAAGATACTGTTGCCTGCTAACACACAAGAACACACACCTACAGTCTTTTCCTCTTACCTTAAAAACCACTCTTATGGAGAATGTACACACAATGCTGTGATATACAGTATAATCCATGTCATGGAGGAGCAAGGGACAGGCTCTTTGTTTGCAAGAATAATTTCTTTTCTGCTCCCGAACGTGCCATCAGCGCCATTAGCTGTTGTCTATTATGACTGAAGATCTATTTGCATCCCCCCTGTTTGTGCCACATGGCCTTCTTCACTTTCATTACAAATAAAAGACTGTGAGAAGTGATGTGCTGAAGTCTTCATCTATTGCAGTATGATTTCACGAGTGGGTTTCATTGTGGTTTCGAGGGGTAGCTGTGGGAATTTATGAGCATGTCTGCACATGCAGTCATTCTGAGAGTCTGTCTAAATCTTTAGCATTTTACAGAACAATCCTCATCTCAGCATAGTAGATGTGAGGATAATTGGATTAGTGGGCGTCTGGTCTATTCTCCTTTAGCACGGGAATTTTCAGGGAGATGAGCAGTCTCACCCAAAAATTTAGAGTTCTCTGACACATTCACCACGTAAACTGAGTATCACTTGTATACATTCTTGATTGAGAGGCAGTCATCTGTTATGTCCACCTCCCATCTCCCAGGAGGTAATCTAGCCTCGAAAAGGAGAACATGTTACTGGCTGGTCAGTTTGACCCTATTGAGCGTCTATCTCCTGGGATTCAGCTGGCTCACTTTGATTGTGTTGCTAGTACAGTGAGAAGAAGCCTAAACTTATTTAATCCTTTAATCACAGTTTCCCTTGTAACAGTATAAATTGGGCGAACTTGAGAATTTTATTATAACTTCAGTATTTCTGCCTGAAGTCATCCTAAATCCTGTGTAAAGTCTTCATTGCTAACATTGGACTTGCACATGTGAAAAACTGATAATATCTGGAGTAAAGCAAGTTAAGTAGGCTGCCGAACTGATTCTGTATGCGTACATCTGTATTTCTTTCCTCTTTTTGTTATTCCGTTCAATTGTAGACAACACAGAAATCATTTCTAAAAATCCTTCTTACTCTCAGTGTTTGTTTTTCTTTTTCAGAATCCCGCAAGTTCCTTCTTTATGCTCGTCAGATCGAGATCCGAGGTGTTGACATCGACAACCCTTACTACAACTACATCATCTCCTTTACTGTGCCGGACATAGACAATGTGACAGCGGTGGACTATGATGCTGTGGAGCATCGTATCTACTGGTCAGATGTTCGAACACAGACCATCAAGAGAGCTTTCATCAATGGCACTGGGGTGGAGACTGTTGTGTCTGCTGGTGAGAACAATCCCCGGAATAGCTGTCACTCCTGTTTTGATTTAATTCTTTTTATTTCACTTAGAAGTTTAATGCATAATGCTTTCATAAATGCACAGATTTATGTCTGAAAGTGCAGAAAAGCTGAGTAATTGGTAATTAAATTAACAATATTTTGATAACACACTGCATGCTCAGGAAGCTCTAAGCTTTTCCTTTGTGGTTCTGAAACTCCCCAGACCTTCCTAATGCCCATGGGCTGGCCATAGACTGGGTTTCCAGGAACCTCTTCTGGACCAGCTATGATGCCAATAAGAAGCAGATCAATGTGGCCAGACTGGATGGATCTTTCAAGAATGCTGTCATCCAGGGTTTAGACAAGCCCCACTGTCTGGTGGTGCACCCTCTACTAGGGTGAGTGTTCTCTCCAGTTAGTTAGGCCTGTGTAGGTTAACATGTGAATGCTCTTGCTGATGCTCTTTGTTGGTTTCCATTTCTCCTAATAATACTTAATTAAGTCTATGCTGACTTTAATTGCACATATTTTTACTTCTTAATTACTAGTGGATTTTATTTAAACTTATTCTCTAGATTAATACGCTTTATTCTAGGTTTTTGAGGCACAGTAATCCATCTCTTAATGCTTCTTCTTTGTTGACCTACTTATTTTTCTTCATTTGATGCTACTGTTGTTTCTTGTGCCGTAAAGGGTCTTTGGTAGAGCATTGTTCTTCTTCAGAAAATAGATTTCAGCCCCTTATTCATATTTATTCATGTCCCTCCTCAGGAAGCTTTACTGGACTGATGGTGACAACATAAGCATGGCTAACATGGACGGTAGCAACCGCACCACACTTTTCACTAATCAGAAGGGACCCGTAGGTGAGCAGATGGACCGCCTTTTTCGAAGAATAACTGACTGTGAAATAATAGTGAATTTCTCTTTAACTCTACAGGGTGAGAGCACACATTAAGCATTTCTATGTATAATAGTATCATTATCCTTTCCACCCAGGCCTTTCTATTGACTATGAAAAAGAACGGCTGTATTGGATCAGCTCCGGAAACAGCACCATTAACTGGTGTCATATGGATGGTTCTAAACTGGAGATCCTGGAAGGTGTTAAAGGCAAACTTACCAAGGCTACTGCACTGGCTATTATGGGTAAGATGAAAAAGATAATACCACTACTAACTTATCCTCTTTGTTTTCTGGGATTAATTCTTAATAGTTACTTCATATTACCAAAAAAATCAAGGCAGTTCCATATCTCGGAATCACTAGTTCATGTTAAGGGGATAACATACAAAAATGTGAATCAATTTCCCTCACTGTAGGAGACAAGCTGTGGTGGGCAGATCAAGGAACTGACCAGATAGGAACATGTGACAAGAAGGATGGAGGAAACTGGAAGGTTTTGCGAAACAACACCTCCCCTATGATGCACATGAGGATCTATGATGAGGATGTGCAGAAAGGTAAGAAATATCATTTGAAATATCATTTGTCAGTAACGAGTCAAAGAGTAATTCTATATTAAACATCTTTTTCTTTCTCAACACTATTTCCCTGTTTTTCTTTGTTTCTCACTTCTCCGTAGCGGGTATCAACCTGTGTAGTAATAACAACGGCGACTGCTCCCAGCTGTGTCTCCCCACCTCACCAACAACCAGGGCCTGCATGTGTACTGCAGGGTACAGCCTCAAGACAGGACAGCAGTCCTGTGAGGGTAAGACACTGCTTCTCTGTTACATTCACACATACTGTGGGAATGCAGAGTGTCCTAAAAACTTAGTGATTGTACTCTCTCTGAGCAGGTATGGGCTCTTTCCTTCTTTACTCTGTTCATGAGGGAATCAGAGGAATTCCACTCGACCCAGCAGACAAATCTGACGCCTTGGTGCCAGTGTCTGGTACCTCTCTGGCCGTCGGCATCGACTTCCACGCTGGTGAGTGACACTGAGGAACATCAGTAACTAGATGGCAGCGCTTGACTGACATTTTAAAGCTGTCATTATCCCAGTGAAGTGAGTATTTATAGAGAGACACAAAAGGCCTTTTCCTTTTCAGAGAATGACACCATCTACTGGGTGGACATGGGCCTGAGCACCATCAGCAGGGCTAAGAGAGATCAGACATGGAGAGAAGATGTTGTCACCAATGGCATTGGCAGAGTGGAGGGCATCACCGTCGACTGGATAGCAGGTCTAGACCAGGCTGATTTCAAATCCTATTTTAATTTATTCCATCACTTGCGCTTACTTCATAATTGCACAAGCACAGATAAAGGACGATGTAGCTGATTCATATCCTTGTACTTTTATAGGAAATATTTACTGGACTGACCAGGGCTTTGACGTGATTGAGGTGGCCAGGCTGAATGGCTCTTTCCGCTATGTAGTCATTTCCCAAGGCTTGGACAAACCCAGAGCCATCACTGTCCACCCCGTGAAAGGGTGAGACTTCCTGCCAACAGTTTACCTCTGCCTTCTGTAATAGTGTTTAATGTACTTGTAATGAAGTTTGTTTTGTTTTTTCAAATTTATTTCCACTGAAATGCACTTTTAAATCATCTCACGTGTGTCCCTGTGTGCAGGTATCTGTTCTGGACTGAGTGGGGTCAGTACCCTCGTATTGAGCGCTCTCGGTTGGATGGCTCCCAGAGGTTGGTCTTGGTCAATGCGAGCATCAGTTGGCCAAATGGAATCTCAGTCGACTACGAGGTGTGGACTACAGCTGACATCATACTGCTTAAATCTTCTGAAACACATTTTTCTTTTTTGATGTCTAGTTTGAACAAATGCGCTATGATTTTTTCAGACAGTGGACCTTGGTTTGTTGTGCAACGAGAATTATCCATAAAGTTAAATGATTTAACAATGTCAGTGACTCATTATATGTCCTATGGTTTCATAAATTAAATTTTAATTAAATATACAACTAAATTGATTTAATGTAGCCACAATGGTAGTTCATAATAGTTATATTTACTCTATGTAATTTATACCAATTTCCCAAATTACTGTATTTTCCAGATATATGTAGCTTCATATATAAAAGTCCTTATAATTTAGCTCTAGAGCTGCCAGGTTCTTGTCTTTGCTAATTACCCAATATTGTATATTGATTTGTTAACACTAAGTGCTGTAGCAGACTACCTAAAGGGGACATTAAAATTATTTTGATGTGTTTTTATAGCAGGATATTATCACACTAGTGTCCTAAATACCTTTTTAAAACTTGAATAATTGACACTATTTAATTTCTGCTCTGTCTCTGCAGGAGGGTCTTCTGTATTGGTGCGATGCGAGGACAGACAAGATTGAGCGCATCAACCTGGAGACTGGAGAGAACAGGGAGCTGGTGCTTGCCAACAACAACATGGACATGTTTGCCGTGTCTGTTTTTGAGGAATACATTTACTGGAGTGATAGGTCAGTTCAGTGGATACATTTTTGTTTATTGAACCATCTTTTTGCATTGTTCTAAATCATCTATCCATGATTTTTAATGCATGACAGCTTTTGAATCATGTGAAAGATTTGATATTGTAACATAGTGGTTATTGACTCACAGTTTTGTTGTCTCTTGTTTAGGACTCATGCCAATGGCTCCATCAAGAGAGGCAGCAAAGACAATGCTACAGATGCTGTGCAGCTCAGGACTGGCATTGGTGTACAGCTGAAAGACATCAAGGTTTTCAACAGGGCCAGGCAGCAAGGTAGGAAAACACACAAAACATACTTACAACTAAACTTAACCATGAACCCTAAGTATTAGCCTTTTCACTAAAAAGTCTACCAAAAATGTCCTCGCAAGAAAATTGGTCTGCACCATGTTTGCCCTCACATGTAGACAAAAACAAGCCCTCATACGCACAATGCTAAAAAGTTTTACCGCCCAACTTAAGAAACACCCCCCAGGAATCGATTAAATGCTGTATTTAACCGGGACCATTATTTGTTTGATAACACACCTCATAATCATTTCACGCTCTCACCAGGCACCAATGTCTGCAAAAACAACAACGGCGGCTGTGAACAGCTGTGTCTTTACCGTGGCAACGGGGACCACACCTGCGCCTGTGCTCATGGCATGCTGGCGGAGGACAACCGCAGTTGCCGCGACTATGACGGGTACCTGCTATACTCGGAGCGTACCATTCTGAAGAGCATCCACCTGTCTGATGAGACGAACCTCAATGCGCCAATCAAGCCGTTTGAGGACCCTGAACACATGAAGAATGTCATTGCCCTTAGCTTTGACTACCATGGCGGCGGAGGGAAGGGAGCCAACCGCATCTTCTTCAGCGACATCCACTTTGGCAACATCCAGCAGATCAACGATGACGGCACAGACCGCAAGATTGTGGTGGACAGTAAGTGTGGAGTCATCAATCGCATTCATATTTTACATCAGAAATTCCACAAAGCTCCACTAAGCATCACGTATTACTGCACCTAAACCTTTCCCTCCACTCAGTCTGAATACATATACTGTATTTCAACTGTGTTGCATAGTTGGTACCCTTTCTTTCATCCTCTTCATTAATAATTAAACATTGTTCCTTGTCCCCTCGACAGTGTAAACAGCCATCATCATGCATTTTGACATCACAAGCACCCAGGAGAATCCACTGTTATGTACACACAGCTGCAGCCTCTCAACAAGAGGAGACTGACATCAATTAGGGCTGCCACTTGAAGAAGGCACACTTGCAACCAAAGAAACACATGCACAGACTGTGCTTTTTGCTTGTTTCAGCACCGAAGTGTCTTTTAAATCACACTCTTTTTAAATGATTCAAGAGCAGCTTGTTGAACTCCATCCAGAAAAACACTGCATTTAAAAGCCCTGGACCGAAGCTGTTCTTAGCAAAGCAATATTCAACACATTAATTATTTGTTAGGAAAGACAGGAAAACAAGTACACAGCATTTGGTTAGTGTGCTTATTGATGTTGCCTTGAGATCAGGGTTTTGAACAGATTATAAGAATGATGGCTATTTTCTCCACATTATGTTTTCATCCACTGACCACAGAATTTATTTCGCTAGGAAGAGTTAATCCAGCCGATATGAGAGGAGTGTATCGGTCCAGATGAGACTCGGCAGTAAATCAAAATGATCATACAACTTTTTTCAGAATTATAACATGATGATATGATGATATTGCATCACTGTTTTTACTTCATTCTGATGGCCAAATTAATAATTCCAAGCAAATTGTCATCAAAAACTAAAAAAAATGATTTTGAGGTATTTGGTAATACATGAAAAGTTTTACCTGATTTATTACATAACAACAGAAGGCAGTTTGTTGCATGTAACATCACCTTGTGTATTTCATTTGTAATATTGAATACATTTCCACGTAGTGATATATATTTATATGCAGATGTAGTAAGATATTCGTATTAATATCACAATATTGATTTTGGCAATATTAGGTAGACCTAATTCCAGGATTAAGTAAGTAATGAGATAGCACCTTTTTTCTTCTGGTCAAAGACTCAGTTTTGGCCTCTCTCTGAGGTTGTGTCCAGCTCAAAGGGCAGCACCATGTCCCTGCCCATCACATGAGGGCAACCAATTAGACAGTTTTTGCACCATGCCCAGCGCTCTCTCCCGAGCTCTAGTAAGTCACGTCTAAACTTCTGAGACATAAAGCCATACAGTACAGGGTTTACCACTGCTACTGAGGATGCCAACAGTCTGGCCAGAATGGCAATAGTATTGTATCCAGGCGAGCCTGTTATGGTTCCTCCAATGAAGGAGAACATGAGGGCATAGGAGGGCAGCCACATTAGAGTGAAGACCAGGACCAGGAGAGCTGAAGTGTGAGTGACCTGGCTCTGGTAGCGTTCTAGCTGTGGAGCGTTCCCCAACAGTCGTGCATGTTGAAGAAAACAGTAGATCTTGGCGTACATCAATACAATTATGCCTAGTGGTAGAGCAAAGCCGATCAGGAAGAGAGCGATGCTGTAGACCAGCTGGCTGAAGTCAGACAGGAAGGCAAAGCAGTACACAGCGCTGGACACAGTAACTGTGCGGAAGGCAAACTGCGGTGCTGCCAAGGCTGAGGCAGGGACCCAGAGCAGAGCTACTGTCAGTTTTATGCGTCTGTGCATTCTCAAACGGTACGCCCACGTGGGGTGAACCACTGTGAGGTATCGTGTCACAGCCAAAGCTGCCAGGGTAAAGACTGAGGCAGCTGAACAGGCCACACCCAGGAAGCTGATGGCTTTGCACAGAAAGCTGCCGAAAGGCCAGAAGCCCAGGGTGATAGCAGAGGTGTGGAAGGGCAGGCAAAGCAGCAGCAGCAGGTCAGCAGCGCTCAGAGCCAGCAGCAGGGTGTCTGTACCATGCGGGGGTTGACTTTCTTTCCTCCTCCTGCCAGTAAGGATGGTGATGACGAGGGTTTGGCCCACAAGGCCAGTCACCAGAATTAGCCCATCCAGGACGGGCACCACAGCTTTGATCAAAGCCTCATCTGCCTGGTTCATTTGGCCAAGGCTGCTGCTGTTTACTTGCTGCCCCAAAGTCTCCATGCATTCAAAATAAAAGTCTATTGAGTAATGTATCTAATTGTCTACTGATGTTAGCATCAGAGCTGTATGTTCACAAAGTGTCTGGTTGATGCGTTTGTTGACTCCACTTCATGTCTTGTATTAGTCACGGGCAAGACCACACTCCATTAAGACAGTTGAGCAGTTAAGATCATACTGGTCACTTGCCCACTTCATTGGCATGGACAGTCGGTGCTCTCTTTGGAAAACAAAATAGAGTATATTGCAGCTTATTTTTTAGTTTGTGTGTGGAGCTGTAAATGTGACCTGCAAAAATATACAGTCAATCATTATGTGGTCAAAATTCATTTTCAAGTGGCCAGAGATAGTTGAATGGTTAAGTCCACTGCCTCTTGACTCACACTTGCTCCTGTTGCTGTCTGGCTGAATCCCTCTGTCTCCTCCATTCTGCGACTCTTCCTGTTTTCCATCTGTTTGAAGAAATGTAAACTACTTAAAGATGATTAGATATGGCACCCTCCTTTTCTGAAAAAAAATCAAGGGGTAGTTTAAGAAGAACTCTTAAGATGTTGTGCTGTTACCCAGTTTTACTCAGAGAAGAATGAAAACATGACTTCAAAGAGCAGGCTCATTTGTCCTTGGCTGCATCAGAATCTCCTTTGTAATCCATTGAGGAGTAGATTGTGTCAAAATCGGAGAGACTTCAGTGCAGCAGTTACTCTATGGCTGTATTGATTTCTTGAAACCAGGCAACAGTGGACAAATTCATCCCAGTAGTTGCTAACCGACATTCCACTTTAAAAACAGTCAATGCTACTTGATGCTAAGTGGTCACCGCAGTAGGAGGCATACTGTCCATTTAGAAGCTCTTCAGAGACTTGTAATCTGTAGATTCCACCAGCAGAAGAGTAACTGTACAATTAACATGGCATTCATTCATTGAAGGAAAAAATAAGTAAGTAGAGATGAAAAGAAACAGCAACAAAAGCTTAGTAATTCTCAGGTGTCACTTGGATTGCAGCATTTCTCCTGTGATTGTCAGAAAGGCTCTGTTTCTGAGTGGCAGTGATCTTCCCAACAGATTTTCTCCATTGTTTGCACAGTAACCAGGGGCTGAGCTGATCTAGCCAAGGGGAGGGGAGACGCTGTTGCTTCTCATTGCATAATACTGGCTTGAACAAACTTTATTCATTCCTGTTTATCATGCAGTCTTCCTTTAATCCAATCAATTAGCTGCTCATGCACACCTTTTTCTAATTTCTGTTTTCTGCAGTCTGATACAAGATTTAAAAAAAAAGGAAAAAAAAACAAAAGGGTGACATTATTTGTGTGACTTTGTGTTCATTACTAAATTGGTCTTGTAGTTGCATTTAAGTTGGTTAACAGCATATTCAGCCTTAAAATTCTCCCCCATTAAGCTTGATTATGGCACTATGTCATTCATCTGCAACATCCATTTATGGGCAATTACAGACTTTCAGCCAAGAGCAAACAGTCATGTGGATTGTTCAGGTTTTTATAGTTGGGTATAAGTGGTCATAAATGTGGTTGCTAGTGTGACTAAAAACAGATGGATGCACACCTTGGAGCCCATAAGACTGCGGTGCGGTGTCCTTTTCTATGATATTGTGTGTCACGTGGGCAGCAAAGATAAAAATAGTAGTACTACTATATGTACTATGAGCAAGGGGGGGGGGTTTAGGATGAAAGCATGTTGGATATCCAGAACAGCTGCTTTATCTTTGCCGTTCACGGCTGACTTCTTCTCCCTGGACTGTGTCCCTAAAGTGACTCAAGCTGTTCTAGTTGCAGTTGTCTTTCCAGAACAAGAAGTCACCATGAATGAGAGTGGCTGTATTTGTATGTGCAGGCAGCCAGCCATGAAATGACAGGATGATACAGACTCTTTAAACTCTCTCCAGGAACAGCAGGCGTGGTAAATACTTGGATCTGTGTGGTATTGCTTCCATTTTACTCTTTTCTTTTTTAACTTTTCTTTTCAACCTTGTCCATCTTCCTCACAGTGTTTCAGGTCCTCATTAAAGCGCCTACTAACACCCCCTAAGAGTTGATATTTTTCATAGTGAAATAAAAAGAGTTTGTTCTTCTCAAGCCCTATGCGTCTTAAAGCTTTGGCTGCAAAGCAACAAAAGAAACAGACAGAAAAACTATCGTCAAGGGTCCAAAATATTTACCAAGGGCCAACTTCTTCCTTCTCTGTTCCACAGATGTTGGGTCAGTTGAGGGCCTGGCATACCACCGTGGTTGGGATACATTATACTGGACCAGTTACACAACCTCTACCATCACTCGCCACACTGTGGACCAGAGCCGCTCTGTGGCCTATAACCGCAACACTGTGGTCACTATGTCTGGAGAAGACCACCCCAGAGCCTTTGTGCTGGACGAGTGTCAGGAGTGAGTCATTAATATTGAAACTTGGAGTTCATGGCCCAGCTCCATTAGAATTTCTTTTTTTTTCCTTTTGAACAGCAGATTTATATTAGTTCACTCAACTGTAACTTTTATACCAAGACATTTGACATTTTGGAGTCTCCCACTGCACATCATAATGCTTGTCCTATGTTTGTTTCCCACTATAGTCTCATGTTCTGGACCAACTGGAACGAGCAGGCTCCCAGCATCATGAGGGCTTCCCTGAATGGAGCCAATGTGCTTGTGATCATTGGCAGTGACATTAAAACTCCCAATGGCCTGGCCATAGATCACCGTGCTGAGAAACTCTACTTCTCTGACGCCACCTTGGACAAGATTGAACGCTGTGAATATGATGGAAGCAACCGTTATGTAAGACACACCTTTCATTTTTTCTTTTGGCTATAAAAAAAACCCAAAACATCAAGACGTTGAGTTAAATTTCAGTGTTTTTCTGAAATTAAGCCTGCAATTTCCTTCTTCAGGTCTTGTTGAAGAATGAGCCTGTCCATCCGTTTGGCCTGGCTGTGTATGGAGACTACATCTTCTGGACTGACTGGGTGAGGAGAGCCGTCCTTAGAGCTGACAAGTACACAGGAGGAGACATGAAAGTACTGCGTGCTGACATCCCTCAGCAGCCAATGGGCATCATCGCTGTGGCTAATGACACCAACAGCTGTGAGTATCATTCCCTGCAGTCACTGTAAGGTTTGCATAGGTTGGTCCTCTCAATTACATAATTCAAAAGTGTCATAAAGGCTTGTTTCACAATGTTCCAAAAGGGCTGTTTGTAGCATTTTTTAGCCATGCTACTGGTGTGGCTTTAGGGGTGGCCACAGTTAGTTTGGTCGTCCACCACTTTGCTCCAGACTGAAATACCTTGACAAATATTGGATGGATTGCGATGAAATCTGATAGACTTTCATGTTCCCGTCAGGATTAAAATTTAATCTCTTTGGTGATCTCCTGACTTTCCCCCTAGAGCCATCATTAAGTGAAAAATTTTAATTAGTCCTATACTTTGGGTTTTTTTTACGAAATCCATGTAAAATTAATGACATTCCCATCAACCTCGGCTGTACTGTGTGTTTAATTCTAATAAGAAAATGTTGGCATACTAACACATTAAGCCAAGACGGTGAATATGTTATGCATTATATCTGCTTGTTATCATTTTGAGCACGTCGCCATGCTAGTGTTAGCTTTTAGCCTCACAGAGCCACTAGCATGGCTGCAGAGTCTTTGTCTTATCTTGTAAATCATGAAATGCTACTTCCACAGACTATAAATATGGTAAAGGAAAATTGCTGATGCAGAGTTTTCTGTTTCAATGACACTTTCAATGTACCACAGTATAGTGACTTCATATCATGAGATACATTACATGATACTCGGTTTTTTGTCAGTCATTTGACACCCTCGCCTCGACACCCGTGTTATACATTCCTCAGGTGAGTTTTCTCCTTGCCGAACCAATAATGGTGGTTGCCAAGACCTGTGTCTGCCCACATCTGATGGACGGGTCAACTGCAGTTGCCGTGGAGACAGACAACTTCTGGAAGACAACACCTGCTCTTGTAAGAGAGAGAAAGTCTGCGATCATTTTAGGGTCAAATTTTACAAAGGCTTCTCTTGATGAAAAGGTTGATTGTCATTTCAATCAAATGTTTCTACCTCACCAGCACTGAATGTGTCATGTGGAAGTGTGGATGACTTTGAGTGTGGAAACGGTGACTGTATCAACTACAGCCTGACCTGTGACGGCATGGCCCACTGCAAGGACAAGTCTGATGAGAAACAGTCCTATTGTGGTGAGTTTTTTATGGAGCTGTTTATTAGAGATAAATAAACTGTCACAGGTCATCATGTATATTTTATCATTTGCAGATAATTAGCTGATTGTCATTTTCAAAGAAATTTAGAATAAGAGCACAAATACAATAAATTATTAGAACATGAGTGGAGCATTGGCTATTATGTGACTATAGAATAATCAGGAAGAAAATGACTATCAGGGAAAGAAATATACATTTTGAGCTAACAGGAGCGGTAAAGAGAAAAAAAGTAATCAGTTTAAATCAAGATATACAGAGAATCCACCAACTCACTATTTTGTGAATGAAACTGATAGCTTAGCTTATCAGTTTCATTTATTAAATAGCGAGTTGGTGGATTAGCCCATATTTAGGATATAAAACAAAAAGGACTTATTTTCAGCTAATTCTAATCCAGTGCTCTTCCTCCACAGCCAATCGAATTTGCAAGAAAGGCTATAGACGCTGTATGAATGGCCGCTGTATTGGTAACCAGTTCTGGTGTGATGGCACAGATGACTGTGGTGACCATTCAGATGAACTGCCATGCAACAGTAAGTAATTTATTTTCATTTTATCGGTGCAACTCACTGAAAAATCATTAGTTAAGCTTTTGACAGATGCACAAAGAGAAACCATGTTAGTCCCCTATTAAAGGTTTTACATATTATCATATTGTGGCACATTGTTAGCTGTTCTGCCAACACAACACTGAAATTGTTTTGCTGATCAAACTGCCTGATCTGCGCATTTAAATGCCACCTTAACTGGACTTAGTTCTGCCAGAGAAGAGCTACACTGTGGTCTTGTTGGCCTAATGAAATGCTTTTTGACAGGTACATAATTGTAAAGTTGCCTTCAGGAGGACAATGTATTGGCTTTTGAGGGTGTACTTGCTCCCCAGTTGTGAATTGAAAAACTCCTGTGCTTCCTGCAGTGACCCTCTGCAAAGCAGGAGAGTTCCAGTGCAAAGATGGAAGCTGCATCTCCAACTACAGCCGCTGTGACCAGGTGGTCAACTGTGAAGATGCTAGTGATGAAATGAACTGCCGTAAGTGATCTATCATAATTCAATTTCAGCATTAAAGTTGGTTCTCCACTATGAATTGAAAAGAATGAGGTTTACATGGTAAAATTAGCTGAATTTTGAGATTTATTTTAAGGCATTTACTATGAGGCAGTTTTTAAAGGTGGATTTTAAAAGCTTCTTCCATTTTTCTCAGAGCCCACAGATTGCTCCCGTTTCTTCCGCCTGGGAGTGAAAGGAGCGTCTTTCCAGAGCTGTGAGAAAACCACTCTCTGTTATCTGTCCTCATGGGTGTGTGACGGCAACAACGACTGTGGAGACTTTTCTGATGAGAGAAACTGCCCAGGTTGCGTGGTTTGTTAACCCTCTGAATACTTTCAGCTTTTCTTAACTCGTCAAAGATTTTAAATGAGGTTTTTTTCTGTTGTCTGCAGATAAAAGGAAGCTTAAATGTCCAGTCAACTTCTTTGCTTGTCCCAGCGGTCGCTGCATTCCTATGAGCTGGACCTGTGATAAGGAGAATGACTGTGAAAACGGAGCTGATGAGACACACTGTGGTCAGTCTTCTGCAAAGTTGTCCTCTAATACCCACATGTTTCTTGAAAACACAAAGCATACCAGAAAAACCAGACTGTTTTTCTTTAGGCTTCCTGTTGCACATGGAAAAACATGACTTACGGTTAGGGTAAATCACATAATTTCTCCAAAATGCTGAGCTCTCTCTGCTTTCCTTTGCAGACAAATTTTGTACATCCACCCAGTTTGAATGTGGGAACCACCGCTGCATTTCCAGCCACTGGGTGTGTGACGGCTCAGATGACTGTGGTGATGGTTCTGATGAGGACCAGAAATGCAGTAAGTGACATTACTTACACTCAATGTAATAGTATTCCCACACCCAGTTAAGGCATTCGATTTTATATGTAAGTTTTCCTGATGTTTTATCATCAAGTAACTTTTCCATAATGTCATGACAGAATCCAAGACCTGCAGTCCTGAGGCCTTCCAGTGTCCTGGCTCCCACATGTGCGTTCCCCAACGCTGGAAGTGTGATGGAGACAAGGACTGTCCTGATGGAGCTGATGAGAGTGTCAAGGCTGGCTGCAGTGAGTGGAACAGTTACAAAATAACCCCATGGAAATATCTGTCCTAATTTGGTTGTGATTGAAGAAAAACATATAGAAACACTCCAACCAAGTTCCACATCCAATAACCAGTGTGTTTCTCTCTGCCTCCAGTGTACACCAACAACACTTGCGATGCTGAGAATGAGTTTATGTGCCAGAACAGACAGTGTATCCCCAAGCACTTTGTGTGTGATCATGACATTGACTGCTCCGATGGTTCAGATGAATCCCCAGAATGTGGTGAGTGTCTGTGATTTTTGTGCCCTGGAAGAGAAATTGAGGAAGAGTGAGTGGGAAGGAAAAAGGAAAAATTCGGACTCCAAAATAGGTTTTGAGAGAATTTGAGTGGTGATTATTTTTGTGTGCTGATTATTTTTTTTGTTTTACCGCCAAGTGAGGTTGAGGTTATTTTATTTTTATACTCATCCTTTATTTAACAACGATAGTCCCATTGAGATACAATATATCTTATGCCAGGGAGTCCTGTTCAAGATGGGCAGCAAAATGTGATAAAAAACGGTTTCATATAGAAGTACACATGGAGACACCACAAAAACATCAACCAACAAACGTACACAAAACATTCAGGGATCAGGGGCTAAAAAGAATCATGGCAAGCAACGGCACATGTTAAAAGTAATGGCATTGTTCTGTAAAGGTTATTGTTGCACATACTCTTGTTTTGGTGTAGAATATCCAACATGTGGTCCAGATGAGTTCCGCTGTGCCAACGGTCGCTGCCTCAACCAGAAGAAATGGGAGTGTGACGGAGAGTTTGACTGTCAGGATCGCTCTGATGAAGCTCCCAAGAACCCTCGCTGCACTGACTCAGGTAGCTATCATAATTGCCTTTTTTAACCTCTTAATATTTTTATTTCGCCAGCAAAATAATGAAGTATGAGTCATGATGTGAGTAACTTACTGTTCAGACACTAATGTAACACGCCATTTGTCTGTGATTTCAGAGAGGACGTGTAATGAGTCAGCCTTCATGTGCCGTAATGGGAAGTGTTTGAATGAGACTCTGCTGTGTGACCGTAACGATGACTGTGGGGATGGCTCAGATGAACTCAACTGCTTCATCAACGAGTGTCTCAACAGCAAGCTGAGTGGCTGCTCGCAGCTCTGTGATGACCTCAAGATTGGCTTCAAGGTAAGCCATCTAATTGGTTTTTCTTTTTTTCTTTTTCTTTTTTTTTACAATTGTTTTCTGCCAAAGTGCAACTAAGGCAAATCAAATTACTTCACGAACTCACTGATTTTAATTGGATAAGAAGTTATATAGGCACACAGTTACCTCACAGACAAATGGGGTGTGTGCTACTAATGGTGAGTTAGTGAGGACCTAAAGTTAAAAAAAAGTTGGGAACCACTCACTTCAGGCATGCGGTTATGTAAGACAAAAACATGTTTTGGCTCTCTTTCTTGAAAGTAGGAGGCCAGTCTTAGAACAGCTTGAACTCTATGTGAACTCTTCTGTCTGTTTTGTTGAGGCTATGGTCAGAGATTCATTTGAAAATGATAAGGAACAATTTGGACACCAAAAGGTTTCAGTTCATTCTGGTGGGAGTGTGGTGAAGCTATTGCAGATTGATTAAGTATTTGAGTTCAGACATACAATAGTATATAACTTCACCATCAAAGATTTTCCCTGGTGTGTGACTTCCTTTGTGCATATACAGGCTTAGTATACTGCAAACTCCCACATAATAAATAGTGAAGGAGAAGAATTTGGAAGTTTGAGAGTGTGCGTTGGAGTTCTTTCAAAACACAGATGTGCTCATGAGAAGTGACAGTTCAAGCTGATTTCATCTAGTAATGTATAAGTGTTTTCACCTTCACTGTGCCTTGTGGTAAGATTATGTTAATGCTTTTTATTTTACAGACACATTGGATGTCAGTTTATCATTTTCCAATACTCTCTTGGTTGTAAAACAGTTTAGCACATGAGATTTGTAGATATTTATGCAGCTTGACAGCAGCAACTGGATTTCCTGTCAGTTTTGAGATGTCTGTACCACTTTACATAGGAAGTTGGAAAAATAAAGTCTTTTTGTAACACACATATCAGCTTGATAGAGAGATTTTTTGTGACAGGTGTTGACAGACTCTTGTAATTGTTCTAGACCAAAAGTGTGAAGTGCCAAATCCCATAGATCTTTGAGACTTTGACATATCTCCTGTGCTCTTGACCCCTCTTAGTGCCGGTGCCATCCTGGTTTCCAGCTGAAGCGGGATGGGAAAACGTGTGTGGATATAGACGAGTGCACAACCACCTACCCATGTTCTCAGCGCTGCATCAACACACATGGCAGCTTCCACTGTCTCTGCGTGGATGGCTTTGAACTCAGCCCCAATGACCCCACCATTTGCAAGTCCACATCGGGTAAGACAAGCACGTGCATGTTTTGCATTTTGCTGGTTGCTCATAGCCAATTCAATCCTGAAGCATATGTTTTCTGTTTGGTATTTGTGTGTAGAAGAGGAGCCCTATTTGATCTTTGCTAACCGATACTACCTGAGAAAACTCAACCTGGATGGTTCCAACTACACTCTAATAAAACAGGTGAGCGTCTCACCCGTTATGGTTCTCAGTTTGACCCACTGAAGCACAACAAGGTGAAGTTCTTATTGTTAGCCCTCCATACACCTGTTAATAGTGTACCTACCTCTGTTTCAGGGTCTGAATAATGCAGTGGCGCTGGACTTCCACTATGCAGAGCAGATGATCTACTGGACAGATGTGACCACTCAGGGCAGCATGATCCGACGCATGCGTATGAACGGCAGCAACATGGAGGTTAGTGAGGAAATCAAACACCCTTTTCTCTAATGGGAAATATCAGCTATATTGATACTGAAGACCACTGGTTAATTGGTACAGCCAACACATTAACCATTGTATTTACTTATTTTTATGAAAGTTGTATAAGTATCTGACTGGACACTAATCATTGTCTACTTGACTGACCTGACAGGTATTACACCGGACCTCCCTGAGTAACCCAGATGGCTTGGCAGTGGACTGGGTCGGCGGAAACTTGTACTGGTGTGACAAAGGCCGGGACACCATCGAGGTGTCGAAACTCAATGGGGCCTACCGGACTGTGTTGGTCAACAGCGGCCTAAAGGAACCTCGTGCTGTGGCTGTGGATGTACGCTATGGGTGAGAAGCATACCTCATCTCAAACTAAGCTCAGTTGTGTATATTATTTTAACTTGTAACCTGTGTTTGGAATTTAAAATAAATTTCATTAAGATTTAAAAGAGTAATTGTAATTGGAACACTGTCTTTATGCTCTGATCTTTAGGTACCTGTACTGGTCTGACTGGGGTGACAACCCTCACATTGGGAGAATTGGGATGGACGGCACCAACAGAAGTGTGATCATAGAGGATAAGATCACTTGGCCCAACGGACTAACCCTGGACTTCATCAATGACCGTATATACTGGGCTGATGCCAGGGAGGACTACATTGAGTTTGCCAGCCTGGATGGCACCAGCAGACACACAGGTAACATGCCAGCACACACTCAGACACAGAAATACATTTTTCACTACTTTTGCACACTGAGAACAACATCACTGAATGGTTACGCTTTTCTGATTCATAGCTGACAGTGTGTGCCTCCAGGTGCATGTATTGGCCTATGTATAAGTATGTAAAGATATAAGATATTTACTGTTCGTGCGATCCAGTATATTCTCAGGGGTTTGTCTTCCTTAAATTTAAAGCAATGATGAACAAACAGCTAATTATGTAAAGTCACAGTGGTTGTGGACCAACTAAGTGCAGAAACCTGTCTGAATGAGTTTCCACTAGTCAATTATTTACATATACAGAATTGTTTGGGTGCCACCAACCATGAGTAGGCCGGTGAGATGGTTGTTTACAGGGCTTGAGTCCTGCAGCAGAGGCCCAAGGGACAGAAACAGGGGGAGATTGTCCTGATCAGTGAGGCCTCAAGCGTGTATGACATCTGCATAGCACTCAGCTGTTCAGCACACCCGCTACAATAGTTGATATTGTCAGCCAGCCGGGTGTGCAGAGGAATTCTGGAGCTCAGCGGGTGTCTGTATTGAAATTTCTCATATTCGCTAAGCTATGCTCTGCACACAAACAGCTATGGCATCCCATCATTCCTTGGATGAAGACTGTACATAATGAAAAATTGTGGGAGTATAGGATTGTACACAATTTACAGAATTCACTTGTGAGAGAGCATTGTGCTACGTATAAATTCTGAGCATGCTGAGTTTTTCATTCATCACTGTCGCAGCAAGAAAAGCAGCGCTGATGGAAGCACGTTGGAGAGAGAACTACTGTTTATATGAAGTTACAAAGGCAATTCATGATAGAAGGTCAGATAGTCTTGTATTAGCTTGGTGGTGTTAGTCTACCAGTAGTATGTCGAGTGAGTTATGCACCCCACCTTTGATACACACACACACACACACACACACACACACACACACACACACACACACACACACACACACACACACACACACACACACACACACACACACAATATAAACACCAGTGTGACCTTGTGTGTGTTTGCAGAACAAGACTTGGCTTGTTTGAATTCAGATAAGTATTTGACCAAAGGGCGCTTAATGCTAATCTGACTAATATCTCAGTTCAACCTGATGTCATAAAACCGTGTGTGTGTGAGCTTTGTGTGTCGTCCTGCGTGTGCCTATCCATGCATGTGTGATGTATTTGGATTGCTGTGTTTTACAACAGAAAATAATGGTGTATGTTTCCATTATGCACCAGCCTCAAACACTGCGAGCAAACAAATGATATGACAAGATAATAGGAGCAGAAAAAGTACAATCGGATTGTAAAGCCTAATGAGGCATAGAACCCATTATATAACACGCAGATACTGTATGGTGGAGCCACTGTGGCTGTGGACCCCACCCTGCTTCTGGTTTACATTAACAGTCCAAAAGTTTCCTAGCAGTTTCTCTCTGGGAAACAGCAACATGTCAGCAGCAAGAATAAGAAATAATTGGTCGCTAAAATCACTACATATGGTTACTGAATTTCTAAAATATCATGGAAGTTTGAGACATTATATTTTCCTGTTTCTCATATTTATTTGATTAGACACTAGCTGTTGTAGGTTGTACGCACGCTTCACCTCGAGTAGCAAACTGTTTAGTCAGAGAGCATTTTTAAGCTGAACAATATTAACAAATCAGAAATAGGTCCAATTTTTATCACGGAAGTGCATGGAATTAGTCATAGAAAGCCATGAAATTTTACGATGATGGGAAACCTTCAGTAAGAATGATTCAATTGTATTCCCATAAACAATGTGACTGATTTATTGTTTGTGTGTGGCTTCATAGTTCTCAGCCAAGACATCCCCCACATCTTTGCCATGACTCTGTTTGAGGAGTATATCTACTGGACTGACTGGGAGACGAAGTCTATTAACAGAGCTCACAAGACTCTGGGTATCAACAAGACCACCTTGATCAGCACCCTTCATCGACCCATGGACGTTCACATTTACCACCCCTATCGCCAGCCCGAGGGTGAGAGACACAATCTACAAGAAGCATGTAGTAACTGATGTGAAAAGGTTTGGGGATTTGACAGAAACAAATAAAATCTTTAGTTTACACACTATAGCCTAAGTATTGATAATATATAAAAAAAGATGAGAACAGTTCTTTTTCTTAGGGGAAACAGTGGAAAAACCTGATTTAACTAGCTAAATTCATATGGTAATCCCATTTGTGTAAACATTTTATATAATATTTTCTCTCAATTCCCAAATCAAATTTCACAACCGTATTGCAAAACATATCTTACCTGTCTCTGTTTCAATATCATGTATACCAGCTGAAAATCTAGTCCAGGAAAGAAGATCTGGAAAAGCATTAAAGTGTAGGGATTCATTACATGTATTGAAATATAAAGATGCTAAGACACACACAGGCTGAAATGCATACTAGTAAGTCTCCCTAATTCAATCTAGATATCATAAAACCTCAGTCTTGTCCTGAAAATGATATTGGTGCTATCAAGACGTTCAAACATTTTCCATTTTTCTGCCTCTTTCCCAGTGCTCAACCACCCGTGCCAGATGAACAACGGTGGCTGCAGTAACCTCTGTCTTCTCTCTCCTGGAGGAGGCTACAAGTGTGCTTGTCCCACCAACTTCTACCTGTCCAATGATCAGCGTACTTGCATGTCCAACTGCACAGCCAGCCAGGTAGGGAGGCTGTGCAAACATCTCATCATCAGTGTGGATTTGACTTAATAACTAGAGTTGATAAGTTGCTTTTCATATCTCGGTGTCTCGCCGTGGCTTGTTTGATGAACTGCTTATACCTGGTGCATGTCTATTGACAACTGGCTGGTGGCCAGGTGCTACAGTAGCTAGCTTTGGGTTTGTCAATGGCACTGAAGCAGAGAAGCTCTGGTGTTATGCCCTTTCATCACTTTGATTAACGTCCCTCATTCCTGCCGTAGTTTGTGTGCAAGAACGACAAGTGCATTCCTTTCTGGTGGAAATGTGACACGGAGGACGATTGCGGTGACCGGTCGGATGAGCCAGCGGACTGCCGTAAGTGTCTGAGAAAGATAATTCAATTCCTGTAACGTGGTACATGCATGGGGTTAGGTTTGACTCCTCATCATAAAAGGAACTATGCTGCGGGCAGGAGTTGAAATGTTAAAAAATACTGTCGTGATAAACTGTGACTCTTTCTTCCATGACAGCTGAATTCAAATGCAGGCCAGGGCAGTTCCAGTGTGGTACAGGCATCTGCACCAACCCTGCCTACATCTGTGATGGAGACAATGACTGCCAGGACAACTCAGATGAGGCCAACTGCGGTATGTCTCTGTGTTTATACACAATTATTCACCCCCAAATAATTATCTTTAATTTTAATAATCTGCGTCCTGCCCTGACCCTATTTTTTCCTTTAGGCCACTAACACCACTTTATGGTTGTATTACTGATTAGCATCATATCTGCTGCTTTTTTCTTTGTTTCTCTGCAGATATTCATGTCTGCCTGCCCAGCCAGTTCAAATGTTCCCACCCAAGCCGCTGCATTCCAGGCATCTTCCGCTGTAACGGCCAGGACAACTGTGGAGAAGGAGAGGACGAGAAGGACTGCCGTGAGTAGAAGCTTTTTTTTCTTTTTTCAGTTACATCGCTTATAATATAGTGCCAGCTCTGATATAATATTCTGTCACTTTAATCTTAATTTCACTTAGTAACTACAAATCTGTTATTCCCTCACACAGCTGAGGTCACGTGTGCCCCCACCCAGTTCCAGTGTGCCATCACCAAACGCTGCATACCTCGTGTGTGGGTGTGTGACCGCGACAATGACTGTGTGGATGGATCTGATGAACCCGCCAACTGCAGTAGGACTCTTATTTTCATCTTGTTAATTGTGGGTCATCCTGAGTAGCTCTCCATGTAACGGCCCCCAAACGTTTCCCTCTCCAGCCCAGATGACTTGTGGTGTGGACGAGTTCCGTTGTAAAGACTCTGGACGCTGCATCCCTGCTCGCTGGAAGTGTGACGGCGAGGATGACTGTGGCGATGCGTCAGATGAACCAAAAGAGGAGTGTGGTAAGAATCTCCTCTCCTTTTTAAAATGAGAAAGATGCACTGAAGAGACGTTGGTGGCACTGACTGATGTGTCTTAATTGGGATGTTAGGATTTAGTTTTTTTCTGTTTTCATTTTTCATTGATTTCTTTTCCGTGCTTCGTACAGCTGAGAGGACATGTGAGCCGTACCAGTTCAGATGTAAGAACAACCGCTGTGTACCGGGCCGCTGGCAGTGCGACTACGACAATGACTGTGGGGACAACTCAGATGAAGACAAGTGTAGTAGGTGTCACTTTCAGCTTGGAAACAACACCTTCACGCTGTATACTGTCAACATCTGCTATCTCACCGTGTCCATTGTCATTTAGATTCATGCCGATGCCTTGGTAACATACTCATTTTGCACCTTGTTAACTGCGCCTATTAAGTCACTTGTTCAGCGCTAACATCCATTCCATGTCGTTTCTGATGCGTCTTACCTTATCTAATATCTGTTTCATTTCATAATGTCCTGTTGGCATGAGTCACAGGTAAGTTACTCCACCTTCATATTAACTGCATCCATATTCAGTGTCACCTCCCTGCTGTGTTTTTTTTTTTTTTTTACTCCACACTTTCCTCATTCTCATACTCCTGTCCAACTGTGATCCCCACCCACCTGTGAGAGCTCCAAATAGATTAATCTTTTTACATTGTTTTACTGTTTTCCTTTGCGGCTAGATGCCACTGCACAAGACTTTATTTTTAATTCTAATGTAATTATCACCACAACTACAACATATGGGAACATATATAAAACATCAGTTATGTTAAAAATACGTTAAGGTAATACTTAGCCGCATTGAGCTTTTTTCATTCTCTCACATAACCTCCTTCAGTGTCTACAATTTTTCATGTGTTTGTTTCAACACTTGCCCTGTGTTTGTGCTGTCGAGAGTGTTTGCCATCGTTGCCATCAACATTAACCTTGTCTTTCTTCTTCTGTAGTGCCTCGACAATGTTCAGAAAGTGAGTTTGCCTGCACAAATGGTCGCTGTATTGCCGGGAGGTGGAAGTGTGATGGAGACCATGACTGTGCTGATGGATCTGATGAGGTGCAGAAACTTTGGGAGTTTGGGAGTTTAGGGGACCCTTAAATAACATTTAATATTATCTGAAAATAATGCTAACTTGTATGTGTTTAGTATTAGTTTCTAAGTATAAAAGCTGACCTCGGTTGCCTGTGGGCTGTGATGTTTCTGCAGCATGGTTGTGATCTGAAGTGTGACAACGACCAGTTCCAGTGTAAGAACGGACACTGTATCCCCATTCGCTGGCGGTGCGATGCTGACCCTGATTGCATGGATGGCAGTGATGAGGAGAATTGTGGCAGTGCTGGTAAGTGTATGTTTGTGTCTGTATATGCTATTTTCGATTTTATTGTCTTTTCAGACTATTTTAGTTGTTTTTAGTTATTAACATGTCTGAGTGTCTGTCCCCCATTTGAAAAAAATAAATTGACGTTTTAATGAGGCAGAAATGTGTGACTATGATTTGTCACACATTTGGCCTGTTGTGGCATAACATCCAGATGTTAAATGCCATGAAAAGAAGGTGTATCAAGTTTTTAACTCATGTCAGTAGTAAAAATCTCTTCTTTTTGCTCTTGTTTTCCTCAGCTGGGCGTCATTGCCCTCAGGATGAGTTCCAGTGTAACAACACTTTGTGTAAGCCCCTCGCCTGGAAGTGTGATGGGGAGGATGATTGTGGGGACAACTCTGATGAGAATCCAGAAGAGTGCAGTGAGTGCAGCCTTTTGAATCACACACATGTTGAAATGTTCTCAGTCTTTATCTTTTGTTCTGACCTATTTTTTCACCACCTTGCGTCTTTGTCCCTCTTGTCTTCTTTCTTTGTTTGGCTCTCAGGGAGGTTCCAGTGTCCTCCCACCAGGGCTTTCCGCTGCCAGAATGACCGCGTATGCCTGCAAGTGTCAAAGAGATGTGACGGTGTCAATAACTGTGGCGACAACTCAGATGAACTGAACTGCCGTAAGTTGTGGAGTCGTTCAAATCGCTGTGAAAACCCCTACTTCTTCAACTTTGGTCAAGGAGATTGCAAACCTGTGTGTGTGTGTGTGTGTGTGGTGTTATATGTTTACAGAGGCCCCTCCTGTTCTTCCCACATGTGAGAAGGATGAGTTCTTGTGTGCCAACGGCAGATGCATCAGCTCCACTCTGCGCTGTAACTTCTTTAACGACTGTGAAGACTACGGCTCTGACGAGATGAACTGCAAAACAGGTGCCTCATGTCAAAGCTGATTTCTGTATTATAACTGACCACAGATCTGAGGTCTGCAGTGTTTAAATTTCAAATGCACTGACTTATGTTTTACATGTTGCACGCTTGTTTTCAGACACCAAGCTAAATGACTGCAGGAGTAACAGGACTCAGTGTGGAGATGGAGACGAAGCCCACTGTGTCACCAACGGCACAGACTCCTTCTGCGCCTGCAAACCAGGCTTCCAGAAGACAGGACACCACACCTGTGGAGGTACACATGCAGAAAACACTGCACCTGTTATGACAAATACACACTTCAAATATTTAAAATGTAGCAAATGATTACACTTTGGAGGCAAGGAGCTGGGCTGTAATATTTTTCTGTTTAATATGATTTTCCACTTGGCTCTCCATTTGTCAGATAAGAATGAGTGTCTGCAGTTTGGAGTCTGTTCCCACATCTGTAACAACACTAAAGGCTCCTACAAATGCAGCTGCCACAAATATTTTACCAGGATCAATGACACCTGCAAGGCTGACAGTGAGTTTTTCACCTTTTAGGCTGTTTTTTGTTTTTTTTTTTTAAGCTGTCATAATAATAATTAATTTGAAAGGCCATCCTTGTGACTTTTAATCTTTTCCTTCCAGACATGAACAGCAGTCGACAGATTCTCTACATAGCCGACGACAATGAAATCCGCAGCCTGGACCCTGGCATGCCAAACTGGCGCTATGAGCATACCTTCCAAGGCGATGCCAGTGTGCGTATTGATGCAATGGACCTGCACGTCAAGACAAGCCGCATCTTTTGGACCAACTGGCACACAGGCCGAATCTCCTCCTATGAGCTTCCAGTACCATCCACATCATCATCATCCTCCTCCTCCAACTCTCACCGTGACCGTCGGCAGAGCGAAGGCAGGATCACCAACCTGCAGGTAACGCTGGTCAAACGTGTGCAGAAACACAAACTCTCTATCTTACCACTACAAACACACCAAACACACCAACATCCTGTGAATGCCTATCTGCTCGTATTCAGATCAAAGAGCTGAAGATGCCTCGCGGTATAGCGGTGGACTGGGTGGCTGGTAATCTGTACTGGACTGACTCTGGTCGAGATGTAATCGAAGTGGCTCAGATGTCAGGCCAACACTGCAAGACCCTCATCTCTGGCATGATAGACGAGCCATACGCCATTGTAGTGGATCCACAGAGAGGGTAAGAGACGGTGCTGCGCTCTGTGACGGTGGTTTCATTGGAAAAATCATAAAATATATCATCTCCATCTTAGCTTTTTCTGTTGTCATGTGTTTTGTAATTTTGTGTTTTCAAACTCTGTGTTTCCCCTCAGTACCATGTATTGGGCAGACTGGGGGAACCACCCTAAAATTGAGACAGCTGCTATGGACGGCACTCTGAGACAAACGCTAGTCCATGAGAACATCCAGTGGCCCACAGGTTGGTACTACGGTAGCGCATAATGATTTATCTTAACTCTGATTTGTCCAGGGAAAGTCAGCTGACATTGCATGGTCTTTCCAAACAACTCGCTGCTTTTTATTCACAGTTAAACAACTTTACACTCTGGAGCTGCTCAGCAGAACCCCGGTCTTTTATTTTACATAGGCTTCATTGTTTTTATCTACAAGATAAATCTTCCGTTCTGCCTCTACAGGTTTGGCTGTGGACTACTTCAACGAGCGTCTTTACTGGGCAGATGCTAAACTCTCAGTCATTGGCAGTGTTCGTCTGGATGGCTCCGATCCGGTCATTGCTGTCTCTGGCATCAAAAACAGTTGAGTTCTTTGCACGCTGAAAACAAATCTGTATGAAACATGACAGTTCAGAAATCTGGCGTTAACATGTTTCCTGCATATTTATTCTTTTTTTGTCTCATTTCTCTTTTTACTCATTTCCAGACCTGCTTCATCCATTCAGCATAGATATCTTTGAGGATTACATATATGGGGTCACATATATCAATAACTTTGTCTTCCGGGTCAACAAGTTTGGCAAAGGCCCCATGGAGAATCTCACCACAGGCATCAACCATGCTACTGACATAGTCCTGTACCACCGTTACAAGCAGCCAGAGAGTAAGTGTCAAAACATGCTGTTTCTTGAGTTGTCCCAGGCTTTTTCTGCATACGTGTATTGATGTTAATACTCATGCTAATGCACACATTATATGCCTAGAAAAATAAGATGTGTTTCAAGATTTTAATTTTTATATATGCCATGCACGTTTTTCTTATTGCATGTCTTGTTTTCTCTCTGCATCAGTGACTAACCCATGTGACAGGAAAAAATGTGAGTGGCTGTGTCTACTCAGCCCCAGTGGACCAGTGTGCACCTGTCCTAACAACTACGTGGCCGACAATGGCACATGTGCGGAGAGACCGAGCCCCACCCAGTCACCATTCTGTAAGTCTGCACATATACAGTACACTTACATCATCTTACAGGTAGCTGAGTAGTAAACAACTGTGTCCCTACTTTCACTTTAGCAATTTAGCACGTGGGTGGTTTTACATTCAGATGCTTCATACAAAATGTTGGTAAATCGTGGAATTCCCCTTTCGCAGCTCCCCCCTCGGGGCCCTGCGATATTCAGTGCCAGAATGGTGGAAGCTGCTTCCTTAACGCCCGTCAGGTGGCCAAGTGCCGCTGCCAGCCCAGCTACACCGGGGAAAGATGTGAGATCAACCAGTGCAGGGACTACTGCAAGAACGGAGGCACCTGCACTGCTTCTCATACAGGTAAGACGCAGCACACTCGTACATAGTCATAGGTTTAGAATTACTGTGAGGTCAACACCTAACCTGCTCAGACTTTTGTAAACTCCTCTCCTTACTTAGCCGTTAAGCAAGAAGTCATTTAATTAATATTTAGTTTCTCCCCTTTTCATAAGAACATATGTATTACAGAGCCTCAGTGGTGTGTATATATCTGTAGAATGCAAATGCCTTTGTAATAATTCTTATGCGGGCTATAGGCATGGTTCTTAGGATGGCAATGTCTGGTAGTCTGTTGGTGGGTTGGTCCACTGCTTTGGTCTAGACTGAAATATCAGGACAACTATTTGTGGGAACGACATGGAATTTTTTACAGACATTCATGGTGCCCCGCTGACTTTTCTTCTAGTGGCATTATGAAGTTGACGTTTTTGATCGTCCGTGAAATATCTCACCAACCAATAGATTGATGCGCTGTAATTCGGTACACAAATTCAGATGATGAATCCTGATGATGAATTTTTGAAGGGAAGATGAATCCACTTGCCTTTTGCTCTAGCGGCACCATCAACTTGACATTTGTGGTTTTGAGCGAAATGTCTCAACAACTACTGGATGGATTTAACCCATTGTGGGTGGGAAACCCTTACCTGTCCGGAGGTTATTAAGTATATACAATTTTTCTTTGTGGGGAAATTGTCTCTAATTAATAAATTAAGTGAAAATGAAAAAAACATCAACTGTCAAAATCATGTGAAATTATAATGCTGCTCTGGCAAGTAATTTAGGCCACTGATTGCAGCTGAGCAAACACGTTTTATTTGTTCTGAACATTGTAAGTACAATTTCCAGCCATTCTTTTGATGTCTGGGAGAGTTCCCTGGAGTATTCATTAACAACAGCAATCACAGGCCAAAAGGCTACATCAGAGAGGGAATGAAGCAGGTGATTTCCACATGTCCCCTAGTCTCTGCTAGTACATTTATACTGTTACTGTATGTGTAAAACCAGAGTTTGTTTTTAGTTAAAGAAAATTGTGAAAAGTTCTAAATGCTGTAAGGGACCAAAGTTGCTGAGATGCATAGCTACAGCTTTTCTATAAGCAATTGCAGTTTTATTAATTTATTTTTGTCTCAGAATCCTTTTAAGTCTTAATTCCTATATTACCTGGATCTTAGGTGCTCCAACCTGCAGATGCCCTAAGGGCTTCACGGGGCCCACCTGCAACCGCCAAACTTGTAAGGACTACTGCCTGAACAGAGGCAACTGCTCGGTCAACATGGGCAACCAGCCAACCTGTAGCTGCCAACCAGAGTACCAGGGAGACCAGTGCCAGTACAGTAAGTGGCAGCATTTTCTGCTACATTGTTTTACTCGTAGACTGTGGATGGATGTTAAAATTTGTATAATATTTAGCCTTCTGATGAGCAGCACTTACAAAAAATGGCACGCGTAAAATTGTCACACACTGTTGCAAAACATTTAAAATGATCTTTAATTGTTATTGAGAAAAAAGTCCCCCACTGCTAAACCAATCTATGGAAGAATATACTACTATATGACTGTGCTCGGCAACTCTCACAACTCTTCCTTCCCATCCTCAGCTAAATGTGAAGGGTTCTGCCAGAATGGTGGAACCTGCTTAGAAACCTCCAACGGCACCAAACTGTGTCTGTGCCCCACTCAGTACATCGGACACCAGTGTGAGCTGGATAAATGTCTATTCTGCGGAACGGGCAAGTGTTTGACATCATCGTCAGGGGAGGTCTCCTGCAGGTGGGTGCACTGTGGAACGTGGACTCTGCACAAAATAAATTAGACTTAGATTTGCAAATATTTGTTAACATTTATTTTTGGACTGCTCAGTAACAAGTGGGCAAGCTTAGACATTAGTCTATGCACATTATACACCTTGGAGGTTACACTTATTGGAAACTGAGCTACATGGCCAAAAATATGTGGATATCCGAACATTGCACCCATATTCGATCATTCTAAAACCACGGGCAGTAACGCTACTATATCAGGACTCTGAGGGGATATCATTAAGGAATTAATTTTTTGTGTGTGTGTGTGTGTGTGTGTGTGTGTGTGTGTGTGTGTGTGTGTGTGTGTGTGTGTGTGTGTGTGTGTGTGTGTGTGTGTGTGTGTGTGTGTAGCTGTCCCAATGGTCAGACCCAACCCAGCTGCTATTCCTGTTTGGACTACTGTACAAATGGACAATGTTCAGTTAACAGTCGCACGCTGCTGCCTCAGTGCAAGTAAGATATAACGCACACACCCCCATACTTTCTCTGTCTTTTTCTCTCTTTAGTACATACACTGTATAACTCTGGCTCATTGTGTGTCCAGGTGTCTTGTTGGATGGAGAGGATACCGATGTGAAGTTGCAGTTGCTCCTAAGAATTCTTCTGCTTCCAGTGGAAGTAAGTCACAGAGCTCCTGACTGAGCGACTTGTTAGTAAAACCTTCACTTTGGTCCCATTGTTCACATTATTTGCCCACTCACAGGTACTGCCTCCATCGTCATCCCAGTGCTTCTGCTGCTGTTACTGGCACTGCTGGTGGTGGGCGCCATCTTCTGGTACAAGCGGAGAATGCGCGGGTAGGCCCTTGTTTCAGAATTTTTTGTTTTTTTCCAAACCCCATTTTTCATCTGTTCCTCACACCTATGCTATCTAGCTTCTCTTTCTCTCCTACCTTTTGATAACCATCTATTTCCTGTCTCCCAGGTCTCTATGGCCGGGAAAATCTCGTTCTCACTGCTCGCGGTAACTTTATAGCGTTACATAATTAACATGTTGACCCACAAATCCTGTCCCCTCCCTTCCTTAATAGTCAGATTGGCCATCCTTTTTGTCAGTCCATTTGTCTCTTCTTTTTGGTCAGTGTAGAAATGTGTCTGTTTGTCCTTGCCTGCCATCTCCTATTTTCCTCCATGAGGTTTCCAGCCTAGGAACACAGGGACCTATTGACTCTTATCTGAAGTAGTTTTGCTGGTGATGCACAAACAATTGAACTATTTTGTCCTTCTTGCATCTCCATACCTTCCCTTGTTTACATGTGTAGATGTTAGACGTACGCTGTGTGCTTGCATAGTAAATAAACAATTGTGCATCTATGAAGAATTTTCAAATGCTTGCAAACAGCTGAATATTTGCAATGTGAAAATCCAGCATTCTCCCTAATAGAAATGCTGCAGTATATTCTCTTGGAGGGATCAAATGGCCTTTTGACAAAAAAGTTCATTTTACAACCTTTAATATATGTTGTCTTGGTTGTGTGGATTGTGTGTAGCTGGTGCTGAGTTAGTACCTAGCTAATGTCAAGTTATCATACTAGCCATTTCTAGCCACTCTGAATTGTTTGATTTAGGGTTTTTTCCAAAAACAATCATCTTTTTTAAGATGGATGGCTATTGAGTTTGTTTATCTTTGTCTGTCTGCAGCGCCAAGGGCTTCCAGCACCACCGAATGACAAATGGAGCCATGAATGTTGAGATTGGGAACCCTGCCTATAAGATCTATGAAGGAGACCCTGACGATGACGCTGGGGAGCTCCTGGATTCAGACTTTGCTTTGGACCCAGACAAGGTACCACTCTTGTTTAAGGAGTCATTTGACCCAAATAACAAAAAAACGTATCTTCTCACTTACTTTTAGTGGCATCTAGTGATGTGATAGTTTCAGTTTTATGAGCCCAGGTTTTGTGATGTGAGTTTCTGAAACTTCTGCCACCACCCCAACACATGTGGGGAACGGAATTTTCATTCGTGCTTCAATTTCTTTGGTAGAAAAGAGTTCCAGTGAAAACTGTTTGAATATGTCCAAACTTAGGCTAGTAGCCTTGTCAGGTGCCACAAGCCAGGTTTCCATTAAAAATGTAGAGCAAATTTTAACCAAATAAAAAAAAAAAAAAAAAAAAAAAATTAAATGAATGTGCATTTCCATCCACTACCAATATGTGAATATTAGGAGCTGGTTCAATGAGATAAACAGCTTGTGGTGCTACTTCTTTAGTTAGGTGCCATTAAACTACTGCAGTAGAAGAGGGTACAGTGAGATCATGTGATTGAAAGAGCTTCAGTCAAACCTCAAGACATTTTGAAAGACAATTTAGAAAACGTGATGGAAATATGGCATTTCATATATCACCTTTTTATTTCATGTGTGGAAGGCTACAGTCTCCTCATTGGTCCACACAGATCTGACGTTTTGTCTGCTATTTTTTTCTGTCTCTGGTGGACTGGAAGTTTGAGTGATAAGTCACATACTTCATGTACATTATTTACTGTTTCAATTGAACTTTGTCACATTTTGCTTTCATCGAAACACCGCTATTTCCACCTCAGCCAAGCATAAAAACTTTTTTGTGCTATTTTTGAGGAGGTTTTTTTTTTGTAATTTTTGGCATGTCCACTTTAATTTTTTTATGCTCAAATTAAAAATGTGCGTAAAAAAAGGTGGATGGAAATGCACATACAGACTGGTCAGGGGCAGTCGATTGGTGATTGGAACCAGGGCAGGCAGGCATGCTCAAGGACATAGCAAACATGCAGGAGATGACAAACCAAATGGCAGACCCAAACTATCTGCAAGGGTTCTAGTGGCAAGAAGGAAAATGTTTTGTTTTCGTAATCTGGGTGAACTAAATCTATTTCTAAAGTACCAAATGTAGTAAGTACTCCTTTCACATTTAACGCGTCTCTGGCTTTCTCATGTCCTTTGAGTCACCATGCAATTTTCTTTGCTCCACAGCCCACCAACTTCACCAACCCAGTGTATGCCACCCTATACATGGGTGCCCACAACAGCCGCAACTCTCTGGCCAGCACAGATGAAAAGAAGGAGCTTCTCTCCCAGGGCGATGAGGACATGAGTGACCCACTAGCATAGAGCTCGGCATGGATTGAACTTGGCCAACATTGCCCTGCCCAACCCAGTGCTGAGCCAACAAGCTCTCTCATCTAATGCCTTTACCAACTAAAAAGAAAAGCAACAAAAAAAGCAAGAACACTGTATAAAATGTATAAAATGAAGGACTACTTTTTTAAGTGATTGCAGTATTATATTTTGTTCTTTGACAAAAAAAATTCTCTGGTGATGAAAAAGGAACCATTTTATAGACATTTATTCAGTTCTTCTTTTTAATTTTGCTCACCTCCTCCTCACAACTCTCCCCTCCCTCTCACGCATATAGCCACTACCTCTGTGCAAATGTAAAAGATAGAGAGATACAAATGGCCGTGGAACAATTTTAATTTTTTATTTTTGTATGAATTGTATAGGGGAAAAAAAAGAATATTGTTCCATCATAGAAAACGTTGCCAACTCTTTGTTGTTCATTAAAGAGAGGAGAAGTGTCAGTGCTCACTATGAATGCTTCCTGGATGCTGGTTCGGCTCAGTCTTTCACATTATGTGTATATGTAAGTTTGCTGCTGGAGGTCTAAAGGGAGAAATGAGAAGTTGTTTAACTGCACATTACACATGGAGGACTCTGCATTGCGGACAGTGTCTGTTCTGTTGTCTCAAAGAACTACATTCAAGTGATTGTCTTTTACCTCCTTGCACAGACTAAAGTTATTTATATATATATATATTTGCATATATATATATGTATATATATATTTGCATATATATAAACCTATTAACAAAGTGTCTTGAAAATATACCCAGGAATACAAAATTCAGTAACAAATAGTCTGTACTTTTTAACATTTTTTTTAAGTCATCGTATAATTGACATACTTTGTGTCAGAAATGAATGAGTCGGTGGCAGTGTGTGAGTGTGCTGAATGAAGATGATTGTAATAAAGTCCACATTCCAGAATGAAAAGTCTGGGATGGATATCCGTGGCCTTGGTATAGTCTACTGCAGGACACTCTGAACAGAAGCCGAATTTTTTTCTGAAACTGTTCTAGAAAATTCTTTTTGGGAGTGACGACAAGCTTCTGTGAATTTCGGGTTATCACTAAAAAACAATTTGCAACAAATAATTAGCTGAGAATGATAACATTTAGGTTTTGTTCCTTGTCTTTTGATTGTAAATGTACTTTCAGGAAAGGCCAGGGAGACCATTTGATGGTACGTACTTATGTGGGAGATTGAGTTTTTTTCTTTTTTGTATTGTATCTAATTACATGGACATGTAATTTAGGTTAATGCTCATTGTCAAGTGCATTCCCAGGAATGACACTGAAAACCTTCCTGATAAGAATTCCTTTGCTAATTCATTTGCCTTGCTGCTAATGCTAACCATCTGTCTGTCTGTCAGCCTGGTTTTTAGTTTTTAAAGTGTTGCTCTCTATCTCACCGCCTTTAACTGAGCTTCTTCTCAGCCATACCTGCCATATGACTCTGCATGGTGCTTTCACACACCCATCCTAGAGGAAATGCTCTGGCTTTACCCCTCACATGTTAACAGTATTCATAACGTTTTTGGTTGTTTGGTTTTTTTTTTTTTACATCCTGCTCTGTTAGAGTTTCACCCGACCATGTAAATTAGAACAATCATTTTTCAGTTGGAGAAATTCTTTTGGTGGCAAAAAACCCACATGGATATTTGTGGTTCTGATTGTTTTGTTATGATTCTATTTCTTTTTGATATAAGAAATTAAATGGATTTTTATAGTAGAAATGTACGGTGGCTCTGTCTGTCATTTGGAGAGAGGAAGAGGAAAAGCAAGCACTCATTATATCTTGCTTGAGTAAATCAGAAATTGATATCAGCTATCCTAAAAAGTAAAAAATAAAATAAAATAAAACATGAACATGTAGTAAGCGCTTGTTTGAAATGTTTCATCAAAGAACCAGCCTTTGCTTAAATACTCCTGTAATAACAGTCTTTGGTCTTGTAGTTACATAATTCATCTTATTTATTAAAAAGGAAGTGTCATCTTTCAGTCAATAGACAATATCATGGATCATTTCTTCTAAAAAGTATATTTCTTGATTTCAATGTACATTAATATAAATGTACACTTAAAGAATAGTGTCACAATGTAAGCCAAATTAAGTAGTGTAAAAATGTGTCGCTCCCTTTGTGCCAATGTCATATTAGAACACAGTCTAAGTCTCAACAGCTGTTTGGAGGAAACTCATCTCTTTTATAGATAGAAGTTAAAAAAAGCTTAAGACATAAGACCTCATTGAAATGGAAACGTCCTTCATCCATCACCACATCCCTTAAACAGCAGTCCATGCAGAACCTTCTTCATACATTTGTCACTTCCCAAATGTCACTTAAAGTGTGACAGAAAGTGTTGTCAAGTCATAACATTCAGTTTTTAACAGCTACTTGGACAAGGCACAAAGACATAATGACTCTCATGTCAAATGTTAGGAGCTTTAAGACATTGATGTACTAGAGAGATAAATAAAAGAGTAATCTTAAAATCATTATTCCCCTTACCTTCTAGTTGTTCTGTCACTTTAAAGCATGAAATTTCAATTTTTGCATATTATTGTCATTATTATAAGGCTAATGTTAAAGTACAAGGCAATAAAAAATACAATCTTTAACAAATGAAAGATGTAAAATAAACTAATTATGGCTGACTCATGAGAAATAACACTGTTTACACAAAAAAGGCACTTCTTATGCAAAACATGAGACATTCAAGAAAGTTTGGTTTGGCTAGCTTGTCCAAAAGAACCAGTACTGCAGAACAGATGGTCTTTCCTTCAAGATGCATGCGATTGAAATCTAAATAACCCATTGTCTGTATTAAGTCTTGATTGAATGTGATTACTTGGCTTATTGTCAGGAAACAGTCCCCAAATAACTAATATCAAACCTTCTCTGTTATTTGGAGGAAGGTTTTGCAAGTGTCTTCGAGGCAAACATCCCAGCAGCAGTGTTGGCATCTTCCTTGGGCTGCCTCCCAGTCTAAGTCCTGCTACGACTGCATAATCTGAGGAAATTAATAGTCTTGGGAATAAGATCCACATGTTGGCAGTCAATTGCTAGAGAAAGCACCATTCCTCCTGATTTGTGGTCCGCCAGTCCTCAACTCACCTCACCTGTGTGTATGTAGTCGTCCTCCGACTAGTCTAGCTCTCAATGCCAACAGAGGATGGGAAAGTCTTATGCTTGCAGTGAGGGAGGAGTAACCACTGTGCTTTTGTAATGATGCCTTTTCACTTAAAGTGGCTGTTAAGGGCCTCCATAAATAAATAAATTACCCAGCTAAAACAAGGGCTCTGTCCTGTCCTCCCTTTTCAGTCTTTGTGATCTGCAGCCTCAGGGTTGAGATGGACCATCGGTACACAGGGAGGGAGATTATAGTGGGAAGGGGAATATAAGTGATGAATAATGGTTTAGGGTCTCTTCCAACCGCTCCGGATCAACGCGTCAGCTCGCAGGAAAGGCTGGTTTCGGAGATCTGTGATTAGGCATGGAGAAAGGGGTGAGAGACAGGGGGGGACACACATGTTAGAGGACCCAGAGGTCAAACTGAGAATTTGCTTCTTTCTTACTTTAGCTTCTTTTTTCTTTTGCAGTGCTTTTAAGCCATAAATATAGCGGACATACACTCAGCTGCCAGTTCATTAGGTACACCTGATAAACTGGCGTGTTTCTATTATTTTGTCCACCCCATTTATATCAGTGAGGGTAGGCTAAATAACAGCAACACCTCTCTGTATAACAGAATGGATCAACACCTTTCTAAAACACCTGAAAAAAAACTGAACACCATATCCTTCATGAGGGTAGGATTTATTGCAGGACTGTTGCATTAGACTGCATTAGTTTTCGCTAGGGGTAATAAACTGCCAACTGAGTGTATACAGTAGTATATTTCAGTCAAACAATTATTGAAAATCTGCTATAACTGTGTATTAGAAATAAAAAATTAGCAAATAAGAGCATAAACAATGCAGACTAAACACTGAGTGACACATTCCCATAACCTTGCACTTCAGATGATAGTAGTGATATACAAAACAGTGAAATTCAAGGCTTTGGGAATATAGTTATGGCAAATTTGTAACACTAATAATGCAGCAGTACAAAAAAACATAGCCGTCATTATCACAGTTACAGTACAATGGTCAACAAGCTCTTCAGTTTGTAGAGCAAAAATCAAGATGCCACTAAAGTAAAAGAAAACTTCTAACTCTCTAACAGGTTTGGATACAGACTGTTTTCATGTATATCTGACTGAAAGTGTGTCTTTCTTTTCTTTTCTAGAGCCTGTTGACCAAATAGCTGTTCAGCACACCGCGGATGACAGTTAGCAAAGACAAAACATGGCGGACATTGTTGACAGGTGAGAGGTAAATGAACACTGGACAACATGCAACATGTAATAGGGGGGAGTGAGGATAATGATGATGATGATATAACGGTATAGTTATGCAATAAAACTGACCAATAATGTTCTGAAAATACTGCATGGGATTTGTGACTGAGTGGAAAATTAAATCACCGATTTCATGTTTTAATGGCTGTTGGGGCAAGTGATACTGAATTTCACTAACACCATAAACATACAGTAACTCACTTCTTACTTAATCGTCACTATTATTATATTATAATTTTCTGACTATTGCGTGGTAAAGCAACTCTCAGTGCTGTAAAGCATCTTTTTTGTATGCGTCCAAAGCGCTAGCTGAAGCAGCTGACATCACTGTAGCAGCACACAGGAGCTGGAAGGCCAAGCGGGCCGGGTTTCAGCCAGGCTCCCTTCCTTACCCTCTCTTAGGAGTGGGAAATACTGTCATTAATCTTCTTTTCAGCTGGAGGGGGTAGAATAAAAAGTGGTGGTTGAGGAAAGAAGAGTCACATGTTAGCCGGAAAACCAACACCAAACAAGTTAGTCTCATGGAACAAGGCATCGTTGATGAAACCAGTAAATTAGCCAAACCTCTTTATCGTTGAATTCAGCTTCATGAAAAGAATGCCCTAAAAGAAGTATGCCATAATAATGCACAGCCTTTTACAAATGTCATGCATGATGCTCTGACTTAATGATTTAATCACAGCCATGACTGATTGTACTGTGAGTGTATCAACATATTTTTCACACACAAAATATGCTGACACTCCGTACAACTTTTCTTTTTTTCCATGTAGCTCTGTGCCAGGCAAAGAGGTTTGGCTGCCTCCTATCACCAGATGCCTGATAGGAGTCTTCTAGTAGTAGAACACAATAATGGCCCAAGTTAGTTCACAGTAATTGTAGTGGTAGGGGTTGGGGGGGTGGGGGACAGGGATCATGCTGCATGCACAGTGGTCAGGAGGCATACGAGAGACACCTGGACAACCTTGGTATTAGGGGGGGAGGGCTAGCAGTTGGCGTCGTCACAGAGGTTGGCTTCACAGAAGAACCGTGAGCCGCGTTTAGCAGTGCGGGCTGTGAAGGGCACGCTCTTCAGTACTGGGGGAGGAGGGGAAGGGAGAGAAAAAATGTCACACCTGAGACACTGCCCTTCTGGAGTGGGGAGGGGGGGCAATGGACCACCTTCATATTTCATTAAGGAGACTGTAATGAATCTGAGTAAAGTGGAGCTGTGCTGTTTGTAGCACGGATCTATGGAAGCAAACCTTGTAAAAGCCTCAGGTGGTTTTTAATAGTATTAGGACACACTGAGTGTGTGTCTTGGAAAAGCATCAGCTGCATAATAAGCTGTTACAGCTCTGACAGTAGTGGCATAGAAGCATTATTAAAATGACTAAAAATGACATTGATGCAAAATTTATATTATTTACATTTTAAGCACTGATCTCTGATCGTTTCCTGAGGCTGTAGATACTGCCTTTTTTTCTCCCATAAAGCCCCTATTTGTAGGATTTTAAAATGTCTGTCTTTGGCAACTCCCGGTGGTAGATTCAAGGACACTTGGATAGTCTCCAATCAGTTTTCACTGGGACTGTCTTATTTTTCTAGAAAAAAAAAGTCAAAAAAACTATAATAAATAAGAAGTCTACACATAGTGGCCTCTAAAGAAGGATCCTGTAATTAAAGATCCTATATACTGAATTTCATGTACACTTGGAATCAAACTGCCTGTCTGATTATCAACATATTGAGGCTCAACAGCTTTAGTGTTGTTCATTTCAGAACTAACGAGACAGCACGTCACGGAATAACTAGCGACTACTGGGCTGCTATGTGTTGTGCTCCAGATGTGCTTGTGTCTGGACCACATAGCACAAGGTGCAATTCAACGGAGCTGAGCAGTGAATGACCACAGTCATCCTCGGCCTAGGACGACCGGGGCTGCTGGCCCCCACATGGGGTCTATTTAGGGTGCTGTCTGGCCCACCTGTGATGATGTCCTCAATAGTGCCATCCTTGCCCTCGTACACGGGCCGGTGGTCTTTGGCTTGCCGCCTGCGCAGTTCTGCAATCAGCTCCTGCTGCTGCTGCCTCTTCTTTTGGGCCTGGACCTGAACCAGCGGAGAGGATATTTGTGCTGTTCACTGTGCTTTTTGGCACACCGCAAAGCTTTATTTAGCACTGAGTAAACATCTGATAGCTTTCATTCAGCTTAGTCACATGCACTTGGACTGTACCTTAGGTTCATGCTGTTTAGCCTCCTGAGCCAATAACTTTTCTCTCATTGCTTCCTCCTGCTTCTTCCTTTTTTCGTTTTCTTCCACCGCATCCTGTTGAGAAGAGAAAAAAGTGACCAGTCTGTGACAAGAAACTTGTGTGGAGTTGAGAAAACAGGTCAAAAGTTTAACATAAACGGGGAGCACACATTTTGATGAACATAGCCAATTATTGCAAATGTATCATTATTGGCCAACTAACTTAGCTTAGCATAAAGACTGTAAACAGCGTGAAACAGCTAGCCTGGCTCTGTCGAATGTTAACAAAAACACCTAGCAGCATCTCTGGCTAGTTATGCTAAGCTAAACAAATCGTGTGCTGACTGTAGCTTCATATTAAGTGCACAGACACAGTGGTAGTGATCTTCTCATCTAACTCTCGGCAAGACTGTGAATTAGCATATTTGCCAAATTTCTAACTACTCATTTAAGGTGCATATAAACACTCTGACAGACACACACACACACACACAAATCCTTGTGCTGCACATTTCCTTGAGCAGATCCCATAAATCCAGGCTGAGAACAATCTCAGGAAATGTGCTGTGTGGTGGGGCAGGGCGAGGCTGTCCAGGGGTAAAAAGGGAGGAGGGAAAGAGGGGAGGAGGGGGGAGAACCAGTCTAAACACCACAGCTGCAGCTTTAGAGTCAGACCCAGCTGGCCTTTCCTGTTATTTGGCCTCGGATTATACGCCACGTCCTGTGGCACAGAGGCAGCCAAAGCTCTGCTCTACTCTGCTCAAAGTGAAACACACCAGGGAACTTCCCAACTGACCAGCAGAGAAAGCTGCACCTTATCAGTGCAGATGTGAGGATTTAGATGCTGCTTGTGCTCGGTGTCCTCACCTTGTAGGCCTTGATAAAGCGCACAAACACAGGGAAGAACACTGAGGGCGGAGTTGTCTTGGCACTCTCTCCGAAGTAGTTCACCACATTGTTGAAGGCTTCCTAGAATTGGGAAGGAGGACAGTGCCAGAGTGGGAGCAGTGTTTGTAAACACTGTTGAGTTAAGAGTCATGATTTTTTGTGTGTTAGCGGGGAGTGAGATGCATGTGGGACAGAAGCTTTGCTATTTTCAGTTTTTCCAATGGACACTTTGAGGTTTAGGAGGTGAGGACAGTGTTGGATACCTCTGCTGTCTTCGCGTCTTTCTGCAGCTTGTCTAGCTGTGCATCACTGGCCTGGACAAAGCCTTTCAGGACAGAATGGTCATGGAGACTGCACTCTCTCCGGATTAAGTCCATGCCTTTACCCAGTTCTCGAACATCCAGCAGCACATTTTCCAGAGATACTTTACACACAGTCAATAGAGAATATTTCTTATTTACAGACTTTTATAAAGAAATGGTCTGATTTAAGTGAAAATACCTGACATTTCTATAACTTAAAGAATAAGAGTAGAATGTTTGGTGCAAACTCACCTGCTGCAGCTTTATCCACAAAGTGCAGTTCATTATAGAAGTTTGCCAGTTCAGAGTATTTCTCTTTCACAATGAGAGCTATGTAGTGGAGCAATGTCATTTTTCTGTCTGTAGACTTAGTGTCCAGCAGCTGTGTAACAAAAGAAATGAAAGGCACTGGCAATATCAGCAAAAGCCATGCATCAATAAACTATGCGGAATATTTTTGTGTTGATTGTCATGGCAATAAACTGAGTACTCGAGCAAGATCTCCAAATTCTGCTATATATTACTCACCAGGTCAAGACTTTGTAATTTGAAGCCATAAACACAGCCCCGCTTGCTGCTATTCATGTAGTTCCCCAAGGCTAAGATGATCTACAAGTAAACCAGAAGAATGAATGAAAATGCAACACAATTGCTGCTGATTTAAAAATACCAGACAAAATTAACAATTCTTACCTCGAGCATTCTCTTCAACTTTGGTGAGGATTTGACTGAGCCAGAAGCAGCGATGATTGCATTGAGCTGGGGTGTGAGCATGTTGACATTGTCAGCAAAGTTACCGACAAAGGTGATAATGTTCATTCTCTGTGTGAGCCTCTCAATCTTGCTGAATAACAACATGAAACGATCTTCCTCCGCTAGCTGGTCCAGTGGACGCCGCTCACGCTCGTACTGGCGCAGCACCTTGACCTCCGCCTCCGTGGGCAGGAAACGCATCAGGCACTCCACAAAGTCCACAGGTAAGGCCTTGAGGTCAAACCTGAACAAACATAGCATATATTTGTAACTAGCTCTATCTTGTCTATGGTATGGTTCAAACAAGTATTTTAAGCTCATGACAACTGCATACTTCTCTATTGCTTTGCAGATCTCTTCTGTGGTCTTGTTAGCCTTTCGCAGTGTGATGGCTAAGTTCTTGGAGCGATTGGCGTCCAGGAGGGTGACTTTGTTTACCGCCTTCTGGGCTACTTTGCTCTTTGTGCATGCAAGATCCACAACTGGACCCTGGGCTCTGGTCTTGAAGAGCTCCTCAAACCTCTCCAGATCAAGCTCCTGCAGATGAGTGACAATTTACTTACTTGTTCTGAACTTATATTTTAAAGGCCCTGAAAACATATTTTTAGCTTGTTGCTAGCAGAGATGGGCTTCAACATCAATTTTGACCAAGTTGAAACAGTTTTGATGATTTCACATGACAGATTTCTGTATTTTTTTTCCCTCTTTGCTTTTCTCAATGATTTGAATTTGGCGGGGCTCAGTTGGAAAAAGTCACATATTTCCATGCACCAATCAGGATTTAGCAACATCTGAATCAAAATGTGTTGACAGCTGCTGGGTTGTTTCTTATGTTGCCAGCACTGTCAGTCAAATCTGATCAAATCACATCCACTATTAAATAACACATAAGAATTTTTTTTTCTTTCAAAACTTTAACTTTGATTGTTGTCAATTGAGTCATGAATATTTAATGTTATAAAGATTTGAAACCAAGTTTTCAGGGAATTAAAAGACATCAGAGCTAACTATGAAGGGAGTTTCATCTGCTTGATTTACCTCTAGCACACGTTCATCATCAATTTCGTTGAAGACTGTGCCATTGATCTGATTGGGCTTCAAGGCCGTCCAGTTAAACACAGGCAGGCGGAACTTAGTCTTGATGGGCTTCTTGATTCTGATAGCTGTAAAATATATACAGTAAATGTATTCACTTTTGCTCTACTACCTGCAGTAGAAGAGAAAATAGAGATGCTCAAGCTTTAAAATGCATAACAAAAATATGTCTCTTTGTGTCGGCTCTCACCTGACAGACCCACACTCAGGATGACTGAGGGGGAAGCTTCTGGCAGTGGTGGAGCGAGAGGAGGTGGTGGTGGTGGCACTGGTGCACTTTGGCCTGTAAATAATGTAGAAGACAGTATTAAAAAATGTTTTAATGGAGCACCAGAAGAAAGGAGTTTTAAGATTTTATATATGTATTTATATTTTTGTCGTCATTTTATCAGTCTTACATTATTTTGATCCTATCCGTTTTGTCATCCTTTATTATTCTCTTCATATTTGATCTATTTCATGTGTTCTGTGTTATATGTTTTGTAACCTCTATGTGTAATTTTCTATGTGTTTTGTGCTATCTTGGGTCAACAGCCCTGTAAAAGAGATTTTCAATGTTAGTGAAGCCCTTTCCCCGTTAAATTAAGTTATTACATAGAGCTGAAAACTGCTGTAGGTGACAGAGATAATCTGCCTGCACACACGCACACAAGGAAAACAAGCCTTGTGTTTCCCTTTCCTGTCTAGGGTGGAAGAACACTGCTGTGACCCATCACCTGGCTTGGCACGAATTAACAAAAAAGGAGGAAGTGAGTATAGACTCTCCGCTGAGAGCCTATAGTCAAATTAAGTCAACTTTCACATGTATCTGTGACCAGATGTAATCACTGTGAGTCACGGTCTATCACCTGAGGCAGAAGGCAGGGGTGGGGGAGGCGGTGGAGCTTGACTAGCTGGTGGTAAACTGGTATCTGGTCCTCCTGGTTCTGTTAATCCTGCTGTTGAACCCAGAGACAGCTGCCCAATGTCACCCAGAGGGATCCCGAGGCCACCACTCCCAACACTACCCACACCAAGTGGCTCGATTGCAATGTCTCCATCAGGCTTCTTGTGCAAACGGATGGTGCCTTGCTGTTCGAGCTCCAGTAGCCTCCTCTCGATGTTGAAGTGCCTCTGGAAGGCGGCATCCTTCTCCTTGATCATCCTCCTCAGGGTGGTGACCTGGGTGTTGGTCGACTCATACGTCTCCTGAGCAGTCACCAGAGGGGGATAAAGAGCACAATACAATGACTTTACAAGCCAAAGAAACATCCTGTTTCCTGCTGACCTGATTTGCTATCACAGCAATTTAGCTACAAGCATCTGAAACTGATATTTGGTAGAACACAAAGAGTAACTGAAGCCTTTCTAAACAAAGGCTTGCAAGCAATAATACATCATTACGACTGCCAGCTTACCCGTATTGCGCACAGGTCCTTATCTTTCTGAAGGAGCAGCTTCTCCAGATCAGCTACTTTCATCATTGTTTCATTCTCAACCTCCAGCAGCTTCTCCGTCACCTGGGAAAGAAGACAGAGAGAGCAACAGAGAGATGAGAGGAGGGGAATTCAAGAATCGATCCACAGCACGGGCATCTTTCCCAGTTCCACTCCCTCCCACTCGCTCCCAATATACACTGTGCAGCATCAATAAGAAATAAAATATATCCAGCAGCATGACGCAGCAAGAGCATGACGTAGCTTTCACTTTTGATTTTGACCAGATTACACATGTTGTATAGGAATTCACAGGGAATCTTCACCCTCATCCTCCCCCATCATTCATGACCCCTGAGAGCAGAGTTTGTTATGAAATTCCTCCGTGATGTCAGGGCTGCCTACGACCTTTCCATGTGAAGAAGGTCTTTGCAAAGCAGCGTGGGATACAAAGGCAACTGCCCAGAAAGAATGAGCCAACACTAGAACAATATTAAGATTGTTTAACGCACAGTATTTGCGTTGTTCTCCACCCCATCATTATCCTGAACCACTTGTGAAATGCAAACACTGAGTAGATTTCTAATTACCACGTAGAAACAGCCAAGTTAAGTACATAGCTGGCGAACCACAACAATCTCATTAATGGACCGAGAGAGCAGTGTTGGTGGTCCGGACTGGGTGGTGCACTTACATGGGACAGGTGCTCCTCCAGTTCCTCCACCTTCTCCAGTGCTGCATTCTTGGTCTCTGCATCTTCCAGCAGACCACCCACGTCAAACACGTTATCCAGGTAGGCCTGGATCTGCACCGACAGCTTGTCACTCTCCGTATGTTTACATTTCTGACATCCGGAGAGAGTGAATCACAATGAATGATATTGTACACACGCTGTACTGTTCAAATAATCTCCAAATGAGGGTACTTTGCCCATTTTGACCATGATATTGTCTCCTTACCTCCAGGTAGTCATCCAGTCCCAGCTTGGTAAATTCATACTGCAGATGGACCCTGAAGTTCATGTCCTCAACTGAGTGGACCACGATATTGATGAACTGCATGCAAGCAACCTGGACCGGAGACAGACAGATTTAGATCCAAATGTATTTATTTCCATGGATAAATGAACACACATTCACACCAAAAAGAATACATCTACGTCTAACACAAAGTTTGGCTTACCATGAAATCGATGTTTCCCTCCTCACTGCGGAAATAATCCATCAGCCTCTCAAAGCGATGCTTCTCCTTACACACCTAAAATGCAAAAGATGCAGCGATACAAAGGTTTTTCTTTTAATCCATGCTGATCGTTTACAAGAGTATAAAAAAAGAATTAAGAAATGATATTATAATTTGAGATGAAATGTGGGAAGAAGCAGGCATAGAATAGCAAAAAGCTCACAATGGAGAGGAACTGGGTGGAATGTCAAAATTTGATATTTTAATCTCCTCATTTTATGTCAAAATATACTTAATAATCTATTTTAAATTGGAGGGGTTGTGGTATAGTAGCAGACTTTCCCCATATATTTTTGGACTTCCCAAAACAAACAGTATTGGCAAATTGTTAAAAAAGAGATTACATTGATTTTGGGTAATTTGAAAAAATGGGCACCACTTATGCCTATGGACTATGCCAGAACTCCTATATGTGGTTTCTACCGTATTATATTATTTCATGTGACTAATCATAACTTAATGTAGTATTTTGTCATGATTAAACACATTCCAGGATCAAACATAATCTATCCCACGATCTTAGCTGCATGTAAACATAGGACAGCCTACTTTATTGGAAACAACAAGCTCTTTTTATTATCATAATTCATGGGACGGGAAGCCAGCAAAAGATAAAGTCACTGGACAGATTTTTTTAGCCCAATTCCTACACAAAAATAAGAACTGGAAAAGACAGGAAAACAAACACTGTTTTCTCAGTTCTTCTCATTTTTTAGGACTGCAAGAAAAAATTCTGATAATAACTAGACACATTAGTAGTTGTGGACCTAATCTTTGATTACTGGTACAGCTGTGCTTTAATACCACAAATGGCTTTCTTGTGAGATTTCAAAGATCTATCACCTCGTATTAATGTATAATCTTAAAAAATACCACCACAGAAATACCATCTTGTTTTGACTGGTGGGTAGAATAGCTCTTGTGTCTCTCTGGGGCTTTAGACAGCGAGGTAATTGTCTTGTTCCGGTGTTTAGATGACTGTGCAGACAGAAACCGAGAGGCTAAGCAAACCTTTGTGGTCCACTGGCTCCCATCAGGGAGTTGATCCTTATCATTGTTCAAGGTTGGCTCACATCTGGTGTCGTAATGAGACTAATAACCTCAGACAGGCCCACTGTAGGGCTTTGCTTACGCCCTCGGTAGACATGAAAACTCCCAGAGCTCCTCAACTTTCATCCCTCTACACTGGCCCTTTATGCCTTTATGCACACCAGTGATGTGGGAAATGATGGTGATGATTTAATTATTGTAAGTTAGATGTTTTTTAACACTCAATCCCCACAGGTTTTGCAATGTATTGCCGCTGAATTGTAAATGGTACAACTTTAGATGATAATGGGTCATATTTCAGTTAAAAGTTGCTTTGGGCACCTCTTTGAAGTTGTCAAATGCTGAAAGGATGATCTCATGACCTCCTCGGACTAGGCAGACGGCAGCCAGCAGCTCAAGGACTAAAGCTTTCGTCCTACAAGTACAGGAGACATTCATCAGGAAAACATACCTGCATAAATTTCAAGTGCAAAAACTAAATCTCAAATTAATAGTGGAAAAGCAAAATTTCTGTACCATTTAAACCACCAGAATGTATGTCAATGCATGCAATCCTCAAAACTAGTACAAATACATGAATGTACAGGGGCTGAAATAAATAATCCATACTCAAACCTGAAGCAAGGGCAGGTCTTTATAGCTTTTTAAGTGTTTACCCTCCTAGACTTCATTATGGAGTGATCAGCCCCAGTGGTTTACCACTAATCTCCCTTTAGTAAACATTCCTTTAACAGCCTGTATATGCACCTCTAAGCCCAGACTTCAGAAAGAAGCCGAGCCCTCTGGAGAAAGGGAAGCATATCATATGAACTGGCTGCAGGGTTTCCCCTATTGTTTGACCCAGTCCTACAGAGACAGGGGCCTCAGTTCTTACCGTGAACTCTTATTGTTCAAGCTGAGAGCAATTTCATTGACTGCGTGTGCGTGAGACATGACCATATTGAAGCCATACTGCATGAAGAAGACACACAGATAGAGACAGAGCAGGATGTGGTTAGAAAAACCTGAGTATATATAGAGCACTTGACTGCACAGGAAACACATAATCTTCATGTTTATAACAATGGGACATTATCTACTGTATGTCAGATTGTGTGTGAGCCTCTATATTACTATTCCCTTCAAATGGAGTGTTGGTGTTTGTTACCTGGTAGTTCATGATCGCTCTCAAGCACATGATGCACACATGCACATCATCTTTTTGGCTCACGAGGCGGGAGTTTTTGATGGTTTTGCTGTTTGAGACTGTGCCATAGCTGCAACAGATGATAGAAGTCAATATCTGGTAGAGATTCAGTAATCAAACTCAGTTTCTTACTTTTAATTTATTAATCATAGCTTGTTTCATTTATTTCTGAAGTTTATCTGCTATTCATATGACTCTTGCTTTAAGTATGTCACATAGAGAGAAACAGAGAGAGAAAATAACAGAGAACAAGGTCTGTGAGAAAAAATTATTATGGCTTCCAAGGTTACAGATGCATTATGGGAGCCTGGTCTCCTTGCTGCTGTCAACAGACAGTGGTCCATGCGCACAGACTGCTATTATGGAACTGTATTGTACAGTAATCATGCTGGTTTATGAATTGATTTTACAATGTCTCATGATCCAGGATTTTTGAATCATATACAACATTTTATAAAAGAATAGTTATACTAATACAGATTCAGTGTCAATTTACTTTTCAATGTTATAAATCCTCAGAGCTATTCTTGTGGACTATTTCTTTCTGTACACCCTAATAATGCTTAATTTCATCGAATGTCTCTTTGTCTCCTGTCTGTATGTAGCTCTGTGATGAAGAAGAGAATCACAACTGTCCAACATGTGCTGCTGCTAACAGCTGGCTCTCATCTCAAGACAGCGCAGACACACATCTGGACAGATGAGGGAGGATGATGAACAAAATGAGACACATAGTGCAAAAGGTCAGAGACTTCCAGTTTCTATCTGAAAGTCTCCAGACTATCTGGAAGTCAGACTTCCAGATAGCACCAAGATAGCACCAAGACAACTGGTTTGCATGCAAATACATGTTTACAGCATTCAAGGTTAGCACAGCGAGGCAACAGTAGGGGTAGGTAATAGCAGGGAAGCTAGCTTAGCAATACATACCGGAGGACAGACTGGCGGGCAGAGCGCACCAGTGTGTTGCAGAAGGGTTGGGTGCTTGAATGGTGCAGATCCTCAATAGACCTGCTCCAAGATTTAGCCTTGTCCAGGAAGCCCTCCTCCCCATTCTCCAGCCCCTCAAAATCCAACCTGGGCCACATATACAGACAGACAGACAAGCCAACACAGAGGCACAGGGGTGTAGATGAGAGGCACGGGGGAGGTTAGGTTAGCGAGGCAGCCTGGTAGAGAGCCAGGGGTTATCACAAGAACTGTCATCAAGCTGCATGATAAAGCTCAGCACAGAGATTCTGACCTACTCAGGCAAGGTATAGCTCAAGACTACACCACATAGCATCTGTCCAGAAACACATTCAGTTTGCCAAGTATGCAAATAGGCATACAAACAAATCCAAAGAATGCAATGTGCCAAGAGCACATTTTAGATGCACAAGCAGTTTACTACAGGCTCTACAGGACACAACGTGTTAACTCAGCAGCTGGATTCACTGCCCAACCCAGTTCCTTAGTCAGGAGGTGTGTGTGTGTGTGTGTATGAAGTGTACTTTGTGCAAAAGTACTCACATGACAGCACACTGGGCAAAGGAGAGGTACTCCACCAGGACGTCAAGACCTCTATTCTCATCATTGAGGAACTCCCTGACCCACCTGTGACGCATGAGAAGAGAGAGGGGTTAGAAGGGCAAGAACACACCCTTGTCCTTTAGGACTCGATTTTACCTATTTGTGCAGAAAAGGAGGACGATAATGAGACAGAGAGAAAGAAAATGGATATTGGTGTGATTCATAAGCTCTTTAGAAGCGTTCTTATAGGACCTTTTGTACTTAGAGAATTAATCTGGTTTATAACAACTCAGGTCATGTTTTGGCTATTCCTATCACTAATAAGTAATAATAACATTTATTTGTTTTATTATGTGTAATGCAACCTGAAATAATGGATAAAAAGGACAAATATTTACTTAGAATATTGGGAATAAGTTCTTAATAAGTAACTAAAAGGAGAATATTGAAAAATATTGACTATTTTGAAACAAGATAGGCTAAATGAGTGAACTGCATGAAGTGAAATCAAGGAGGCAGTGGATGAAACTAATGTTAACAGTTGGTGGATGTGTATTAATATATGTTTAGATATGCATGTTTACATAGATCTGTATGCGTGTATAACTATGTACTATATGTATAAGTACACATACTGTACATCTCCCCTGTCTTTCCTGATTCATCACTGTAAAATGCTTACTGGGCTTCACTGTATAGCTGCAAAGATTAGACAATTAATCGTTTAGTTGATTAAAAAAATTAAACTAGCAGCTATTTTGTTAATCGATTCATCATTTATGTTGTTTTTCAATCAAAAGTACAAAACACTTGATGGTTCCAGGTTCTCAATTGAGACTTTGCTGCTTTTCTTTGTTGTTACATTACAGAACATTGAATATCTTTGGGTTTTGGACTGATGGTCAGAAAAAACAACACATTTACTGACATCACTTCGGGCTGTAGGATGTTGTAATGGGCATATTTAATCGTTAACTGATGTTTTACAGAGCAAACAATTGGTCGGTTAATTGAGAAAATAATTGGCAGGTTAATTGATAATGAAAATAATCCGGTAGTTGCAGTCCTACTTCACTGTATAAGGAACACATCTCTGAAAGGAGTATCCCCTCCAATGACTGCAAGAAAATAGCAAAAATGCAATGGAAAGAAAACTAGAGCAAGGCTTCAGATTTCCCCCCCAGTTTTCTGGAGAGGGAAACAACTCAAACAAAGGAATTCCCATTGCGATGAGAGAAAGAATGTGGAGGGCATGAGGCTGAAGGAGCTGGGCTGAGGTCGAATCTCTGACAGCCAACAGTATTTAGTCTGCATCCCCACTTCTTCAGGGAACTCCAGGGGGGACGGGAATGGGGTAAAAGGTTCTTAAAATAGTCTTGAAGTGCTGGTTATGATGACAGACTTCTAGTCAGCCAATGGCAGGAAAGCAATCAAGAGTCTCAAAGCAGCGGAGATAAGGCAGAGGGGAAAAGGGAAGAGAGGTGGGCAGAGGAACAGAGGAAAATGAACAAAGCAATAAGATTGGGTGCAGGAGGGAAGAGGAGGAGGGGGTGGACAAGGAGGCGGTCTTGATCATCAGTTTCCTGCCCCCCCCCATCCTCCCCTCTCACCCTCCTTGCCTCTGACCCCTCACTCCTTCCTCTCTTGCTCCTTCTCCCTCCCTCTACTTCTCTCCAACCAGTTGCTATTTCAGATTTTCTTGGCAATCTCAGGAATAACACATCAGAAAGGGCCTAGGATTCAGACTCACAGAATAAACCAGCATCTGTTACACTTAATCCCACCCACAAAAGTCTTCTGAAAATAGCTCTCCTTTTTTCTTTGCCTGTGAGTCTTTCTGGGAAATGCATTGAAACAGACCTTTATTGATGAAGCCTAATAGAATATGAGTTTTACTTGGAGCTCAATGAATGCTATGGAAAATCAAAGCATTTTTACAGGGCTCGTTTGGTAATTCAGCGGCAAGTCACTGCAGCACATTTCTAAGTGAAAGTATCTGTGTGGCATCAGATTATAAAATCAAATTTTATGTCTGCAACATTGAAGGCAAAGGCTAGAAAGGCTTAAAATAACATCCACATACACAGTGGGTGTAGAGTGAACTGTATAGTATTGAATTCTATGACAAAATATGGCAAAGTAATACAAAAGGTTGTTTGCTTTAGTATGTGAGAAATGTGTAAACATAAAAGTACCCTTGTGTGTGTTTTCGTGCTTTTCACTGGGTTCAGCATTGGTCAGCCAAACTTCCTGTCCCTCTGGCATACACAACAAAGCTTCCTGCTCAACACTATGGGGGAGTGGACGAGGCAGCACAATGGCTACCATCTGGGCATTATGAGGACCGACTCTATGAAGTGGAGCTGCAGAGCTTGGCAAGTTAGAACAATGGGGGAGATTGGAGTACAAGAGAGAGCTCTGGGTCCCTGCAGCAGCAAGAGCACAGAAGGGACTTTTTTTTTTTTTTCAAGGGAAAACAATAATGTGGTTTCCTTAAGATTTGAGCACCAACAAATAGATGTGTATAGTTAACCAAAAAATGGGCAATAAGAATTGATTACCCAATGTGGTTTGTCCTCAGTGATATCTCCAGCTCCCTCAAGACTTTTGTTGATTCCTGCACCCGCCTGCGAAACTTCTGTAAGATATAATGAAAGAAGAGAGTTTTGTTGCAGATTTATCATTGTCCAAGTGTTACATAATAAGCAGTTAGAGTCGACAGGTTCCTAAACAAGTTCGCTTAAACAGACTGTGTAAAATCGGTGAAGTTCCCCTTTAAGTGGACCTATAAAAAGGTCATTTGTACTGTCCCACCTTGCGTGTGACTCCAGGGTCTAGGTATCCTCGTAGCTTCTGGATGTAGGTGTGAGGCGGATTCTTCACCTGAAACCTCTCCTGAAGACACACAACAGAGTAAGCATGGTAATGTGTGTTTGCTGAAGTCATTGTGTTGGTGCAGAGTGAGCTATAAGGGCAGATGTGTTTGAATTCTCAGTGCAGGTTTGGCAATTTTTGAATTAGAATTTATGAAGGCACCTGGTCACAGATCAGGTCCCATTTCTTCTCATTGTCATACTGTCTGAGGAGCCGGGCTTTGTCTGGAGGCAGGTTCATAGAATTCTGAAATATAAAACATAAACATTAGTTTCATTTATAACCACATATGTCCTTTTTTTTTTATTTGATCATTTATAGAAGCTGTGCGTTTACATTAGTGCGTGTCACTGAGATTTTATAGACCTCTGGCGCCAAAGGCAGAGCAGAGGATGAAATTTTGTTGACTAACACAGTGACCTCACTTCCTGTGTTGACTTTCAGCATCCTGCCACAGGAGATGATCTGCATCTCCTCTGCACTCTCGGGTCTCAGTATTGTTCAGGCAATAATTTGCTTTTAACCACAACAAGCCACTATCAGAGTTCGAGCCTATTACCAGACCTGTCATCTAATCCAGCAATAAAAAGACTTGAATGCTGCATGAGATGTCCTAAGGCAGCCAGTTTACTGTGGCTACAATTAAGTCTAAAATGCTCTAATTTGTTTTTGTCGACCAACCCACTTAAGCGATTTATGTCCTTGCGACCACTGTAAAAAAAAAAAAAAGAAGCTTGTAAACAGGGGTTGACGTGGAAATCTTCAAAATGAGGAAGCGCAACAATATGAGGGAGCTCGCCAGCCCCTGAAACTGATCACCTCAGCGTTTCTCTTTGAAGAGACATGAGGGATTGTTTGCACTGGGAACCCTCATTTACACCCGTATCAACAGTACCCCATAAGCCTGGCCACAAACGACCTGTCAGTTTGACTTTTAACCTGTAGCTATAACTCAGCCTGCGTCTAAAACGAAACACCCTGCCCTCTTAACCCATCCCAGGCCAGACATGATGTTCACACTGGTATTTTGCCACTGGTGGAATGTTTTATAGATGGAAAATAACACATACTTTTTCCCATGACAACCCCTGAGTGCCTGGTCATGGTGGAATACCACATGTGAGTATTTTAAAATAAGTTTTCCACATCGGGACCAGATTGTTCACTCCATCAGCACACTCATGAATCATGTTGGTCTGGAGGTAAAGGCATGGTGCGTCTATTTTTTTCTACACATATATTTTTATTGGAGCTGACTAATAAGTTTGCATTAAATTGAAAATATTTGTTATCAAAGTTACAAAATGCACTCAAAAACAAATAAAGCAACCTTAAACTGCCGGTGGATGCCATAGAAAAGCCCTTTAGAAACTGTTTTTAAAAATGCAGAAATGAAATGCCCGACAAATCTTTAACAGACTATAACTGTATGGAAAATAAATGCCATGATGTTAATGTACATATGGGGGCCTTTGATTTAACCTGCTTTATAAACCTCATGCAAGAGAGAAGAGAGACGCAACATGCATACCAGATGTCCAGAATTACAGGAGGAATGCGTCCTGTTTATAGTAGTAGCTTATAGTAGTGCATTTTCTCTCTTGTCTGACCCCCAAGCTGCTCTCTCATCATCTGTCTGTCCGAGGAGAGATTTTACCTTCAACGCTGTCTTTAGAAAGGTCGTATTAGGAAGTGAAGAGCAGCATTGCCCATCTGTATCCGTCTCTAATAAATTTTCTGTCTTTGAGTATTTTTAAGAGAGGCTCGACACTACCCACAATTTTTATGTAAAACAAAGTTTAAAAAAAAACAAACAGTTTGTGATCATCATAAGAAAACAGAAATGGTATATCATATTATATTCAAAGATCTTTGACTTATTGATTACATTATATCACTTTCTTTTGAATTAAATTAATTCATGCTATAAATAATAATCGTTAGGATTTACCATTAAGCTAACACAATTACTCGAATCATTGATTAGTTGATTGCAAGGAAAGGAAATGGCAACTATTTTGATAATCAACTAATTGATTTTTTTTTTCAAGTTACAATACCAAAAACATTTGCTGGTTCCAGCTTCTCAAATGTACAGATGTAATGATTTTATTTTCTTGTATGTTAATGCAAACTGAATATCTTTATGTGTTGGACTGCTGGTTAGGCAAAACAAGACGTCTGAATACGTGACCTTGGGCTCTTGAAAACCGTTATGGAATTTATCATTACTTACGGATATTTTATAGATAAAACAACTAATTGATTACTCAAGAAAATAATCGGCAGAATGAAAAGAATTTAGTGAGTTACCAGCCCAGACTAAAAGGCTGGACCTGAGTGCACCTAAGTTTAAGTGAATTGATTCTTTACACAATAAAGTAATCAATTAGAAGCATCAGTTGTACTAAGTGGATACTTTTAATACACTCCAGATTATGTTCCATAGGCTTGGTTTTGACAAAAAAAATTCTAATGGTAAATTAAAAAATAAGCCCAGATATCTGTTCCAGCATCTGTCCAGGCCCAAAGCCTAGTTTCCCTTGTTTTCTTGGTCAGTCATGCATATTAAAGTAGTACTGTGGGGAAAACAGGCAAAGAGCAAGGTTCCCTTTTGTAATAATTTGATTCTGAATTACTGAAAGCATGCCGACCAGACACGCACACACAGAGATCTTCATTCATTTAGTAAAGACAAAAGAGCAAAATAAAGTTAAAACCTGTCCATCGTTACTAGATTTGAAAGGGATTCCAGTTATATAAATATTCATTATAAGTATAGAATTATATAGAATTTCAATGACGTTCAGTAAATGCGCAAGGGACCCTTTCCCTGGCTCATAGAAGATATATTCATATTCATTATAAGCAATGAACACACACTGAAGACTTTGATGTTTAATAATGTTCTGCTCTTTGTCAGTTAGAACCTAAGGTACTGTAAACAAATACAAGTCTGACTGTGTGCAAATGTGTGTGGAGTTACACCTTTTAAAAAACATGCACAAAAGCTATTGCTCAAATGGAAACAGAGTATAGAGAAGAGGTTTCTCTTCCGACGAGGCAAAAAGCAGAGGGGATGTTTCCTTTCTGACTAGATTTGGGTAATTTGAGCCAAGTAACCCAATTTCGCTAATTTCATTTCACTTCTCCCGCAATGATACAATCTTGCACTTCCTGTATTTATAAGAAGCTAAAAGAAGTAGTTTTACGGAGGCGAGGGAGCTGTGGCTCTTTAGTTTTGGATTCACAGGCCCATTTTAGGGATAAAATACTACAGAAATGCCAAAAATGTTTGGTGCTTGTTATGTGGCCATGTTGCCCACATACTCTCTCCTCCAGCAAGGCCTTTCTTGTTTGACCTGAGACTGGCCTGACAAAGGATTCAATGTGGAGCTTTGTTTTGATTTGGTGCTGTGCCATTCCCATCCTTTGACATTTGAGCCATTTTTTTTCCTCATAGAAAATCGCTAACAATGGCTGGTGAGCAGGGTCAGTGTATGCCCCCTGGTGCTGTGTGGAGCAAAATCCAGCTAAAACACAACACCAGTGCACAACCAGATGAACTGGTTCTATTATCACCAGTATCTCTCTGATCATTAGGCTCCTATTGTCAGCCAGGACAAGAGAGTGAGTTACGAAAGAGGGCCTCTGAGGAGACAGAATGAAAACTCCAGTGTAAAGTCTAATTTAGTTAAATCTGTTCAAAGATCAAGATACTATCAATCTTTTTTTTGCTTTTTTATGTAAAGATCTCTTGCAAACAAATCACAGTTCCAGAAAAGAAGTAAAAAAAACTACATCGATGTAGATATGATGGCAGAAATATTATCGGAGAGGATTACAGAATAGTCGATTGAGCATTAATTAATCAATGTTAAGCTTGATTCTGTCATTAATCATTTAAAAAAAAAAACCTTATCGGAGAGGATTACAGAATAGTCGATTGACCATTAATTAATCAATGTTAAGCTTGATTCTGTCATTAATCGTTAAAAAAAACATACCTTTGTTGGTTTCAGGCTCTTAAATGTGTACCGTAAATTAAATACGTATGGGTTTTGGACAAAACATGCAATTTGAAAATGTTACCTTGGGCTCGGAGAAGCTATAATGGGCACTTTCCGCTATTTTTTGATATTTATAGACTTAATGATTAAAAGATAACTCTGAATATGAATGGCAGATTAACTGGTAGTGAAAATAGTCATTAGTTGTGTTCCTAGATAAGTAACAGGTACATAACCTGAAAAACAAAGGCACAAACAAAGTATAAGAAACACAAAGTGGGACAAACATTAAGAGATAAAAGGATGTTGTAGAGCAGCAGTTTATACCCTCTTGGTTGGCCAAGAGGGTATAAACCCTAAAACAGGAAGACATTTGAGGAAGACTGAGCTTTTAAAGACTCAACAGTTAAAGTAGTTGACGGGGTCAGGTTGCCGGTTAAGGAGGCATGGAGAGTCCAGGAGAGCCATCAGGGACTCAGCAGAGCGCTCATGTCACGCACACACCCCCACAGCTGAGGGGGGAAGTGCTAGAGAGACCATGGTCACTTCAGATGTCAGAGTCAACAGGGCAACTCCATCTGCCCTCCGCTGGATAGCTTCCTAATCTGAGTTGATTTACAATTAGCCCTCGAGTTAAATTTATGACGTGCAGCGCCAACCACAGGCTCCCAGAGAGACAAATGGAAACGAGTGACAGGATGTTTCCTCCCTGATCTTTCTCACAGCTTCACACTTCACACTCACAGGATGAGATATAATACCACCGTGGTCCAAACTAAATTGCTCTGCCTACAGAAGTCCGTCAACCTATTTGTTTTTGTAGATGACACTGCATTGCCAAATTTACTCCCTAAGTTGCTACTAGACATACAACAGAAGTTTATTCTGCAAAACCTCTTTGGTAAAGATTGAACTGCATTGTTTTGATTCAAGAATGTTATATTTTTCATGAAATGGCTAAGACCTTGAAATAATCTGTCGGTCAAAAAATTGGAAAGTTGTCTAATTTTGATGTCAATAAAGTTTACTAACTTTTCTCAAAAGCCTGGAAAAGAAGACAAGATGGGTTGTTTAACTAGTATTTACACTGATTTCTCTAGTATTATATATTGTAAATGTTTCTATCAGTGATTTATGAAATTTGTTGTAGAGAATGAAAAGTATGAAAAGGAGATTTTGAAAATGATTCAAACTGTCTAAAATTATTGACTTCATTTGTAGTATTGTTTGAAAATGTATGTGCAGCATTCTGGATCTGGCCTATATAAATTAGTGGTGTCTTGTAGGTGGGCTAGGCATAGTTGTAATTGACATACCAATAAAAAGGTAATGTGCTTTGTCTTATCCCATGTAACTCTAATTTTCAGACTGAAATACCCTAAAAGTGGCATACTAAGCAAATGGATTCAATGTGATTCTCTCCTTTGTGCTGTATCAGTGGGTTGGAAACGCAGAGTCTGTGTTTTTTATCTTCTGTGATAGGTTTACACAGGCCAGACTTAGTTGTCATCAGCTCAGAAGAAAAGGAGTGGGCGGCTAAAAGGCTAACCGTGCTGGACAGAGCCTGTGGCAGTTCAGACATGGAGGCCCAGACAGCCCTCTTTACCCCCAGCAAGTCTGCGAGTCTGCTCATCAGGGTGGGGTCCAGGAAGAAGGAACCTACAGCGCTACTCAAATGGAAGCTGTCCCGCCAACATAATCAAGGGTCACAGCCACACACAACAGTGCATGACCTTAGAACACACATACAAAACAGAGGTAGGGTTACTTGTTTGTTCACTGATCGAACGTTTCTTATACAATGACAATTCAAGTTGCTTATTACAAAGCCAGAATAGAATAAACAGATAAACAAAAATAATAATTGAAAAAAACTACAGTAAAAGTCACAAATTTGAATATTAAAGGAGTAGTTCAACATTTTGGGAAGCATGCTTATTTGCTGTTGTGCTTAGACTAGCTGTAGGTGATATTTTACATCATATTTAACATATAGACATGTAAGCGCTATCAATCTTCTCACTGTACTCAAGAAGGTGAATAAGCACATTTCCCATGGTCTTGGATTATTCCTTTGAACCTGTAACTAATAAAACCAGTGCCAACAAAAACAAGTCAAATACTCTGAACTTTCAGTTGCCAGTTTAGAGACTTGAAATTTTTGTTTTTTTTCAGACTTTAGCAGCTGAGGCCTGAAAAGAAACGGTTACTAACATACTGAAAATAAATACATGGATCAGCTTTTCCAGATCCTGTTTGGAAAATAATCCTGTGACTCTTGCTATACATTTCAGAGGATAAAAGGTTGACGTTTCCATAACTTATCTCATATGACTGCTAAAATTTTGATCTGAGTCCAGGATAACAATCACATATCCGCAAAACTGGCAAACAGAAGGTGTGCATCGAAAACGTCATCATTAAAAATCTCTTCTCAAGGCTCTTCTTTTTTTCTTACTGTGAAGTTAACACAACATATTACGTTTCAGCTATACAGTATATGAAAAGCAACACATTTCAGAAAAGACTTTAGTCATCTGGTAACAAAGGAAAATACTGAACCAGCCAATGAAGGAGAAGATAAGACCTGTAGCTCTTTAACAAAGGGTACAGTCTCAAGAGGGTAGAAAAAGCCAGACCGCTGATCCCTGTCAGGAAGTGGAGCCAACAAGGAGGCAAAGAAAACAGAATGAATATGGGACCTGGCATGACTATGTTTTCTTTAAGTATATTAACTGAGCATATTTTAGAATGGAAAGTGATGCAACAGTCCCTACTCTGCCAGAGGTGGCTGGATATAGTTCAAGATAAATGTCTCCCTCAGAAAAAAAAGAGAGATGTATAACTGCCTAAACCCTTAAAAACGCTAAGAAGGACAGGAAGGCTAAGTACAGAACCGACTTCTGGGCGTCTGTCTTTCGTACTGTACATGTCACGTACATTTCCAGTGGATTATGAGAACATGAGGTGGGGCTCATCAAGCCAGACGACTTGATAGAATGACATAATTCCTGGTAAACTTAAGTGTTAATCAGACTCTACCTATGACAGCATCTAAACATATCACACTAGCTTTTTATTAATAAATGTGGTTGTCAGTGCTATTGTTAGGATTCCTCCCTTTCCTTTGGTCCTGAAACACAATGAGAGGAGACAGGATGAGAGGCTCAGTTGTTGTCGTCACGGGGCTGCAGGGACTTCCTTAACTCTTCAGGAAATCAAAAACTTCCCTGAGTGATCTTAGTTTTGTTCCAAAGCTGTGTAGTACGAGCGTGTGTTTTTGCACATCCCCTCCTACAATGTGTTTATGTATGTATAAATGAATGAATGAAATACGTGTTTTTCCAGCTCCAAGGTAAACCCCACTGAACTGAAAGCAACACAGCAAAGTGTGAGAAAACACTGCCCCCTTTTTCTGAGCAGACATCTGATCACCCTATCGCTCTTTTCTGAGTTAAGCTGAACCATGCAATCACATCAAAGCATGAGTCCTGCACAAAGATGCCGGAGGACTGGAAGGTAGACGCTACCAGCCCTCCCAAAGACAGAGACTTGAAGTTAGGAGAGACGGAGAGGAGAGAGGGGAAGATATTTTTTTCAGTTTTCAGTAACCCCCGACGTCCACTCCCCCTGATGCTGGTCCTTGTTTACAAACCAAATATAAACAGGCTCAGTTAAGATATTAACATAACAGGTAAGGGCAAGCGCCTCATTTACATGCAAACATAGTCTCAGTGGGAAAACCACATTCTTGATGTGAACCCTAATGCATGTAGTAAGTGAAGACACTGTATAACAAGTGACCAATAAACCATTATTAAATTAAATGTTTTCTATTTTCTAACTGTCATAAAATAAAGGTGAAACAGTATGTATATTCTACACAATTTAAACTCTTCTTAAACTGATATTAGTTGATGTAGTGTTATTGTAAACTATAGATCAGGGCTACAAATAAAGATATTTTTATTATCGATAAATCTGTCAATAACTGATCCCAAATAAAAAACTAAATGTATAGTCTATAAAATGTCAGTGACAATTGGAAATCACGATTTCCCAAAGTCGAAGCTGAAGAATTTAAATTGCTAGTTTTGTCAGTCCAAGAGCCAAAACCCAAATATATATATATATATATATATATATATATATATTTGGCCATGGAGTGCAAAATCCCGATTAAATCATGAGTTGAGGGAAACACAGTTTACAGCTGTGACGTGAGGTTTTCAGCCTCCCGCCCTCATGCTAGTCCACTATCTTCCCTTCTCCAGCCTGAATGCACTCTGAAACCTCCTTCTTCTCCCATGAACTCACTTCTTGAGTCTGTGACCTCTGAGTCACTCTGATGAGAGAAATAGCTTTCCCTTCATTCCCTTTTTTACAACGCACAACCAAATGGACATTCCATGGCCACTCAAATCAACAGGAAGTTGGTGAAATGCCACTTTCAGTTGATAAATCAAGAACCACCTCCCACAACCCATTTGCTAATACATTTATTTACCTGGTGACACAGCAGTGATTGACAGCAGTGATAGCTGGGTTAAAGCTAGAGACCATTATCAACGCAGAGTTCTTTAAAGCCTTACTAACCACAACAGCCTGAGATAAAGATAAAGATGAAAATGTCCGGAGCTCAAGGTCCTTCAAAGCTTCAAAAGTGAGCAAACTTGAAATGCACAATTGTTTACATGAGCTTATTAAGGAAATTTTTCACAGTGACGTAAAACCATTCCAGCAATCCCACCTGACAACTATATTTTCCAATTTATTTGTTTTTTGAACTTGCTGAATCTAGGAAATGTGGACACAAACAAATATATAAGTAAGGTTAGGACTGAGTTATAAATAAATACAACAAATGGTCATTAATCTATGGTATTCGTTCATTCCTGTGTGGCGAACATCCTGTTTGTTCTCCTCTGTGCATCCGTGCAGGGCCCAGGGAAGCCCCAGCCAAGAGACGATATACACAGGGAATGTCAGGAATGCAGGTACATGAATGCCTCAATAACTCACGCCGGCCAGGCCTTTTGACACACAGCCCAGTTAAAAGATGAAGGTCAGCCAAAGAGAAAGGGGCAACAAATCTGAGCCTGAGCTGTGCAGAAATAAAAATTGTGAATCAAATGAAGTTTCCAAGGATTTATCCCCTCTGAGGAGGTTTGTGTTGGAGGGAGAACTGTTGATAATAAAATAAAGAGGAACAAAACCCAAAACCAAAAGAAAGTCAAGACATGCAGAATTCACATGAATCACATTACCAGTTGAACATCTTTGAAAAATTCCCCTTTGATTCTCAATATGACTTCATTCAGTTTAAGTGAAAAGGCAGTAGGAGTCTTGAGAAATGAGAAATGAGAAGATAAAGAATGACTACTGTATGTCATTTAAGGGAGGCCCAGGAAATAATTACATTACGTCACTAGTGTATGGGAAAACTAGCAGCGTAATACATTGGCTTTCGAAATGAGCTTAAAGCAGTTCCTCCGAGTGTCCACATAAAAAAAAGTGTAGAGGCACAAAAGGCACCAGGGGATGAGGCCCCCTTTCTAAAACAACACTGACTGACAGAGTCCCCATTGTACTGAGGAGGAAACCACTTCTCCAAACTACAGCCTAGGGGTGCTGCATTAGAGCAGCATGCAAACCCCCACTGACACGCAAAAATGCACACACACATGCACATACCAAAAAAACACTTACATATGCATATACATGGCAAACAGATGTATGTTCTGAGCAAAGATGCATGAATCCACATCCACATAGATGTCAGCGATGTTAGCAAACAAGCTCTGCCTTACTATTTGCTGTTTCTGAGGCTGGATGGTCAAAAAAGAACAAATCTATTCCTAAAAAAGTATCTGGAAAAGTAAGCAAATACTACTTGCACATTACCGCTACAGGGCTGTCTGGCTTAAAGGAAAATTTTGTCATTTTGGGAAATACACTTTCTTGCTTGCTGCTGAGAGTTAGATGAGAAAATCAATACCACTCTCATGTTTAATGGCTAAATATGAAGCTACAGCCAGCACCCGGTTAGCTTAGCTTTGCACAAAGACTTGAAACAGAGGGAAACATTTACCCTGGTCCTGTCCAACCACAACTTGTCATTTTTACACTTTGGCTTTGGTATGGATTTGAAATAATGTGTTAATTAGTAATCTTACAAGGTGTTGGTGGTCAATTTTTTTCCAGAGCCAGGCTAGCTGTTTCCCCCAGAATTCTTGCTAAGCTCAGCTAATCGGGTCTAGCTTCATACTTCCAGGACAGACATAAGAGTGACATCAATCTTCTCATCAAACTCTAGGTAAGAAATCATATAATATTTTCAGAAATGTTGAACTATTCCTTTTCATAAATTCAACCACTCGGGTTGATCTCATGAAGAAATCTCAGACACATTCTATGTTGAATGTGACCAAGTTATATCTACTCAGTCATGGTCTTTAACTTGACCTTTGCTTTCCAAAATAACTGCAAGGAGAGAAGAAGAGAAGCAGTAAAACTCGCCATAAAGCTCAGCCCAGATTGGAGAATTGTAGCCCCAGGGTCGAGAGAGCCAGGTGGACAGCCTTGTGCTGAACCTCCCAGCCTGCGCTGCTGCTTTAAAACCCAGTTAACTGTGTACACTTAACTCCCATAATCCCCCTCTTCCTGGGACATATTGGTGGGTGGCTGAGCCAGATGTACACGACTCTTCCAACCCAAGTGACGTAACAAGCACATTTTCCCTTTTTAGAGAGGAGGAATGGCGACGATGATGTGTGAGAAAGCCAGTGGTAGACATATTAGGCACATAAATAAACTGAAAACGCCATTAAACAAATAAAAATGATTTAGGTTTTATGTCTAATAAACACATTGCACAGCTTGACTCCATTAGTTCCATTTGAGTGGCATCTATCAGACACGGCAGCTTTCTTTAGACTTCAGCCATCAAGAAACAGTGATGTCAGACAGCGCACTGGAGTCACATTGTCAGCGTGTCTGATTTCACTAACACAGACTTAATCCTAATTTATCCATCTGTAGTTTTCCCAACATTAGCTGCAACTTAATGGTGAGACTTCCCTCTTGTACAATCAAACCTCAAAAGAAAAGTTGCGATGGCACATCTACCTATGATGTAACTCGATGTCAGAGTATGAAAGATGTGGGGAGTTGAGCAGAGTCAGACAAATCAGTTAGGATGGTTTCCAGTGCAATCAAGTGGTGAAAATAATCCCATACTGCTCCCGTAACACCTCTTAAATATGTGTGCGCTGTTTAAAAATGCTGGTAAAGTCATTACAACCAAGAACAGTGGCAGGCTGCCAGTTGAAAGGGAATTTTCCCTCTCTTAGTTCTCCTGTGGCCTCGGCCTAGGCCAGACCGCAGGAATCCAGCAGTGGATTGGTGCATGGGCACTTTGAAAGAGGATCCCAGGCCAGACGTTCACCTTTGAAAATGCCACTCACTCACATCATTTTCAGAGTCATATGGAGAAAGTTATTCTATAGGCCAGACCCACAGCAAGAGTGAATTCGGGAAATGGTAAGGTAGGAGAAACACTGACTAGGTGACTGAATGAGAGGTTCCACTTCCATTTGGAATCACACAAAGCCAGGAATAAGTAAAAGTTACAAAGGACAAAGAGAGGGGAAAAGAGCCACAGCTATCGAGAGAATGCAACCAATGACCATGATATAATTTTATAGATATTGCTTCTATGTTGGGCATCTACATTTGTCTACCTGTGAGGTCTAGGTAAATCTATATCTCTAGCTGAACTAACTGCATGTTATGCACCAGTAGCAGCCTGCAGGAACACAGTTCTTATTGTAAAGCGAACCAACCGCAACGACCATTGGCTACAATGCAATTTCCTCTGTAAAATGAAGAAAGGAAAGTGCCAGGCAGCTGTTTCCAGCCACAAAAGACAGAGCTGGGGCTGTTTCTGACAATGCTGGATGAAACAGACGAGAAGAAGTGATATAGCACATGCTGCCGGTTAAACCTGACCCAGGCATTTTATTAGCAGACCGCATGAAATAGTCGAAGCGAACCCAGGGGTCTCGCCCCTCTTCCACTGCCTTCAACCATCTACCGTAGAGCGGTCCTGTTAAAGTCATCAGCCCAGGGATATCACTACACTGGCGAAGGCTGCTGCACCCATGACATCATTATGGGCTGCTGTCATTCCAGTGGGACGACTGTGAGCTGTTGTGTCTGAGAGAGAGAGAAAGAGAGCGGGGGCAGTCCCGCCACACAGATGCAGACACATCCATTTACACCAGCATGCCATCATGAAGCAGTGGTCCAGAGGAGGGGAAATTACCCATTTCAAAATATCCATTTATGGAGAGTGTTTTATTTGTTGAATCTGTGACAAAGCCAGTTATGTCTCTGCTTACAAATACTGAAACAAAACTCTACTCAGTTTAGCAGAGAGAAAGCAATGTGAACTCTCTCAGAATATTTTTGGCATATATGATCGTTTGGAAGGAGCACCCAGGGGTATAGCCACTGCCAGATGCCAAGCTGTGGCCTTGTCTTCCTGGAGAGCACCAACCAGAAAGACAGAAGCGTTTGATATACCTTTATCTCACAACAAGGGGCAAGCAGGGCAGAGAGAAGACCATTGTCTGATAAGAACACTAAAATATACAAGCATGTTGTCCTTTCCCACAAAGTAAAGGATCTGAAAGTAATCTGAAGCTACTGTGGGATAGGAAGGGGTGGGGTTAGAGAGCCTGAAAATGTGTCCCAGTCAGAAACACAACTGAAATGTTGAGTCTACTGCCTCTTGCATAGAAATCATCTGCTCTGCACGGCTGAACATAATAACAGGGATCGACGTTGTGTTGAAGGGCAAACAACTGCAAACTGTTCCAGTCTCTAGGCAGGGTGAATGTTGATATAAAATGACTTCCAGCCTTTCTTTAGGGGAAATGTGACAGCTACAAATCTTTTTGCTTTTACTGTACAGTGTGCAGTGTATGATTGCCATAATGGTTGAGACTTAGCATAGTGGTCAACCAGCAGCCCTTGAATGGCTTCTTGCTGTGCTAGTTTCTTCATATAAGCGCTTTACTCTGTAGCTGCTGATAGCTCTGGCGAGCAAATATTGGCTTTATTCCAGAAACATGGAGAGCCCACAAAGTATTCAAAAATGAGACTATCTGAGTACCGCTGTGAGGATCTCAGCTCTTTACTGCTCAATACTGTACTTAAGGTCTTAAACAGCTGAACAGCAAGGTCGGGTGTGGTTATGTTGAAACGTGGAGAGAGGAGCACAAAATAAGCACCTGTGAGAAACCCTCATGCTACTGCTTTAGGAAAAAAATAAAATAAATAAACAGACAGATAATCTATTCTCTACATGGAAATCTTTGTCTTTATGTATTTCATGTTTCTCCGACTCCATGGTGTCAGAGCGTGGATTACTCACAGTGTATAAGAGCAACAAGTTGGAGTGATGTTACTGAGCTTTCTCTTTTCTGTTTGCATGTGCGTGGAACATGACAGGGGTGGAAAGACTCTTCAGATACACAACTCAAACAAAACTCAAACAAAAGTCTTGTGAATAATTTTACACGAATGATATTCGACCAGTTATATACAGTCACTGTGCGGGGGCCACTGTGGCATCCTGATGTAACCATTGCAATAAAAAACACATCTTATTGATATTATTGCTTTACTATAGGCCAGTGGATTCCTGTGGCTTGTGTGCCCCTTTGAGGCACTTGTGAATTCTTACCACAGGCTATGGTCCCAGTTTGGGCATGGGAGGTTTAACCAAAAAGTGTTTTTCTAATTTCTCTCATTTAAAGGAATAGGTCAACTATATGTAACATGGGAAATACACCCTTTAGATTTCTTGCCAGGGGTTAGATGAGAAGATCAATACCACTATCATATCTGTCCATTAATAAAGTGTAAGAGCAACAGTTGGTGACATTGACACAGTGGCCCTGTAAAACCGCAACCTGATGGGCTGGTAGGCAGAGTCTGTTACCTTTGGACAAAAGCCAGGCTAGCTGTTCCCCCCTGTTTCCAGTCTTTGTGCTAAGCTAACTGGCTGCTTGGTTGTAGGATTATGTTTAATCTACAGACAGGAGAGTGATATTGATCCTTTCATCAGCGAGAAAGCTAATTTGCATTCCTCAAAATGTTGAGCTACTCCTTCAAAGATTTAGTCCCCGAAGAGGTAACAATTTTTCACAAGAAATAAAGCACACTGTTGATCTCTTGTATTAACCCACATTATTTCTCAGACCTTTATCAGGTAAAATTCATATTATTTCATATTAATTATACCTGATGAAGGTCTGAGGACCAAAGCATTGTGAGTAAAGTGAAAAGGGACGGACAATGTGCAGGATTATCGGGGTTCTTCACCGCAAGGGTTTGTGATCCGGCACATCTGTCCCATTTGGCTACTGGTGTACAAGAACTTTATTGTAACCGTTAGCTGTAAGGAAAAAAAAGCTACATTTTGAGAAAAGTAAGAAAAATTAAAAAAATTTCTTTGACTGATTTTTTTCTTTTCCCCTTTAATCATCTGGTGACCCTCAGATTTATTTTGGGACCCCTTGGGGGGACCCTTGACCCTGCAGGTTTTCCACAACTGATATGGGCTACTCTTTAATTCGCACCTAAACAAATGTAGCTGAATACAATACTCGATCAAAAATATATTTAGGTGAAAAAGCTGCAATTAAAACTTATTTTCATTATCCATTAATCTGACAATTATTTTCTTGATTAATTGATAAATTGTTTGGTCAGAAAATAGTGTAAAATGTCCATAAGTTTCCAAACCCCGAGGTGATGTCTTTAATGGTTTATTTCTGGTCTGACCAACAGTCCAAAACCTAAAAATATTCGATTTACTATCACATAAGACAAGGAAAAGCAGCACATCCTAATATTGGAGGGTCTGGAACCAGAAAATTTTTAGTATTTTTGCTTAAGTTATGACTTAAAAGATGAATCGCTTATCAAAATAGTTGCCAATTAATTATCGGTTGATCAGTTAATTAACTAATCATTTTTGCTCCAGTAAAGTTACAGATAAGTTGTTTGCCACCCCTGGAGATGACTGACTGCAGCAGCCACTCCTTTAGGTTGATTAATAACAGCCTTACACATAAGTTATTGTAAGTGGAACTCCACATGGTTGTTCCTAAAAAAGAGGAAATTAGTAAAGTCCCCCCCTCTTGTGATGCGCCAATAAATGTCCGCTTGACGTGGGAGGACAGTCACTTGACTGTGTTGATAGACGGTAAAAGTGGGTGTTGACTGTGTGCTCATCATTACAAATCGCTTAGACTGCCTGATGTGGAGCGAGGGAGGGAGGGAGCGAGGGGGACTCTTCGGGTGTGGGAGTTTTGGGGGAATTCAGAAAATGTTGTTTTCAGATGGTTTGCCCGCAGCGAGAATTTTTTAAATAAACCCAGACGGAGAATTCTGCGATGCGCTATGTCAAGGATGAACATTTTAACGTCCTTTCTCTCTGTAGAACACCCCCCAGCACACACACACACACACACACACACACACACACACACACACACACACACACTCCCTCTCTTTCTCTCACCATGCTGTGCTCAGTGTTTGCCACTTCAGCCAAACGCTGAGTTGTCTGACTTTAGAGGAGACAAAAGAACCGCAGGAGGGGGGGGGGCAGGCAAAGAATGAGGGGCGGGACAGCACAGGTCGGTTCATTTAAAATATCAGCAGCTCATAATGGACGATAAAGACGGGGAAGTGAAAATACACATCCACCTTCGTCTAAAAACACAAAAGCAAAAATCTACTTTTCTAAAATTACAGAAACAACTACTATCAGGAATGTTTATGTAAGCACTATTTTGAATTTGAATGGGGTGTATCCGTTTATGAGGCAGTTTAACAGATGGAGTCAAAACAACAGTGAACGTAAAACAACAACAAACAAATAAACAAACAAACAAACAAAACCTATCACCAGACGAATGTGAAACAATTCAAGATGTTGTAAAGTTGCTGGCCACGCCATGACAAACCGAGACTATTACAACTTACCAAAACAATGGCAAATTTCTCCTCCAGCTCGGTGGGGTCGGGCATGGGCACCTTCAGAGGCATGATGTGATGCTTCATCTCCGACTGTCCATCCACGCTCTCTATATTTCCCATTTTCCAGCAGCAGTCCTGTTTCCCCCTTGTCAACCCCAAAACCTCGCAATCCCTCCGCTTCTGTCGGGGATAATAATAATCCAAGTTTGAAACGAAAAATTAAAAAAAAAAATCTCCAAAGTATTCCAACAATTTCATTAACGGGTGAATCCAAATAATCCGCTTCTCCGCACCGAGATGAAAAGCTGACAGTGCAGTAGGCTCGTATCACTGTCACAAAATGCCATTTACACGTATTCGCGAGTTTAGGTTTACAGTGTAGTCCACTGCAGTTTCCCCTCAAACTTATTTTCAAAAACAATAAAAGTACAGCTGTTTTCTCTTCCAGAAGGGGGTTTCTAATTGGCCTGGCCAATCCATTACTTACGACAGGTTTCCCCTCCTGCGACAGATACGTTTTCTACCGCCGAACAACAGTTACTTTTAGTTGCTGCTCAACTTTCTTGGCTACGACGCGTTTCCATTCATTATTGTTGTGTGATCCTGATTAGGCTCTTTGCTGTCGCCTCCACTCAGAGGGCAGGTTTTCTTCTCTGGCCCCGCCCCTAGCCGGGGGAGGCGGCAACCCTATTGGCTCAGACACCTGTCGGTCGCTTAGTCTTCGCATCCCCCGCCCCCTCACATCTGTAGGCATCGAGCCCACATACAGCTGGACGGAAAGAGGGAGGGTTTGTCAGCACTTTATCGCGACCTGGTGGCAGGATGTGACTATGACATTTCACCAAAACACCCCATAAGTGAAGTGTTTTAGAATTTATTTGAATAGTATAAAATAAAAAATAAGTCACTTTTACACAAAAATGAAGCCACAAAACTGGTTTGATTCGTAAGAGTGCAAACTTTAATTAAGAACTTCAGCAGCTACATGAAGATATGCTCAAATTATGTCAAAGCATAGCAGTTTTCCTCTTCAGTTCTGACACTTAAACACAATTTTTTTTTTCCGTTACCACAAATCTGTGTCCAAACCTCCGCGGTGAGGTGACAGTTGTGGTACATGGAAGCTGTCTCACTAATGCCGAACAATATTTTCTTGCTTCTCAAAACTGTTTAGCTCAAAAAATAAAATGTAAACATGGCCAATTGCATCAGCCTATTGCATTTAGCGCTACAAACACATACAAACACAAAGAAGCATTTGGGTGTAAGAACACCAGCGATGTGTTTTCAGTATCTACAAAGTTTTCTCTTCATAAAAGCACAGTGATTTAGACTCTATTACAGTATCATACCTCTGTTTTCAGTGGTAATGTGAGGGTCTAGGTTTTGTAATACTTTGATTTATAAAAGTAACTTTCAGAAAGCTCTGGTTAAAACATATAAAACTTCATTTGGAACATAATTCATGAACACCGACAAACTGTGCACAGTTTTGTGATACTTAAGGCAATAATATAAACATATTTAAACAAAGTAATCTCGGGAGTTGTATGGCGATTGTAAAAAATAAAATTTAAAAGAATCACTTTCAGTTGTGTAGAATCCTGTAAATCCATAGAACACTGTCATACCTTAGGATATTAACCACAGCATAAGCCCTTTTGTAAATAAATGTCAAAGAGGACTTGTACGTGCTTTTAAGCATATATAAACCTGATAGGTCGTGCAACATAGTTGCCTTTTTATCAAATATCTATTCAGCCAAAATATTCTACTGAAGAATCTATCTGAGACTGTGGATTTAGCACAGTTAACACTTTATGGATGGTAAGATACATGTAAAGTGTTATAGATACTGGTGGACTGTGAAGCATATATGTCATAATTTTTTTCCTCAGTGATGGTGGAAATATTAATTTAAGCTGAATAGCACACAAATCACAGATCACAGAAGCAACACTTATTGTTATATAGTACCGAAGGTCAAGCATAGATTCTTCTAGTTGGTCTCTGCTACCAAATCGTACCTAGAAAAACGGAATTGATACAATTAGTTGTTTAAATATTATATTATAAAATAATATTTGCACATAAATTTGTTGATACCAATCTATTATTACACAATATTGTTCAGTAGCTGTTTAAATGATTACCATTGTGTGACACCAGTCTTAAGGTCTATTTGGTCCAGGTCCAACTGCAACTGGGAGCAACAAGGAAACAAAAAAGATGATGTATCACATTTCTGTATTTCTGAAGTTTTGTGATAGGAGCTACATCAACACCAAGAAATTTATGTGAGCCTGCGCAATTACTAACTGCATTTCAGATGCAACAGATGATATATACCTTGCCGATAAGCTCCCTCTCTCTGCTCATGAAGGAGACACTGTTCTTCACAGAGAGGTCTAGTCTTCTCTGCATGGCCTCCTCGAGAGAGAAATCAAAGTCAAACCTATAGAAAGGGGGAGAAAAGTGGGAGATGTCAGTTAACATCCCCTCATCACTTTTTTCATGATCATGAGTGTCTTATTTGTTTGTCTCACCTTTCGTTGAATTCTGGGTTGAGGTCTCTCTTCTTGGTGGCAGTTCTCCTCTTGGTTGTAGCCTTCTTGTCAGGCAGCAGGATGAAGGACACATAAGGGTCTGCACCATCTTTGGAGCAGGCTGCCAGGGCTCTGTGGGCACATAGTAATCATATTCACAACAAATGATGGTACTGGCTGCTCTGGGTCAAAAATGCCATGATAAAGGTAATGCATGTAATGTAGAGACCTGCAGGAGTGAATGGTGATAAAAAGTCTGCTCTCCTCTATGGAGTAGCCCAGGGTAAGCTTCACCTGGCCTGATGTGTTTGCATTATCACTGGCTCTACAGACACAGTGGAGACAATGTGATCATAATTTTGATGATATCTTTTTATACATAAGCAAAACAACACAAACCAAGAAGAAGCGTTGAAAATTGGTGTTTTTACAGAAGGAAACATACTAGAAAAACAGCCTACAAAGGAAAGCCTGATTACAACTCTCTTTACAGTAGAGGCAGTGACTACACAATGGGGCATTGATGCTAGTATGTGTGACTCACATGGAGAATCCACTTCTGTGTCTGATGTCTAGATGGGATGGAACCCATCTGGGGATGACTTCATCTGGACTGGCATCATTACCTGCACCCCCTGGAGCCCTACGACACAACGCCAGCTGAGTGTCCAAGATCTGTAAGATATGGAAGTCATTGCCAAATATGCAATTGTATTTGCATAATGATGTAACTCTTCACTCTACACAGTTTATTAGGTACCCCTATTTAAAACTCATGCAGTGTAGTACAACAGTTGTGCAATAAATCCTCCCTTTGTGAAGGATATAATGCTCAGTTTTTATTAAAATTATTTGAGAGAGGTGTTGATTCAACTTCATGATCATTTTGGGGGATGTAGTTTATGGTGCTGTTGTACTGTATTATATTAGGCTATACAGAGGGGTGTTATTTGTTATTTAGCCAACTTTCATTGATATAAATGGGGTGGTCAAAATAATAGAAACACTTATAATGCAAAATACAGTCCATCAGCAGAACAAACTGCAGCCTCCAAACTGACCATAAAATTGAATCAACACCTCTCTAAAACAGTTTCAACAAACTGAACCATATTACACGAAGGAAGGATTTATTTCAGGACTGCTGTATAAGACAGCATTAGTTTTAGCTAGGTGTACCTTATAAAACTGCCAAATGAGTGTATATAATGTGTAAATTCTTTAAACTTTCGGTGGTGCAAGACCTTAGTTGTGAAAAATGAAGCAGCTTTCCCTCTGAGCTTTTCAAATGGAAATCCAATGTCAGATACTGACTTCGTATTTACTGACATGAGAGTGTTGACATTGTGCGGGATATTTGTTAGATTTCAGTCTTCCATATAATATTCTGTATGAAGTACTGCATATCTAATGTCGGACCAAGAGTAGATTATATTACAGTACGCTGTAAAGTAGAGTATTCAGTCCATTGCAATATTGCTTCTATACATGGAAATACCTTTCAGCTAAAAAAACACAAGTGATACAGTACGGAATTAATTACAATCAGGACATTACTCAGATGCACACGTACTGCAGCTTAGAGAAAATAAGCAGCAAATTGTCAGTACCTTCAGTGTGGCCCTCAGTAGGATCTGGCTCTCTGGCAGAGCTCCATCCAGACTAAGCCAGCCGTCAAGCACCAAGCCCGGCTCAGACAGCACCTCCCTTAGAGGAAGTGTCAAAGACCCAAGGGCCTGGCCCCATCTGTGGGAGAGCTAGATGAAAACACACATACACAACAGATACAAAAACATGTTTCAGTGTCAAGGACCTGAGGGCCTGGCCCCAGCCTTGGGAGAGCCAGATGAAAGTACACACATATACTGTAGATACAGAAACATGCTTCAGATTTTTATCAAGTCTGAAATACAGATGCTATTAATGATTCTCACCTTGACTGTGAGTATTTCATCTCTGGGGTCACGAACCAAAAAATGAAAGGCTTCATCCCATCGAGGAGACGTGGAGCGCTCACAAATCTTGGGAAAGAACCAACATTATGACTTTTGTCAAACAACAGTTTTTTTTTTTTGCATACACAAGCTCATTATGAAAGTCATATTCCTACCTTGGTTTTGTGTGAAACGCCTTTGAAGATAATCTCAGCCGAGGCTTTTGGCTCGTTTCCACTCTTCTTCAACTGAAACGTCATACAAAGAATAATCCAATGAAAAAATTGTCATCAACAGCATCTACTAAAACTAACAAACATTACACTACCAGTGACTTATGATATAAATGAACATTTTATATGTAGTGTGCTGTATTGGCAAACCACAGCTGCAGTACAGTGCCACTAAAAGGAACTATTGTACTTATCCACTCTTTGAAGCATGGACAAACACAATATAATAAACAACAAATAGATCCCCAAGGACTCATAGATATGAGCTCACCGGCAGGCCGTGGGCACGCTCCACATACACAAATAGCACAGTTGCTGATGGCACAACCTTGTTCTGGTACGACTGCTGGGACTGGTATTGCAGGATCTGTAGGAAGCGGGAAATTATGCCACACAGAGAGAGAAAAAGAAGGGGGGGACAGTTTAAGTAAGACCCATGGTGCAATAAGAAAGTTGTGGTGAAAGTTCTTTTGCAACACTACCAACAGAGATATTAACATAAGTAAACTAATCTACACAAAGCATCTGCAAAGATAAAACCATACAGCTTATATGCAAGAAACACTCTCAAAATCATCGCTGCAAAAGTGTTGTTCTTTCCTGTTGATTAGAAACTGTTCTATCTGTCATAGCAACGAAACAACACTGCAAGAAAACAAGGGTACTGGGCTCTCACAGTCCAAGAGGCATCATTTAAAGGATAGGTTTTGATATTTTCAAGCTTGTTGTTATCATTCCTCCTGTCGCTATGAAGCAGTCCTCCTAGCCCAACTCTACTTCAAAAGATGGAGTGCAAAATCCACAATAATCGTTCTGTGCAAAAATGCATTCTAAAGATCGGCTGAAGGTAACATGACGATAGACAATCACATGGGTATCTTATTACCATTGTCCCAGCCACAAATAAACCTACATAGGAAAGTATCCTTCCACTGCTGCTCAGAAAAGAACCACAGTCCAAGGAAACACTAAGTGGAAATTTAATTCTACAAAGACTGTAACTTTGGAAGACATTCACTTGATTTAACTCAGACTGCTGAAGCCTCATACTAACTTGGCTTGAAAAAATACTATAATCATTCATAGTGAGTGAGATCTGCAGGTTCTTCATTGTTCTTGTTCAAAAGACTCATTACACCAAATCCTCCAACCGCACTGCATGGCTCATCTGAAGCAAATCATTAGCTCATATTCTGGTCTTTACCATCTTAAAGTGCTTTCAGGTAGGAGGTTCACAAAGACTTATACACACACACAAAGACACACACACACACACACACACACACACACACATACACACACACAATAAAAACTCAAAATTTTGATTTATGTCAATTTACAAAATGAAAATTATGAGATATAAATCAACTTTTTATCTCGTAATTTTGATTTACCATGATTTTTTTTTTTAAATCATGACTAACTTCTCTTCATTTTTTAATATGGGCTTCCATATTATTTTGGAATGTTAAGCGCTGCAGATAGAAAGGCCATTACAAGAAAGCGACTTAAACTAGATTTAACATAATTTATGATATTATGACTGTTTTAAAAAAGATATGGACAGCCAAGGCTTCTAAGTTTTATTACAATTGCTACATCATTTTCCTATCGCCTTGGTATACGTAAATAAAAAGAGAATAAACAACAAAATATCTGACCTGCTCCAGTCTGGGTAGGTCAGAGACTCTGGGCAGCCACTCCAGCACCAGGTGAACTCGGCCTGACTTCACATCATTTAGAGTGTACCACTGTAACAAGATTGGCACGGAAATTATAAATTTAAATATTATTTGTAAAATTATATGCTGAAATCATTTCAACTAGGTGTCACACACCGTATCGATGAGTTGTGAGCTGATGATATCTCGTAGGTTAAGCTTGAACCTGTAAAGACAGGACTAAATAAATACTTTCCTCCTTTTCATTGACACATTTTCCTTTAGTTACATATGATCTGTAGCCCACAGCTGTGAAAGTTTTATTTGTAATGCCACGACGCACCTTCCCAGGAAGTCATCTTGATCGATGTCCTTGTCAAACAACTCAAACTGGATCTCCTGACCAGGAAGCTGGGTCAAGATCACCTAAATCGCAGAAAAATATATTAAATGTAATGTAAGACCTAATAATTTCATCAGATGAGTACAAGAGAAAACTACTTGAACATTAAAGGTAATACCTCATAGAGCTCATTCCAGATGGGATTGAGGTTCTCTTTGATGGTGTGGCTGCGAAAGGTCATACCAGCCACACGGATCTTGACGTAGGGGTCACTCTTCCCCTTTACCATGCCCCCCATGAAGTTGTCCTTGGCTATCAGGTTTTGGGCTTCTACCAGGTGAATACGCAGCACTCCCTGTGGGCAGAACAAGGATGTGGAATGTTATAATAGTCCAGGTTTGAGAGAATGAGTGGTCTCTGCCACTGTTTGACTCTAGGCAACTATTTTTTACCTCAGTTGCAAACTCTGGGTCGGGTGTGGTTTGTTGTGGTCGTGCTGGTTGAAGCTTAGCTAACCCGTCGGGCCCCATAGGGCTCAGATCTGATGTGATTCCCCCCTGACCCATCCCCGATCCAAACGATGAAGGCCGAGGAGATGGAGTTTGAGGAGTGGCATAATCACTTAGCCACAAAACCTAGTAGGAGGCAAATAAGAGGTTATGTTAGATATTGAGCAGGAAATTGGAAATTAACACTTTCATTTCTGGTTCTAAGAATAACCTTCTTCGCTTAACAGAGAAGAGAAACAGAGAAGAGAAAATAAAGGTTTGTGCGTGAGTACTTTTTCCTACTTACGAAGACCACATGGTCTCACAAGAACAGAAAGACGAGGCAGAAAGAAGACATGTGGATGGTCAACTTTAAGATTCAATTTTAGTGTTAGGGTTACGCTCCAGCATGTAAATGGGAGTATTTAAGGGTTAGAAATACATGTAGTGAAGATTATTATCTTAAGTGTAGTGATACACATTCGTGTGTACATGTGCTAAACTACAACCATATATTCTGTCATCTCTTTGCGTTATGTTTGCAAGGATTTGATGCCCGTGGATGACAGACACACGAAAGGTCATTTTAAAATCAGATATCTCTGCTTTAATGGGGTTGTCGTCAGTGTGACACTTAAGCATGGGCTAACATAGTGTCCCAAGGTCGAGCAGCCCTTCGGGTGCTGGTAGGATTTCAAAGTCCTCCACACAGACACTTCGGCTGGGTTATTTCTAAATACGGGGCTAGAATCCACATCTTACTCATTTACTAAACTGCCCAACACATATGTCTAAGTCGTTCTGTGAAATACCAACCCGAAGCACAATTTTGAGATAGATGCGGCTGGCTGAACCAGACTTCTCCAGCTGGAACCATTGGTCCATTGTGAGTTCAGGGGTCGCTAGAATACGAGTCAGAGGAATGGTCAAACTGCCCAAGGACAGAGCACGGTCATCATCTTTGACCTGATTGAAAAAAACAGGAACAGAAGACATGGATGTGAAACAAAAACCAGCAGGAAAGGCAAAAATCATGAAGGCAAAAGAGCCATAAATAGGGTAAAAAGAGGAGAGTGTAATTTGATGAGAAATAAACAGAGAATAAGAGGAAAAATTGATTACAACCATAGGTAAAATCCATAGGGTATTTACTATACTAATCACCCTGACATCATGGACGCAAATGTATGTAAAATATTTACACCAACCTTAATTGGTGCATTTAATCATGACTCATCTAATGACTAATTACTTGAATGTCAATGTCTTGTTTGTGAGGATCCTGAATGAAGAAGGTAAAAGCATCCTCCCACACAGGGCTGTTGGTCCCGTAACAAGTCTGCAGAAGAAAGGGAAAAACATTCATTATGTTCAGTTTGGTTTAAGTTACTAACAAACAAAGATTTATTATTACCTTGCTCTCTTTAGTTGTATCCTGAATGGAAATCTGCACCATTGGGCTTGGGTCCTTATTGCCTTTTCTCATCTGCAGCAAATTCAATACATCATGTGGGTAACAAATGAAAATTTAAGGCACACCACATGACAGCATCTTAAATAGTTATAATCTTACAGGCAGTTCGTATGCTTGGTCAAGATAGAAGGCTAAGATGGCGGCAGATGGAGGATCAGATGTCTTACTGGTCAGGTTCTGGTTCTTCTGGATCACCTGGTAGAAGAACAACAGATGGAGGTAAAGAACATGTGGAGAATGAAAAAGCCCAGAGCCCAAACAGTAGCCACTAACAATTTTACTATTTTGATTACAAGTAGCTTAACATTGTGTTAATGATTTATTGTTTTACACTTTTACATTGGTGTCATTTACTTGATTGAGTGTTTGATTAATTGATATGATTTTCTTTTAGATTGCTCTGAGGTTGTCTTTAACTTCAATTTAACTTTGTTCCCAAGATGAACTTTGTCTTGCAGTCAGGTGAAACATAGAATACACAGGCTTACACATACTATATCTTAAACATAAAGCAATACATCAAACAGTACATGCATATAATTGCTAATACCTTACACACAGACCCGAAGTGGTCACTTTAGATTGTTTTTGGCAAGTAATCTTTCATATGATTCTTAATGGCAATTTTATTTATGATTATAGATTATTATTATATATGTTTTATTCTGACTTTGTGACAGATTTTGTTATGCGTTTTATGTTTTAAGTCTGGTCCTCATTTTTATTGCTGTATATCTTGGTTAGGACACTCATGAAAAAGTGATTTTTAATCTTAATTAGGCTTTTCTGGTTAAATAAAGGTTAAATAAGCAACCTCAATATATGGGAAAAATATGAATTAAACTTTTTATTTTTGTGATTTTGTAAATCAGGGCACAGTGGTTTAAGAAATGTATCATGTAACCAAAATTTTTCTGCTTTCATTCCAGCCAAGAACCTTGGTTGCTTGTTATCACCCTCTTTTCCTGTATTTCCTGTCTCTCTATACTATCATACTGTCAAATAAAGGCAAAAATTCCATCAATAAATAAATAAGTAGCATGGGAATTACAATGTTAAAAAAATAATGCTCTGATAATTCAGTGCATTAATTTGTCCAAACCACTACCCAAAGAAGATCTATTCAGAACCCTTAGGTTAGTTAGCTGTAGACTCACCTCACTCAGTCTGTCACCAGAGGACAGTAGAGAGAGCCACTCCAGCCGGAGGTGAACACTGCCAGACGGGACATCTCTCAGATTGAACCACTGTTTACGAGAACAGGCGGCTCATTAAAACACATATTTTTCTCATCTGTCTGATTTCCTTGAGCCTAGTCTGGATGCCAGTATTGACAGTGGAATCAGAGATCAGAGCAGATCACGAGGAGGCACATGCGATCTGTAGTGTCACATGCTAACAGGATTACTGCAGTCTTACTCAGATATTTTCCTTGGCTAAACAATATAATAACTGTGTTCTCATTTTTGCTGTTTATTATTTGATCTGAGAGAGAAAAACCAAATTTAATGGTCAAATACTGGATTTTGGTTAAACATAAGCATTACGACTTACATCATCCACAACTCTGGCCTTCTTTACAATATCAAGATCCAGCTTGACCCTGAAAGAGAGAGAGATAGAGAGAGGTAGGGAGACAATCAATGAAGGCAAGAATCAAAGGGATCATGGTGTTCAAATTTGAACAGAATACTGTCCCAATGTATCAAGAGCAGAGATGGAAATGGCATGAAAAGCACATAGAGACAGACTAAATGAGTGAGAATGAATAAGCTACCTCCCCAGGAAGTCATCCTGGTCTGGGTCTTTGTCAAATATTTCCACTTCCAACTCCTGACCAGGTACTTCATGGACAATCACCTGACACACATACACACAAACACACACACATAAATGGACAAATACGTAATACACAAAACAAAAATATACAAATATAGATACAGCCACATACAACACAATGCATGCAAACAGAATCACTTAGGCAAAAACTTTTTACTTTTTTGCTCAGTTTATCTAATAATTTTATATCTATTAAGTCTTTGGCTCAAATTTCAGAAACCATAAGAGAAGACAAATGTGTCGCTGAGAGAGCAGTTTTTGCAAGACCTGCTTATCTCAGAAACAGAAGCTTCCTGTTTCCAGAGAAGTAGATCAGATCTCTACAAAACTGTTTATTATTGACGTGCCAGTGATTTATTTACTACCAAAGACTTAGTCCAATCCAAGGACACCAACACCAAGCTATAACTTTTAGCACACAAACTGGTGGGAAGTACAGCACTAAAGCACTCACAGCAAAGCCATATACCTTGTTTCTTTTTTCTTCAGTTTCGGCTATTTATTCTTCCCTCCCAGCCCCCCTCACCTCAAACATCTCCCTCCACTGTGGGTTCAGGTTGCTGTCTACGTGATGAGAGGAAAAGACCTGGGTTCCTACACGCAGAACAGCATATGGGTCCGATTTCCCATCAATTAAGCCTTTGATGACAGTATCCTTAGAAGTCAGTTCCTCAGCCTCCAGCAGATGGATACGTACAACTCCCTAGCATGTGCATACCCATGCAGGAAAACACATGCATGCACAGAGAAAATCCAAATGTTAGTCGACTAGTATCTTCACAAAACATGGTTTTTCGTTCAAATGTGAATTTGCTGTATGACTTTCAGGCTACGTGCTTGCTTGCAGCTAATATGCTCAGACAGAACTGCTTCAGATTGTGTGGGTCCATGTTTCTCCAGGCCATTCATTATTGAGACAGTTACCCTTGGGAGGGGGGAGCGGAGCTGCGCAACCTGCAGGTTGGCCACCAGGGGAACAGTGAGACGATTGGGGAGAACCAGGTAGGAGGCTATTGCATCCATTATCAGAGTGTCCGATATGGCACTGCAAATGAATGCAAGGATGATGTTGGGGACACACAGGGGAGGGACAAACAGACAAACGAACAAAAGCTATAAACTACTGCTGACCATGTGAACATGCATAAATAACATGATATCCAGGTTCACAGTAATAGAACCAACAGGAAGCACCCACCTGCTAAAGATCAGGACAGTTTTCTGTGAAATCATGTTGGCTAATGTCATTTAAAGGAAAAATACAATTAAAAATAATAACAAACTGTCATTGCAAGTATTGCCAGAGGGGACTGATGTGTCAGCAACAAACTTCTACCTCTGACAGTGCTTTAAGCACATTATATAAATACAATGTAAAATGAAAACAATGTAAAATCAGCCACCATACAACTACCCTGAATATGAATGTTAAAGATTTGTCAGATCATTAGTTTATTTTCATATTCTATTTAGTTGTACCATAGCTGATTCTACATTAGCCACGTTCTAATCTTATATAATGGGCCTTAAAAACTACCTGAATATAAATGTATGGAGTCATAGTGTTACTTGTTGAATACAGTAACACCAGCAAAGCATGAAGTTATAACAACTTAAAGGATAAGTTTGGCATTGTTCAATATTTTTCTGATGGTCAATAAAATCAAATGAAAAGAACAAAACCAACAATGTGCTAGCCTTTCGCTCAATACTTTCTGACCTCCCTAGCCTGTGTATGGTACTCAGCCCCAAGCAACTTTGTTCCTACCAAAGAAGTAAAAAAATATGTCAAAAATATATATACTTTAATTTTAAAAGACCAAGTTATTTTCTAAACCAGTTGGGAAATGTGGTGTTTAGTAAATGTTACACTAATTAGAGAAAATAGTGCATTCGTTGGGGACTATTGTGGACTAATACATATTTTGTGCCCTATCCATGGGGGATTAATTAAAATAAACTACAGTGTCCATGTTCATGGTAATGAAGTAACATGTCAGTTATTTTATAGCATCTGGACAACAATGAAGGTCTATGGCACATCGGAAAAAGCTATATCAGGCTTTGGCTCCACAGGCAATACTTATGAGTAGGATCAAGTCATTGTTGGTTTTTGGCTTTTCATGGGATTTGTTGACATGAACAAAAATAAAGGATATTGCCACCCATATCCTTTAAGGATGTGACCACACAGATCTGTCACTGAAAAGACAGACATATAAGCAAATATAGTTTGTCTTGCAACTCACTTTAAATCCAGGAAAAGCCCCTGTGATTCTAGTTGCTAAATAAATAATAAATTCTCTGTAATATCAGTTGCATCAGTTCCAGAAAGTGCAGCCACCAAACTTTTCTGCATGCCAAAACAGCACTACAACTGAAATGGGTGCTCCTCATTAAAAAACAATTTAAAAAAAAAACAAAAAACAAACCTAAGACAGACACAACAGATTATTGCGGCTGTACCCTTTAAGAGATCTACACAGAGCTCTATCACATCAACTCACTTCAGCCCGGGGATATCCAGCAAGTTGGTCAGCCCAGTCCAGTTGATGTCCAGTTTCTATACATATGAAACATATGATACAGATGCAAGTAATGGCACATAAATAAGTGTAGGCCTTTAGATAACAATGCAGTGAAAAACACTCACAGGCCTGCGGATGAAGAACATTGTGATGGCTCCAACCAGTGGCACATCTCCAATCAAAGGCTCAAGGATCACACGCAGCTTCCCGTGAAGCTACAAAGAGAAAATTTTGCATGAATATGTTTTCAAACCACTTAACTACAAACAATAATGTAGGAATGCCTTAATCATTATTCTTGTACCTGAATTCCTTTCACTCCAGCTTTGCAGAAGTACTTTTTGATTTCAACATTGACTTCAACATCACCGGCATAGCTGCAACAGAAGAGGAGTGGCACATCTAGAGGTTCATGTTCAACCAGATGAAGCAGTTGATATGAGTTAGGATAAAGCTATTTTCTTTCTTGTGCTAAGTAACAGTGATCTGCTGTGACAGTACAAACCCTAGTGAAGGACGATAACTCATAATACACAAACAACACTATCAAATGAAGAAATAATAGTTGTGATGCATTATACCTCAGGTACAAATCCAACATAACTTGTCTCTTGTCTTGCTCTGTGTGAGCCTTTACACCAACCACCTTCACAGCCTGTGAACAAAGCAGCTGCTATTAAACAAGTCAAACGAGACTGGTTGAGACTTTATGAAATCACATTAGCAAAGATTCACATGAAGATTATCATTCGCTGTAATGAAATCATCATCTTTACGCTTGTAATGAAGAGGGTGGTGAGACTAGTCCTGCATTACCAGACTTACATATTACCCACATCAATACCCCGGGCTTCACTTTATTGACTTAGTCATGGCACATTTACAGGATAAATTGTTGCTTTTATGACAGACCATTCCGATACCTTGTCTCCTAAGTTGACCTTGGTGAAGCTGAGCGTCTGCAGGTGAATGCAGGAGGCACGGATTGCAGGAGCAATGGTTTCCACCAGCAACTTCTCCAGATACTGGCCTAAAAAGGGCCAAGCCTGCTGCAGGATCTATATGACAGACCATATGGCAATTCATTATTTTTCTTGAATGTTTTCAGAAACTGTAAATCCACAACCCAGTGGTTGATTACATAGAGGGTACATAGGATAGTCATAAAATAGTTAATGTAATCAAATGTAAATCATGTTTTAATCCATAGTAATACAATTCTGTGAGTAACAATGAATTATAACTTGTACAAAAGCTTAGTCACAGCAAAGAGTTTCCTGTGAATAGAAAAATATTTACCAGAACATGACACCAAATAACGAAAAACCCTTAACTCATACAGACAAGCTCATGCTTCACAAAGCCATGACCACAGACTGTTTGCCTTGTGGTTGAAAGGCTGTTCATAGAAGGTTTTTCAGAAACCTGTCTGACAAAGGATGGAATCGAAAGTGAATTGAAATAGCTCAACCAACAATAATTCGGCAAGGATGGTTATTTAATAAATTGATCATGCGCCTTGCATTTAATAATCATTTTGGGGAATATCATTCTGAAGTACAATTAATAAGAGAAATTGATCAGCAATGCTTTAATTCATGGCTCCATAATTGCCTGGGAAATGTCCTAGAAAGAACAATATCCCTTGGCACTAATTATATGGAAAATAAAGACACTTCAAATTAATCAATTGCAATTAATTGCTTCTGAAACCTAGAGAGTCCTTCAGTGCACAGCAGGTCAGCTGAACATGCAAACATATGTAATTTGTCTAAAAGAAAGAATATAATTCAACATACTTGGAGAATGAAGTTTCTAATAATACATTAATAATAATTACTTCGGTTTAAATGGAAAATTTTTCAAGAAAATTCACATTTTTCCACATAGTACCACATTGCATAGCACCTTCCAGGAAACTATGATTTTTTTTAAAGAAATTATTCAGAAATTGTGGATCTGTAAAATAAAGCATTGGAGCGATAAGTTTGTCAGTGTGTCAGTGTTATCACTCCACACATCCTCACACTTGTGTTATCTTCAGCATTTCAGTGTGAGGTTTAAGAGTGAGGCATCAAGTCCTGTCCGCAACTGTTCACCAATCCTCTGACCTCCACCTCCACCAGTCATGAGACTTGGTGGGGCTAACAAGTTGCAGCTACAGGCAGGTAACTGTCCTATACATTATTTATGACACAGTTATGGACATGCAGTTAGGAATGATGCATTCTATAAAAGTGCAGTTCCTCACCGCCTTTTTTCGCATTCATTGCTCACAGACATTATCAGCTCTTTATCTCTGCAGGTACTAATTTCTTCAAGTTTTCAAATATAATACACGGTGAGAACATTTTCGAGGCTGATGTATGTTTGTCTTCGGCTACAAGTGAGAAGGTTAAGTGTGAGCAGCTGGATCACATGTCAGGGAGCCTGGAGGAGAGACATGGGCTGGTGAAAGATGAGGCCAGCAAATTGCCATCCCACAATCTGGGCTTCTGTCGCTGGTTCATTGCATTTTTCCCTGCAGAAGGGCGCTTTGTATTATTAGTATTCACATCCACAGCTTCCCCCGTGCTGATGCGAGGACTGTACTGACAGACACACAGAGACTGCAATGTGATCTGAGCCACTCTCCCCGCCTCTTAATTACACCAGTAGATTATTTGCTCTGAAGGAGAGGCTGCAACAGGAGGCGGGTCATTTAAAGTCCACGCAAGTGTTCTTTCTCTTAATATTAAATGTGAGGCATTGAAGCTACTGCTGGCGTTACTCAAGTGAACGCCTTATTTTGAAATCATTTGTCGTTTCCTTTGCTTTGCTAAAATTCACCTAAATGAGGCAGAGCAGTCCTTTATCGTAGAAGGTGCTGCATGTTGAAACTGTTTTTTTGGGGGGTTTTTTTTTTTGATAATGATAAGTTAATGTAAAAATTTACAGCTGGAAATGTAGGAAAAGACATACCTTATTGACCCACTCCACTTTTTCCACGTCTGGAAAGTTGACCTGTGGAAAAGTCATATTGGTCAGGCACGAATTCAAATATGACAGGGTAGTGTAAAATCACATTGAACTATGAGAAGAGTATTTAAATACTTGAGATGATTCTTTTAGTAGGTCTAATGTTTTTCTGGGCACATGGAGTACACAGTAATAGATACTTCAGTAAAGTTCTACTTTTGTTTCAGATCATATATTATTAGTTTTGCATTATTTGTTTAATTCCAAGGTAATTCTCCTACTTGATTAAACAATTTCCCCAGGCTTCCAACTGGCTGACTGCAAATCAGCTTTTCCTCCAAACCACAGAGACTTGACATCTCAGATTATGCCTATCTGCCCTAACACACACACACACACACACACACACACACACAGTTTACTCTCTCTCATTCCAGATATGGTGGTCCCGGCCAATGCCTCTGCTCTTCTCTGAAGGATGTTTATGAGTCATCAGGTTTTTGGATACAGGCAAAGCAGTGTAGTGAAATAGGAAGAGGAAACACACACAGAGATCATCTCTACTACTGTTAGATAAATTATCATTTCGGTAGCCTATAGACGTGCTTTTTGCCGTCTACTTAGGGTAAAGTCTCCTCAACATCAGCGTCATTTTCCCCCACATTTCCGCTATGTATGTTAATCAAGTTAATTCACATTCCTCTGTGTGGCAGCAGCTCAGACTATTCCCCAGGCACTGCACAAGAAAAATGTCTAAATATGGGGCTGGTCTGGGACAGGAGGAAAATACAGTGAGGAAAAGGGACCTTCATGCACATATTCATTTGAGCGTTGCAATCAAGCAATTGTCTGCCTGTCTTTTTATGTGTGTGTGTTGACTTGAGAGCGTCTGAGCAAATAGCCTAATAAGTGCCTACTATTGAGCAATATGCATTTAAGAGGATATCACCGCAGAGTAGCTGAGATGGAGCTCAAGTACAACTTGACAGATGCGGCAGATGTGTCAGGTGATACAAACTGCAGAAAATGAGCCTGGCGGGCGGTGAGCAAACTAAAAGTGTGAATACAGGTCCTTACCCAGGGAGGCATATCCTTTGTGGCTCTGAAAACCTTTGCAGTAGTGAATTCCCTCTCGTTCTCCATAAGGTACATGGCAGACTTGAACCTGTTCACTTTCTCCAGTCGGCTGTGTTTCCATCCCATATAGATCATCAGACCGAACACGACAAGGCTGATGCTGCAGCCATAGTATCCGGCCAGGTACACCGGCAGAAGCGCACCCAGGCATTTTACAAACGACCACAGCACACCGACTGCGCGTTCACCGGGGGGCTGGTTCGGTAAGGCCGGGGCTGCAGCCGCCGTGCCTCTGCTCATGATGCCCGGCTCTGCATCCGCGGTTGGCATCGCAGGATTCCGTCTGACTTCAGCGGGTCGACCTGGCCTGCTGCTTCGCTGCTTCTGTGACAGAGTGGCAAGCGCCAGCGAAGACTTACCACCGAATTATTAGAGAAAACATCGAGAAATCACCGATAAACTGTTGATTTCGATCGGTTAGATCATGACCACGGCTTCTCTTCCTTGCACACCCCCGCTCAGCTCCGCAGGGAACTAAAATGGGCTACTCCGTCTTTCATTTGCATGTAAAGCTTCTCTCACAGAATAAGCCAAGTCGAGAACAAGACCAGTGAGGGCGGGCCCTGCTTGAGATGAGACCCTGTAGGAACCTTAACCCTAGAATTAACTTGTAGCGTCACGCACTGACTCGGGCGGAGCGTATTGCAGCCAATGTGCCAAGTGAACGACTCTGTATTTTAATGTGTGACACCAGAGGACACGTCTTAACTAAACATCAGTCACATCATCATCACCACCATGTAAACTAAAGGGACCACTGCGCCCAAAATACTGAAATAATGCACAAGGCGTCTATCACAAACAGATTAAATCCTCCTGCGTGCGCAAGCGCTAGGGTCCACTGCAGCAGCTCCTACCACTGAGCATGACAGCGCCGAACACGTTCAGCGACAGAAAGGTGTACGCGCTCGGTTTGCTGCTGGAATCGGGTGACATGTCAGTTACGGCGGCGTTTCCGTTTTACAACAGAGGGTCCAAACGGCAGGGTGGGTCGTTACACCACCAAGACACGCGCCCGTTGCCGCCAACGCAATATTTGCGCAACCCCCTCCAATGTAGAAACTGAGCACTTTCGGCCCAGCACAATGTAGACTCCGCCGCTCAGGTGCGCTCTGCCTTGAGGCTTTTCGTATAGTTCTCAATAAATAGCCATGTTTATGCCCGTCAACGAAGAAATGACCAGGTTTTCAACTGCTCCCCGGTCGCCAGGGTGCAGCCAATTAGCGGCGTGTGCTCAGAGGGTGAAACGTTTGATGATCCTCTGTGTAAACAGACCTATGAAAAACCGGGCAGCCGGTCCAGCAGCATTGGCCAGGTCCTGCTACGTTATTCCCAGAATGTGCAGTGGAGCAATTATGTGGGCTCCATAGAGACTAATGCGCACTGAAACCAAATGCAGTACATTTTCACCGTCCCCACCTCCATACTTTAAGCTTTCTCTCGATACAACTCACTTCTACATTTTGACATGTAGGCTATATTTTTGCTATTTGACGGTTTTCCCGTCTCTCTTTGTAAACTTGTTACTGTAGGCTCCATTCGGTACCGGACACCAAAATTGTTTGTGTTTGTGAAATAAAAAAAAAAGCCAGCTCAGTTCAGTGCTGATGTTCGACCACCATAGCCACATTGTGAAGTAGCTTGTCACAGGCCTGCTTTGTTGATACAGCAAACCTCCAAACTGGTATTAAAAGGTTTCATCTCTCTGGTTTGTAAGTGACTGTGGTCACAAAAAAAATATTGATTTTTCCTTGCAAGAAAGAAATTGAGTAGCACGCCCCTTTCTGCAGCTCTCGTGCTTTGTAAAAGCCACTGTGATCACATGCTGTCACATTTTGCCCCCCAAATGGGACAGTATTGTTTACAACTGAGATGGAATTTATTCATGCACTGTCTGCTGAGCTAAAAGAAATCATTTAACTCACCGTGAACCGGTCGTTACGGATCTTTTTTTCCATCCAGAAACTATATTATTCATTTGGTGACATGTTCTAATGTTTACAGATTATTAGTTTCCATTCCCTGAAGTAAAAGCATGAAAACTGTGGCTTCACTGGTCTGTGTGATGGAAGTCGGTATCAGTCGTCAAAATGCCTCCAAGCCCACACAATTAATCTGTATCCCACAATGGTTCACATGTTTAGCAAGGGGGGAACAAAGTGATTTCAATAAATAACCATAGTATCACATCTCAGAAATGAAACTCGAATGAAACAAACAAAAAAAGCTTCTCTGTTCTCTGGTGGGGAGAAGCAGAAGTAGCAGTCACAGGATAATGATTCTTATCTGTGATGTAGAAATGATATACTGCAGGCCAAGAACTGTGGTAAGAAACGTTCAAAATGGACCTCATGTCAGTCAGATGTCAGTTTGGCTTTGTCATTGTATATTTACATGTATTGATAATCAACGAAGCAAAGGTATTTAAGGAACATAGAAAAGCCGGAAGGAAATTCTAACTTGGCTCTTGTCTTTTTGTGATAATGTAGAAATGTGTAACTATTTGTTTGCTACAATGAATGTTTCTGTCGTTCATGATTGTGATCACTTTGCATTCCTGTAATCAATATTTTCTACACAATAAACATGCCATATTATTGGTTGAGTGAAGTTCACTTGACATACTTTAACTGGGACGCTGTGGATTGCTCAAGACAGATACCAGACACCCTCCATAAGGGTATTTTTGGTACTACAACATCTGTTTTCTCTGCAGTTTTTTATTGTGTATAAACTACACCATCTACTGAACATTTTTAGTGGCTGCAGTTGCAAATTCAGCAGAAGCTAATTGGAGTGAGTTTATTTGGACTTTACTCCGTTACCACTGAGGTGCTGGCGCAACATAGAACGTTTTGGTCTGAAAAGCAAGACTAAGAGTTGGGATCACTGTGCCAGTATGATTACCTTTACCAGAGAGTTAATAATGTAGATTTTTTGCAATGTCTACTGGGTCGTGCTTGCCTGCCGCTAACAGTTTTATCTGTTGGATGTTTGTTCAACTGTACCAACCTTTCTGCTCAGCCTTTTTTACCCTCCTAACATATTCCGAATCCTAAAACTACATTCCGCTCTCACTGATCGGGACAGACTCTATGGTCTTTGGTTAGTGACCTTTAAAGTTGCTGTACATCATCTATTTATACTGGACTACATCCTCCATTTAGTTACGGTCAGTGCTAAGTGACAGGTCATTTAAGCTCTGCCAGAACACACTCAAGTCAACAGCACCAAGGACCCTAATTCAAGTTACAGATACAGATGATGTTACTGTGCATGTACACATCAGGTATGTCTTATCACGAGAATACAACTTCCTGTTACAGATGTGTCTTTAAACAAAGCAGGTTCAAAATAGTGACCAGGGATACTGTTTGGGTCCTGGAATAGACAAACAACTATTATATATTCATCAGCACTCAAATGACATTTTACATTGAAAAAATTGAGAATTTCTCTTCAAGGTGTAATTAACTATGACACTTGCCTTCAAATATTTATAGCTCCTGGGCACAAAAGTGTGACCACATTATTAAAGTAATTTACAACATAACTGGTCCACAGTGAAGGCTGTTCTGTTGCTGTTTAACTGAAATGAGTCTTGTCACTTTCAGGCAGAAATGTGGTGCCACTTACAGTACACTTTCAATGTGAAATCAAGCACGACTCAGGTTGTATTCTTTAACTTAAAAGAAGAAACCCATGGAGTTTTCCTTCCATTATACCAGGTGGTATCATTAGTTAGTTGCAATAGTGTAAAGGAACAAAGTACATTTATTCAAATACTGCATTTAAAACAATTTCCAACTTATTGAAGTTTTTTTTATTTTATTTAATACTACTCCATTATAGCATTATTACAGCCAAGGAGATTATGTGACCACCCTTGTCTGTTTGCTTGTTTGTCAGCAGGATTAAACAAAAACTACTGAACTGATTAGCACCGAACTTGGTGGAGTGATGGGGGCATGGGTCAGGGAAGAACCCTTTAAATTTTGGGTTAGATCTGGATCATTTAGTAGGAATTTGAATTTTTGATTTTACAATCAAATCATATGGGCAAAAATACATTAAAACACCCTGTAGTGTGAAGTGGTTCAAATTAGCTCAATTTTGTCCATCTACAATATTAAAATGTGGCTCATATTAATGTAGCCAAAAATACATAACACAGATTAACTGAGCCATTTTATATAATTTTAATACTCAGGTACTTCTTGTTGAGAATACTTATTTTACCTAAGTAACATTTTTCATGCAGGTCCTTTACTCAAAATTGAATATTTTTACATTAATTATAGCACAAAGTACAGGACCTGAATACTTCCACCACTGGTTTCTCTCTGAAGGTGAGCCAGCAGTTACCTGGTTTAATAACTGCTCTGAGCCCTCTTTTCCACAGCAGAAATGTTGACTGTCATAGAAGGTAAAGCACAGGTGTAACTAGTAACATTAACAATGGCTTTGTTGAATGCAAATATCCTGTTAAGCCCTGACAGGGAGATGGCATGCACCATGCCAAGACCCTGAAACCAAAGAAGCTAAATGGAATTCAGCCATCACTAATTTTATGATTCACACCTGTGCTTTTCCTACTGAGACATGTCAAAATGTGTTACATTTACAACAAAAAAAAAAAAAAAAAAAAGCCTTTTTGCTCGGGCTGCTTGAACAGCTCAAGTGCACGAGGAGGACACAGATCCTGAAAATGTTTAAAAATTACAACTAGACCCCTCATAGAAACATTTAGACCAGTTTGTACTAGTAGTAAAAACAAAGATCTGAAAATTCTTTTAAACCAAAACCTTTAATCACAGTATAAACAAAAAAAATGACAAAAGTTGAGGAATTAAGAACAAAGAGTCCAGAAGGTCCCAGAGGAAAGGCCTGAAATCCAGCAGATCTTGAATCAGCTCCCCAGCATCAATCAGCTGCTGCTGCTGCTGCTCCGATGCCTCTGGTTGATACGGATGCCACTGGCCTCAGACCTGACACCGGGAGGGGTCCTGGGTCTTCAGCTGTGCTCACCAGTCTGGTAGTCGGCAACATTTGATGTCACAGCCATGGCGAAGAGGACAGTTTACTTTGACCTCTGCCTCATCTTTCTCCTTTTACGCTTCAGCCTAAGTAAATGATCACAAGATCCAGTTAGACAGAAAAGCCTTTGCCTATTACTGTATGACAATACAGAGTTTCTGTAGGGTTTACCAAAATTTAATTTTAATACCACATAGAATGCAATTAAATACCTGTTTAATACTACAGTATTAAGATATGATGGACACCCAGTAGGAGTGATATGACTTACAAGTTTATTAACCCATATTTTTCAGTGCTTTCCAGCAGTGTCCAACAATTATTCCAAATTATTTTTAATAAATGCGACCTTGCATTCAATAGCTGGATAAAACCAATTAAAACGGATTATTTCTTTTAAGTTAATTTTAGTTTTTGCTAAACGTGAAACATACGAGAAAAAATATTCAAGTCTTTTGTAAAAATTACCTTCTAATTTATTTTTTAATTTAAATAGACTGAATTCAATGTTTTTTTTAATGACTAAGACAGACACCAGAAACACGCGCTATACAGTCTTACCTGCGCATGCGCTTCTTTCTCCACTGCGAAAGAAAGACAAATGACTTTAATTTATACAGTTCTGAAAACACTCCAATATACACAAAACTGAACTGAAATAGACTACACTTGGAAAAGGAAGAGCTATACAGGCGAATGCTCATGGATGTGCTGTTTTAGCCCATCGACCTGCTAGCTAGCTACCAAATGTTAGCACCACTTAAAATTACGGTTATTGGATCATACAGACATTAAACACAAACCTTAGCTCTCATGTCGAAGAGGGGAGGCTAAAAGCAGAGGAGGAAATGTTGTGGATTAGCTCGATTGATTTAAAAAGAACATGATTAAGTTGGATTCTGATACAAACAGCTGAGTTTCCACTTACCGACAGCTAAGGCACTGTCCCCAGGAAGGACGTCATATTCTAGCGACGTTGAATATATATGGATTGTTTCGTCACTGATTGAATAGCAGTGAAACATGGGAAATTGAGTTTTATAGAAGATAAGCGGTTTATCGAAAATACTTGGAGTATTAAACCATTGCTGCAGCTTTTGTGGGCTTTCAAGGTCCATTGTTCCAGGTTTTTAATCCTTGTATCGCCCACACATGGAACAGATCTCACTGGTCCCCATAATGATAACTGATTATATTCAAATAGAGAATTTTTACACTAACAGTATACATGTATTTGGTGATACGGTATTGCTTGATACATATTGTCTCTGTGCCCAAGCCCTAACTGCCATTTATAATAATAATAATAATAATAATAATAATAATAATAATAATAACAATAACAACATTTCATTGTAGAGGACTTTTCAAAACTTAAGTTACAAAGTGCTTCACACAGGGCAGCAATGACAAAGACAAAATCAAGTTAAAGCCTGCTACAATAGGGCAGCAAAATAAAAATAAAAATCATAGATAAAAGGTAAAAAAGATAAAACCAATTCAGCAATGTAAGATAAAATAAATTATTAAAAAATGATTAAAACTGAATCAACACAATTAAAATGAATAAAAACTGAAATAAAATCAGGAAAGATAGAAGAATGTTTTAAGAAGGGATTTAAATATGGCACTGACTTGGCCAGCCTGATTTCTTCAGGCAGGTAATTCCAGAGCCTGTGTCCCCTTTAGCGGGGTCTCTGGAACAGATAAAAGACCCCCCTCAAACTACGTACTGGCTCATATTGGACTCAAAGGTCATAAATGTAACTGTCAGAAACGCCATGAAGAGCCTTAAAAGTAACCATTGAGATCTTAAAATCAATTCTAAAACATACTGGGAGCCAGTGTTAAGAAGCTAGAAGAGGAGTGATGTGGTCATGGCTGTTGGTTCTGGTTAGAAGCCTTGCAGCAGAGTTCTGTGCAGAGTTATGTACAGAGTCAATAAATAAGATTTTTGTCTAAGTCACGTAAAACATCATCATGTCGTCTGTTTTTATGCATCTATAGTGTGTGTGTGAATTTGGGTTTTTAATCAGGGGGACCTTAAAAAAAAAAATACACGGGGTAACAAGGGCCAATAATGAGACAACGGGCCTAGGCACAGACAGACAAAAAGGACCCCCGAACTCTACACTGAATGAGATACAAAACAATGCATCTCTTTGTGGTCATTGTGTGTCGTTTACAGAGGCTCTTGCCCAGGGGACCCTGACCTGTTGGGCCCCCTACTGACGTCTGTACCTAGCAACTACTTTGTCAAATATGGCATATCAGGGATATGTTTGTTGAACCTAAGTTTACACTACTTGAAAGCTGGGCTTTTGACCAGGCTGGTCACAAGCCAGATTCAAATTTTGATGAATGAGACACAATGAGAGACACTAATGTTCAAAATCATGAAAAACACACTTGTCACTCATCAGGAAAATAATCTGAATACACATAGTCCAAAAACAGAACCACACAAATGATGTCAGGTGGCTTTTTAATGTTTCCAAAAATAGTCTCTGAAAGTGGGATTTGTTTTACAAAAGTATCCATATATTTAACAGGTATGGAATTCTTATGTAAACACAGACTGTCAGACTCAGTGGTGGCACCAGAAGACTGAATGCTGAACTCTTGGCAGAACTTAGACTATCCACAACTGAGAAAGGAAATTTCTTATTTTACTAGTTAAATTACTCAACTGGCAGGACTTAAAATTTCAGTTTTAGAAACTGTTAGCTGAGTAACCTACAGTAGATCCCTAGAAGTATACACAATGACTAGTAAGCTTAAGCAAGAGCAGTACAAATGCGGTAATTATGCTGAACTGAACAGTAATGATGACTAATGATGTCATGATTATAAATTGTGTGAATGTCATAGGATATCGGGGTTTCTGCCCACGACGAGTTAACGCTCACTTCAAAAGGCATGGCTTCAGGCTTATGACCTCAAGGAAATTGTCTAAATGCCATACAATTACACTGACACAGTATTGTGCATTCATCATCCTTGGCCGCTCTGTCAAACTCATTTCATTTTCCATATCTTTCACTACAGTTATTGTGGAGAAAGGAACAAAAGCTCAAGATCAGTCGAATGGTTAAATGTTCCAGTGAGTATATGCCCTTGCACATAATATCCTCTCTTGCAGCAGGACTGTGTCCACTATTAAGAGAATAAGGCTGTCTCAAGGACAGTGAGATTTACTAGGGACGTATGTGTGTGTGTTTTAGGTGGAGTGACAGAATTTAGGAGCAGCATCATCCCAGACTGACATCAGTTAGATTTGGAGGTATTCACAGCGGCTACACCCGCTAGTGCCTCAGACAGCTGGGACAGAAGGATTCATGACGTCTGTTCTTTGGGTCATCAGAGGTCTGTCAGAATTTCTTGGAGAGAGAATCTATTCTGCAGCTTCAGTCTCCATCGCCTGTCCTGTTGCACTCTCGACGGTTTTTGAGGCCTTTATAAAAGAAAAGATTGAAGTTAGTAGAAACATTTGGAGCCTGTATTTCTTGGGTCTTTTTTAGGTCATAAAACACAATGCCCTTTAACTCACCTTCTTTTTCTTCTTCTTCTGAGTCTTACGGCTTGCTGAACTTTGAAGCAAAGCCTTTATAGGGGTGGGGGGGAAAAAAAAAAAAACCCAACACCAAAATTTAATGTGATGACCTTATGAGGTACAGCACACATTACAACACATAATGGCTTTGAAAATTCCAAGTCAGCAAGCTGCATGCTATAGCAGTTCCATTAGTATAATCCTCTCTTTTCAGTCGGAGGATGCAATATCCCATCCATCAAACACACTTTACCTTCAGCTCGGGGTCCTCCACTTCATGCTCAGACTTGTAGAGTTCTGGCTCAAAGAGGCTGTTGGTGATTCGCAGAGGTCCATTTGCCATGAGCAGCACAGTGAACTTGAACTGGGCTACAAATTCACCTGAACACAGATAGGATTGAAAGTTGCATTAAACAGTCTCAGTTTGTACACAATCTGGACATCAAATGTCTCTTAACAGGTTGAGTGCCATTAGTGAATTGATTAAAAAACATGGTAACAGTGATTTGATTATATACAATCCAGGAGGTCCAGTTTGAACAAAACATCAGAGTTTTAATGCTCATAAGACGCTGTCTGACATCAAGAAGAGCTTGTTTTTCGTTATATTTGGCTGAACAACATGAAAAAGTAAAAAAAAAAAAAAAAAAAAACAAAAAACAGAGAACAGTGTGTGCAAATGTTTAACAACAATAGGACCGTGGATGGGAAATATACAATACATACATACAGTGTCTGAAGTGAGCATTCAGTTTACTTTTCAAGCGCTTGCACAGGTGGTATGCTTGTAGTGGGTACAGTCGGCAAGGTCTCAGAGTTTGGGATGCATGCAGAGACCCACACAGGGGTCATTTATCCACTTTACTTTATAAAGTGAACTCTCTGTAATGTGCACTTGGACGTTTCTGACAGGCCAATGTAGTAAGGTCCTGAATGATAGTGGTAACTTCACAAGGAAGGTGCTTTTTGACGCTGTGCTATCGGTGGTCTGAACAAAAAAAAAAAAGTTTTTGTTTGAGAAGATCCCTACACGTGACAACAATACTTCCCATGGGACACAAAGCACAGAGAGAAATAATGGGCAACTATTTTGATTGAATAATCATTTTTGTCATTTTTAAGCATAAATTCTAGACATTTGCTGCTTTCAGCTTTTGAAATGTGAGGCTTTCTGCGTCATACAAGATAATAAACTGAGTATCGTTGGGGTTTTGACTGTTGATCAGACAAAACAAGACATCTGAAGACACCATATTGGGCTGTTGGAAATTATTGTGGACATTTTAAAAATTTTTGGGACGTTTTTGGACAAAACAATAAATTGAAAAAATAAGCCTTTGATAGAACTCTTATTATTAGTATTATTATTAACTGAGGTATGTCAACTGTTACAGATAAAATAGGCCTGTTCCCAACTTGGTGCCATATTTGTGTCGTGATCACAGCTTGTCATTTGTCAGTGGTATGTTGCTGAAAACACACTTCTTTTTGTGATACAATGATACACCCTCATGTCTCTGGAGTATTTTGAAGTATTTGGTTTCTGTGTGCATGTATCTGTTAGCTTAAATGAACTGAAACCAACAAAGCCCAGTGTACATTTGTTAACATGAGAAGAGGACCCGAGTGCGGAGCAGACCCAAGTGGGGCTGGTCCGACCACACAGTTGAGCGAACGACACTGCAGGGAGCAAGTGAGGCAATGGCAGGATTCCAGTAAGGCCTGCATCCATTTCTTGTTGTTTGACACACAAGGCACTTCTCATATGTATGGCCTACTAGTAGCTGGTGTAGCCATAAGACTTAGGGGTAATTAAATCCCCCAGACCTAAAAACCACTGGTAAAATGATCAAGCCATTTTACCAGTATTACTTGTGCTGTGACATTTTTCTACAGATTCAAGTACATTTGAAGTCTTCCAGCAACTATGAGCAACTTTCAGACCTCACTTCATTTTGTTCACATGAAAACAAACTTACAAGAATTTTAATGGTCAGGGCTGAAGCCCTTAAATTACACCGCTCATTGTTTCACTCACCCTCTTTCTCATGCAGCACAGTGAATGGCTGCAGCAGCTCATGTTTGGCACACTCCACAACACCCAACCTGGCCTTGCCTTCATCCTCAAATGCCCTAAGGAGACAAACAAAGAAGAAAAGACAAGTGGGTGGTGGTGGTGGTGGTGGGGAGTGAAATGTGGGAGATGATTTTATTGAAGATAAGACGAAAAGGAAAGATAATAAAATATCTGATCTAAAGATAAAACTTACCTTAGAGTGAAAGGCATTGTATCAAAGCGTCTCTCCATCTCACTGAAGAATGTCCGAGATGTCTTCATCTTCAAGCCGTACACCTTGTTGGGGTCTCGTTTGTAAACGGTGGTCCTCTGACCTCCATCCTTTGCCTGAATTGCAAAACCGAACACATATTCTTAAATCCTTGCCTCTATGAAACTTTCTAAATTAAGCTGAAAAGTCAAATCTATACCAAATTTCCTCTCACCTTCCCCTCTCCAGTGCTGATAAGCACATCCACTGCATAAACCTCATGCACCTCAAACTCAGCCTTTTCGTGGTCCTTTCTACGAAAACAAAGTTCATCCACCGGTTAAAGAGAACACTCCTCAGGTCAATGATAATAAGCACTTGCTGAGTGAACTCACTTTTGCTGGTCAGTTGGGTTTTGAATGATCGTTTTCTCCCCATCGATCACATGTTGTTTGAGCTGATGGGACAGCATGCCTGTATACATCGAAAGAATAAACTGAGTGAAGCATGTCAATTACATTCAGCAAATGTAATTGGGATCACAGCGCTTGAAGGTGCCAAATGTTCACAAACACCCACCCTCGATGGGAGAGCACTTGAATGACTTTGCGATCTTGTTCCAGGCTTCTGTGACCTGTGTGTTCTAATAGTAGAGACATGGTCATCATTATTTGATTAGGTATGAACTATGATGTCGTTTGTCAAATAAGCAGTCATGGTAGGACAGTTTTACCTGGTTTCCTGGCTTGACAAGACGCAGGGCAGCCTCAGCACAGAGGTGAGCTGCTTTGATAACATCAGCCTTCCTCCCTGTCAATGGGTTGTCCTGAAGTAACAGAGGAGGCAAGTCAAAGAATTAACAAACTATTATAAGCTGTTAACGGTGTGACTATCACTGGTAGTCAAGTACATCACGACTCATCATGACTATTGAGAATAAATAATTAAGCGTTTCAGCACTCATTTATTCTAACAGTGATGACATACCTTGGTCACTCCAACAACGAAGCTGTGAGCCACATTTGAGATGAAGCCATCGACATGCACACCCAGATCACTGCGCAAAAACACAGCAAGAAAACGTGAGATAAAGACAAATGTGCACTGCAAATAAAATATAAACTGTAATTTATCTAACGAAAAGTATGGACAGGTATAAATCCAGCAGCTTACATCTTGACAAGGTCCCCATCCTTTAGTATGACATCAGGGTCACTCTTCAGAGGGGAGCAATGGCATACACAGTTGTTAACTGACACACAAGTAGGAAAAGCGATACCTGAGAAAGAAAGAGAGTGAATGAAGGAGTGCTAAGTCAGAGACGCCGATGGTGACTAATGAAATGCAACGGAGGACTTACCTTTCTTCATGTCTTTTTCCTTCTTGAAGATTTTCCCAGTCTCTGCCATAATGAAGGCATCGCCCTTTTCACAGAGGCTGAGTACAGAGACTCCAGCCGTAGCTGCCGCAACTACCGTCTTCAGAGCCTCTGCAGGACAAGAGATCAAAGGAGACGTGACAGTGACAGTTTTGGGCTGCAGCTAATGATTATTTTCATTATTGATTAAGCTTTTTTGTTTTATTTTCTGGTCATGGGGAACATTACTTATTCAGATGATTAATTGTGTGGTTCATAAAATGTCAGAAAATAGTGAAAAGACATATCAGGATTTCTTCAAATGCCCAAGGTGACATCCTTAAGTTCTTTGTTTTGTCTAACCAACAGTACAAATCCCATCTACTAACTTTCTCTTGATTCAAGAGATTCAACTGATCATCTAATCCTCTAAACACTAATAAAGTTGGCACTTTTTCTGATTAAATTAACAGGTGTCAGGCTGCCACCACTGTGGACAGATACGATGGGTAATTCAGTCAACATTAACATGAACAATGACTCTTGTTCATTGTTCACCGTTCACTGTTCAAGGCTCAATCAAAAAAAGCAAATGACACTGAGGAACTCATTTGATTTTCATTAAGCTGATGTTGGGTTAGCTAGAAGATAAACATTTGACAGTTTCACTGACAGCTTTAAATCAGCCTGAACTAGCATAACGCTAGTAGTAAATTAGATGTCTTAAGATAAGTAGGTCAGCTGTGATAAGGTACAAAACAAAACAACAAGGATACAAACTGTCTTTTATGTGAGGCATCACTACAGCATAAAACATGTCTGTGTTGAGCATGTGGTCATCCTCATAACCTACAAAGAATACACTCAATGGCAACGAGCGTAACACGACCAATCACTGGAAACGGAAACTGAATAGAGAAGCAACAATTTGTCAGTTAATCTATTAGTCGATCAAAAGAAAATGAAAACAGCAACAATTTTTACATTCAACTAATCTTTTCAGTCATTTTTCAAGCAAAAAGTCCAACAATTTTCTGGTTCCAGCTTCTCAAATGTTATAAAGTACAGTTTTGAATGTTTGGTGACCTCACCTTGTGCTCCAATATATTTTGATGAGCATTTTTCACTTTCTTCTTATGTTTTATAGATCAAACGATTGATCAAAAGAGAAAATAATTAACAGAGGAGTCAATTATGAAAACAGCTGGTAGTCGCACATGATCTTTATTTGAATGATCAGGATAACTTTAAATTTGGATATTGTGAGGCGGCCTGTTATTAAGCTGTTGATGAACTGATGCCCTAACATCACTAATACGCTACCTGCCATTCATTTACTTCAAATTAACCGTGGTAGTATTTTAATTAAGGTTTTACTATATGTATTTAAAGCTGTACATGGCAGGATGGTCAGCTGTTCTGTCTGTCAGAATGGCAGATAAATGATGACCAAACATTAAGACTAAGCTGACAGATGACAGGTGTGAGTGAGTGTAACGTGAAGTGTAGTGTGAAGGTAGGCACTAGTGAAAAAGTACGCTTAGCTAGTTGAATCAAAGTCCAAATGGCATAATTGTGTTTGGAATGCACAAGTTATAAAATATTAATAAGCATGGAGAACAGGTGCAAATATCGACTGTTGCTGCTCTCAGGTTTGATAGATTTACATTCAATGTATGTATTTATATTGAAACAACTCTCAATTATGACATCACGCTAACGATATTGAGTGCATGTGGCCTTGAAAATGATGTATTGCATAATATATAGGCTGCAACCACAAATAACAACCGCATGTTAAGTTTAGGGTTCATGTTGGTAACTTTACAAGGAGTTTGTGATTTTGTTTCGTTCTTTTGAATAGAATAAATATATTTTTGTCGCATATTGTTTGTCGTAATTTAACATTACTGGGTACTGGGTGTATTGACTGGCTTCTGCTTACTCCAATTAAGATCTTAAATTACAACCAGCTCTTCAGTCAGGTCTCCTCCGTGACAGTTGTATTAGTCTTGATTTGAATTAGCTGTAGGTATACGTTTAAATGTCTGATACACTGTTCGGAACAACCACAAATTGTCATTCAATTTTGTACTTGTCATTGTTATCTGTTACGTTAGCAGTAACAGCTAGCTAACGCTTGCTAGTAAGGTAGCTCAGCCACCTAGCTCAACGGGCTAATGTGACAGCTACATGATGTTAAACAAATACAGGTTACTATAAATAAAAGCTCTCCCTATTCATTTGCGTGACCCGTGTTTTACTAGTCTTTAAACAATCGCCCGCTTTCTAACATGACCTGTGGCTGATTCTGCTGTGGCACATGGCACAGCTGCTGCTGGATAGGACTAGCTGACACTGTTAGCTAACATTAGACGGACCCACATACTTGTGGACGGTTGAGTCAAAACGGCTGGTTAACGCCGCGTTTCACTTACGATTCGCAATCTCAGCCCCCATCTTGTACTTGGTGACCACCAGGTCATCGGCGATGGTCTGCTCCTGTGTCTCGTCGTCTCCAGACATGTTGGCAGTGTGTCCGCGAACTCAGAGTAACTTTTTTTTTTTTTTTCCCCCGGCGGGTGTCTGTGTGTCTGTCAGTCAGTCAGTCAGTCACAGGATGGACCACGCTGCTCTCTGCAACGGCCCGCCCGACTTCTACCGGCAGCCAACGATCACTAGATCCCGCCTGCTGCCAAAGACACACTCCGCAGTCAAGATAGTTCACGGCCTAGCCTGGGGCGTTGACTATGCGTAGGGCTGCAACTAACGATCATTTGCCGATTATTTTCTCGATTAATCGATTAATTGTTCTGTCTATAAAAGTCAGAATAGAGTGAAACATGACTGTTATAATTTCCAACATGCCAATGTAATGTCTACAGAAGTCTTGTTTTGTCCCTCCAACAGTCAAAAAACCCAAAAATGATCAGTTTACTATGGTATTCCATAGAGGAATGCCTCAAAGCCTCACATTAGAGAGGCTGGAACCAGCAAATATTTGGCATTTTTGCTCAAAAAACGACTAACAATTACTTGAGTATCTGTCAAGAGACTGATCAATTAATCGACTAATCGTTTTAGCTCTCGTTGAGTGTTACACCTTGTATACCCGTAGCTTATAAAAAGCTAGGACTGATGCTGTACATCGGGTCAGCCTTTAAAATTAGCACCGGTGGAAGGTAACTAAGTTCATTTACTCAAGAACTGTACTTAAGTACAAATCTGAGGTACTTGTATGCTACTTGAGTATTTCCATGTTATATTATTTTATACTTTTACTCCACTACAATTCAGAGACAAATATTGCACTTTTTACCCCACTACTTTTATCTGATAATTTCAGTTTTTGGTTACTTTACAGATTCAATTTTTTGTATATGAAATTGTAATTGAGTATTTTTACCTTTACTTATCTTTGCTTAAGTAAATGATCTGTGTACTTCTGCCCACACTGAGAATTAGACCATGAATGAGGAGTCATTGCCAACAGGAGAGTCTGTTAATGTAGAGCTGCTCATTTCTGCCCTCTGTCTTTATTACATTTATCAAGGCTCACAGAATCTGAAATGACTGGCAGATAAAATAAAGGAGACACTATGTGGATGCATTATAAAGTAGTAGTGTCTTATTTTTTGTTTATATATTTCAAAGGTGCTATTAAGGACGAAATAGTAGTAACGAAGTCTGGGAAAGATTCGGAAAATATGGAAATGTGGATATGAAATGTATAAAACAGTATCATAAGATGAATAATTAAGTTCACAGAGTTCATTGCATCCCTCAAGTAAGGACGTTTCAAAAGGACTTGCTGAATTCGTTGGTAAGCCCATTAGCCCGTAAACTGGATTTGAACGAAAACGGAAGAACAATGAAGTGACGCTCAATTCTCTGATCATCTTCGATTTGCCTCTGACCAAATCGCGCGCGAATGCGTCACCGATGCGCTCACATGCCCCCATCTCCTTTTCTGCTGCTCAGCGTGAATATCACTGAATTCAAGCTCGAGATGCGCATTGTGTTTGTTTGTATTAATTAATCACTCACATCGCAAATAAAAAAAATAAACAACTTAAATAGATGAATGAGTACTTTTAAGACATAGCGATATTTTATGTTTTTATTCATTAAACACACTGCAAGAAATGTAAAAAAAAAAAAAAAAAAAAAAGCCCAGCACAAATCATTAACACAAATGTCTGGATCGTTGCAAAAATAATCGTATGTATATGTTTATTTGATAATTCATGTTATAATAAATTGTACAAAAAGACTTCTCCACAGAAATGGGACTGGAACACCTAATCCTACACCTACCAATTACACAATTATTGTAACAGTGAAGCATGTGATGTAAAGTACTCTTTATTTAGTTCATGCCTTCTATAACCTTTATTTTGTTGTTATGTGCCAATTCACAGTTCATAAACATGTATTTCACTGCACCATAAAATTGTGGAATGAGATTCAAGGGTGTGTTTCTTTCATTACTTTTATCTTTCCAAGCTTGTTGGGGGCTGGAACTCAAAGAAAAAAGCCGTAAAAATGGCAAAACTACCAAAAATTTATGACAGGAACTAAAGTCACTGCGACAGTAAGTATGTCCCAGTCCACATTATTAGGTGCGTACAGCATCTGGCTTGAGGAACAGTCTGCTGTGCCAGTAGTCTGGGTTGTCAAACGATGTGTTGCTGCCAGGCTCCCCCATGCCAGCACACACCTTGATGTATCCCCCGATCCCTGCACACCTGCCACTGCCCATCTCCTCGGAAACAGCCCTCCCCTTCGCCGGGAGGTTCTGGTAGTCTGCCTGCTCCCACCCACTGGGCACCACTCCAAATCTGGTCATCTCCTCATACTCCTCCACCTTTTCTCCCCCAGCTGTGAGCACATCTGGCCTGGGCATGACTGTACCACTCAGATTCCCCTGATGTGGGGGTTGTTTATTTGTGTTGTGGTACTTCTCCTCTTCGTCTTCCTCCTCATGCTCTTTCTTCAGCACCTCCACTATTTGGTCTGTTTCCTCTGTCTCTGCCGCACTCTTTGCAGATGTTTGACTCCCACGTCTCTCCCATGCTGGATCCTCTCTCTGCGTAGAGTAGGAGCACCTTATATCCATGTATTCATACCTGCATATCCCTTGGGCTGCCTCTAGTTGGTCTTCCACAGCTCCGATCCCCCCCTCAGAGTCCCCAGGTAGCTGATGTTTCTCTGTGGAGTCTCTTTGCTCTGCCACAGTTCCCTCACAGTCCTCACCTACTTGCTTACTCCTTGCAGGTGAGATTGGTGTCAGTGTTTCCACAACTGCTGTGTCCTCTACAGGTAATGAAGCCATGAAGGTCGGAGAAGGTAAAGGTGAGGTTTTACTGCAAAGTGCCACCGAAGCGGCAGCTGGCTGAGATGACATACCTCTGGTTGAGCAAGGAGGAGACTCTTTGCTCATGATTTCATACTCCTGGGAAGGATGAATCACCACCAGAGACGGATTATTCTTCAGTCTTGAGTTTCTTCGCCCAGAATGAGAGACTTTAGAGACTATGAGCCATGACAAAATGTGTAGAAGGAAGAAGATCAGGGAAGAAACCTTAATCACATATTGTTTATGCTATAATTTACCAGTTAAAAATACAGCAAAACAGCCAAGGAAATAATGGTACAAATCAGCCTGCTCCCTTTTTAGTACTGATAATTTACCTCTCTCTGGAGTGCCAGGTGACCCAGGCAGGACGTAGCCATAGTTGTCCACCTCTTCCTCTTCCTCTGCCGTCCACACCTTGTATGACGATGGACTTGATGCCGTTGAAAGCTTCCTGTGCCGGCCGATGGATATACGAGGATTACCCCTCTCGGAGCCAAATCTGGCCCTGTGAAGACTCCCTGTCTGCAAGCCCTCCTCATGCAGCTCTGCGTCTCTGCTACTCCCCCTGACCTCTGACCTCTCAGGCAGCGTCCGCACTGAGCTCAGACGAGACCTCTGAAACCACAACTGAGACAGAAAAGCAAAGACTTGGACTGATGCAGCAGCTTATAGGAATCAATTCTATAGTGTCCAAAATGGGACCAGCTGGACCTGACTGACAGATTTTAATGGGTCTCACTTCTTGAGGTAATAACCTATTGGCATTGCTGGGTCTTAATGCTGATTTTAATATGGCTAATGGCAAAGTGTAGTAATGATTCTGATTAAAGTGAAGCTGTTGAGAGTCTCAGCCTAAATATATCTACCCTATCACCTGTGCAATGCAAGCATCAAGTGATAGTAGTCTTAGCGAGTGGGAAAGTGTTTGTTTGCATGCATGTGTGTGAATGTGTGAGTCTGTCACACCTGGCGGATGCTGTCCACAGGGCTGGGGGTCATTGGCAGGTATCCGATAGGTCCAGCCTGAGAGGTGCCACTCTACAAATAAGGGGAAGAAAAAGTGTTATGTACTGTACTTTATTTGCCTCTGATGCTTTGACGAAGATCCTAAAAGTCTATCTATCAAATCTAAGATGTAATTTATTACCCTGTAAGAATTAATCCGTGAACGAGACACACTCCAAGATGGAGAGTGTTGAAGAGGAGGGGTAGCCAAACCATCTGCCAATCCCTCCTCATCTTGGTCTTCTAAATCTGCATCCAGAAGTCCCCGCTCTGATTCTCTTCGATGGATTTCTTCCAAGGCCACTTCTCCTCCTTCCAGCTAAAGAATAACAGGGAAGTACAGGGTTTAAGGTCTCAGTCGACAGCCAGTGGACTAAGCTGTAAAATAAATTACATTGAGACCCTCACCTGAGTGGTGGAATGTAACTATCATTAGATGATTAGTTTATCAAACAATCAGTCGGTCAACAGAAATTTTAAACTATTTCAATAACTAACTAATCGTTTAATTCATTTTTATTGCAAAAATGCCAAACATTTCATGGTTCCAGCTTCTCGGAAGTGAGAATAATTTGAGGATTAGTGTCTTTAGTAAACTGAATAATTTTGAAGTTATTGGTCAGAGAGAGGAAGACTATTAGGGTGTCATGTTGGCTCTTGGTAAATGTGACAAGCATCACTATTTCCTTTTTACAAACAAAACAATTGATTAATTGAGAAAATAAACAGCAGATTCATCCTTAAGAATTATTATTATTATTATTATTATTATTATTATTATTATTAGTAGTAGTAGTAGTAGTAGTAGTAGTAGTAGTAGTAGTAGTAGTAGTAGTCAGTCACAAAGACCATTTTCCTGCATTGGGTGGTTGTATTTTTAATGCTATTAGTACATTTTCCTGATTATACTCACATATTTTTACTTGGGTAAAAATACTTTTACTTTTAAAAATTACTTATACTTGGCGGTAATAGTACTTTTACTTAAGTAAAGGATCGGGATTCTTCCTCCACCACTGCCTCACCTTGATGACAAGGTACCTAGGCGGGTCTCTTGCCATACGAGTAAAGTCACTGGCCAGCTCTTTGAAGGTCGGCCTTATATTTTCATCAATCATCCAACCTAAAGAGAAGAAGTGAAATCACCCCGGTCAACTATTCATGTCTTTGTGCGTACTTCCGCTCACTGGTGCAGTATTTTATCACGCTCACATTTGACCATGACCATGTAGACATCTATGGTACAGATGTGGGGCTGTGACAGACGTTCGCCCTTCTCCAGCAGACTCGGCACCTCCTGCGGCTGCACGGAGGCGTACGGCTCGGCCCCAAATGACATCATCTCCCACACTGTCACCCCTGTCCGGGAAGAGAGCGGACACATTTAAATTCACAGAGAGCAGCTTTCAAGAGGAACGTTTATTCATTAGTACATGATGTATGATACTACACACACTCACACAGCGTCTTACCATAACTCCAAACATCACTTTGATGAGTGTATCTTCGAAACAAGATACTTTCGAGTGCCATCCATTTTATGGGTGTCTGGATTAGGAGAAAAATTGCAGACAGCTATACAGACTGATTCCATTACTGGAAGGGACAGTGAAAACCTCTTGACTGTGACTTAAGAATTCAAGGTGTGACTCAAAACAACCTTGGTGTCAGTGTAGACGTATTTCTTGTCATCAGGATAAAGGAGGTCAGCTACACCGTAGTCAGAGATCTGGACCTGGTAGTCATTCTTCAGCAGGATGTTGCGGGCAGCCAGGTTCCTGTGGACCATGCAGTGTTCCTCCAGGTAGTACATACCCTGAGACAGAAACATGTACACTCTAAATATATTTTGACAGCTTATTCATAACAGCTGGTTGCTCAAAACATCCGGAATTACTCACCTTAGCAATCTGCACACACCAGTTGAGCAGGCGCTGGGGGTCCATGCTGTTCTTGTGCTGCCTGATGTGCTCCAGTAAGGACCCCTGTGAACTGAGCTGGGTCACCAGTTGCAGACTGGCACCTGGACAGATGCCCAGCAGCCTAACGATGTATGGGTGGTCCAGGCTGCCCATGGACAGCATATGCTACACAGAGAGCGAGATGACAACACTACTGTACACACTACGTATTTTTTGTGATACTTACATTTTGTGGTATTTGTTTTGCATGAAAAAGTCTCACAGTTACTTGTTATAGACATAATTTTAACATCCAAACAATTTTCTTCACCTTCTCATCATATTCTACTATTATATGTTACATTAACTGCTATTTCGGAGCTGTTTTTTCAGGAGTGTAAGAGCGTCTGATCCTCACATCAGTGATCTCAGTGAAGGTCTGTCGCCCTGAGCTATCCTGGATGGTCTTAATGGCCACGGGGATCTTCACTGTCTCTCCCTCTGGAGTCCAAAATCCCTTTAACACAAATTAAATGTGCAGTGGAAAGTCACATCAGTTCGGATGAGTCTGTGAAAGTTGCATAATACTGAGACTAAAACTATAATAACACATACAGTAAATCGGTGGAGAATCACTTAATATCTAAAAAAAAGACATACGGAGGTTATAATTACTACCTTGTGCACTACTCCAAAAACTCCTGAGCCAAGGGCTTTGATTTTTTTCAGCTCTGAGGGCCTCAAGATGCGGGCATGAACCTTGGTACCTTTTTCTCCGGGACCCAGTGGCTCAAAGCTCTGCCAAAAAACAACTGTTATTCCCGGTTGAATTTTTTTCCCTCTCTGAAACCAAATGCATATAGTGGCTAAGTAAAAGGCAGCTCATGACAGCTGATGGAGTCAGACGGTCTCAAAGGTCTCACCTCTCCACTCTCCAGGTACCTCCGCATGGCTCTCTTGCGACGAATGGCCAGGCCTCGGTGGTACAGCACGCCCAGGAAAAACAACACCAGGCAGAAAATCAAGCCGGCCGGCAAACCTAAAGCTATACCTGTGATCTGACCACTGCGGAGTGAAGCAGAGAGAGATAATTGCGTGGGGACAATGGTTGAAAAGGTCAGAAACAGAGGTAAGAAAAGTTAAAGAGATGTGATGTCCTGATTGGACCATATGCTTTGGTAGAAACTGCGTCCTAACCAAAATAAACTAGTGTATCAGGATGAACTAGCCATGTGGTTATCACAGCAAGAACATGCACAGACAGCAGAAGGCTAATTCCACTTAGATAATGGGAGAATAAAACAGAGTTTCTGACTGCCATAAATATACACACTGGCAAAGGCAAAACAAAAAACAAAAAACCTAAAATACCACAACTTTGTTTTTATATGTCATTTGTTGGTCTTCATCTGGCATTTAAATCACATTTTTTTCTCTCACATACAGTAAGTTTTGTGTATGACCTCTACAGGATGAATCAGTTTCTCAATAATAGTTTCAAAATTCACAGGCATAGAAAAGGACACTAGCTGGTAGCACAACGAGATACATGAATTTTAACATATGCAAAGGATAGTAATGTTAAAAAGGTTTTGCTTAGTTTAACATTATAAAGAACTTTAAGAAAAAACAGGAGCTTGCAGGAGCAAGCATTAACTAAAATGAGATTATCACCCTGCTCTGTGACAGAGTCCGGTGGACAGAATCAAAAGGGTAATTTTCTTGTTTTTGTTGTTACTTAAATATCCTTTATTGAAATGCCGGATTACAGTTAATGTCTCCAAACAAAATGAAAGCTTCATCAGTGCAGTTTGTGAAATTAAGAGACGCAGCACTTTGTTTTTGGTAATGGTGCTAGAATTAATTCTTCAATTAGCCAAGTGGCAACAACATCCCACAGATGGCAGAGAGTTGTGGAGGGATCGCACACATTGCAGCGTAATCTTTTATATTCACCAGCAGGGGGCAACACTCACCTGCTAACTGCCAGTCTGACTGTCTCTAAACAATAATTTAATCCTGGGCCGGAGCATCTGAAACAGACAAAAACATCATTATCTTCAGCATTCATAGATTCCTTACTGTGACACATGGATGAAAACGTGAAAACGCACACACATACTCAAAGCCTAATCTCACCCCTGTGTGCAGTTGTGATGGCAGGGTTCACAGTGACCCTCCCTGTTGGGGTATTTGAAGATCAGCCCCTTCTGTCCATCATTTACTCCAGTGGGACACGAGGACATGCAGTAAGGACCATCTCGGAGGTTGGCGCACGCCACACACTCATCTGCACCCTACCGAAGAGACAGAAAGTCAATATCAGATTTCTTAATTGAGGAGAGAAGCGGCTTCACCAGCGTTTTGCTGAGGTTTCTTGTGACTTTTACATGGGGTGGAAGATGTCACAAGGGAATCAAAGTTTTGAAATTGTGTGAGAGCTTCATATCAAATTTCTTTCACTAATTTAGATGGCCAACATTATAATACATTCACACTGTACTATAGGTATTACTGTTAAAAAGTTACTACATCCATAAAAACAGTAAGTGAACATACCAGTGTGGTAGGACATATTTTATTATTATATGTATTATGTAGCATTTGTAGAGTTGTGCCCCCCACAATATTTTGAGTGGGTAAATAGCCAAATGCAAGTAGGAGTTCATACGAAGGCCCTGGGCTACAGTGTATTATCAAAGGAAGTTATTACCGGTCCAGTACAGCTGGCTTTCCCATGCTGAGCCTTACACTCCGGATGACAGGCGACACACTCGCCGTCGGGCCCTGCAAATTCCCGTGGAGCTCTGGGGGAACGATATTCAAAAAATACGCCGTTAGACAAAATGAATATATTCAACACACGAGCATCGGGCACAAGGATATCAACTCATATCTACTGACCTAGTGTAAAAATTACAGCTGCCCACACATGTGCCATCTCGGCTGTAGTCCCTACAGGAGAGACACTGGTCAGGCCCCGGGCCCCAGCAACCCGAGTCCGAACACAGTGCGTCACACACATGGCCTTCTGCAACTGCACACACAACAAGGTACAGTAAGAGCAGCATCAGGTGCCTGCTGCAGCAATATAACAATAATTCTTACATTTCACTCAAACTGATTCAGCTGTGAGTTACAAGAAGATAATGAGGAATTGATTTTTTGACCACAAGTATATGTAATATAAAGAGACTAATGAAAGTCATCGATTGTTTAATGACAGACGTGGGTACACAGGTTCTTCAGTTTAAAGGTTATCAAAACAATAAATTCAGCGTTTCATTTGGAAAATACATTAGAAGAGTGTTTTCCTGCCAGACCCCGAGCTCGCCTCACCACACTCTGCCAGCGGCCTGTTGTTGTTGAGGTTGTCTACTCGAACTCTGCGGCCTCTGAACAGCTGTGTCCAGTTTAGAGTGTGGTGGTAACAGAGGTTGGCATTCTGACTGATGTACACGCTGCCGTCACTGATCTCACGGAGGGAGCGCAGACCCAGCGAGGTAAGAGTCGGGATGTGCATCACCATCAGAGAAAAGCGTCTTTGGTTTGAGGGTCGGAGGATACAGGCAAAAAAAAAAAGAAAAAAAAAAAATCACTTTTAAGTTTGCTGGAGAAATATTTGAAACAAATGTCAAATACGGTTATGTTTTGTTTCTAAACCAAAAACCAAATGGTGTGCTGCAGTTTGGATGCTGGGGCTATATGGATCACACAGACACACAGACACACACACACACACACACACGGAGGTTACAGAGTGTACACACAATGCACAGGGGGCTCATCACGAGGGGTTAACCTGGAGAGCAGCTTAGAAAGCTGAGCAGAGAGAAAAGGAGGGTGTAGAGTGTACAGTAGACACATGGTCATGCGACACAATAAATATAATGTACAGATAGATATTAATTTAGGCAAGAATACAAACATCAGAACCAGGCTGAGGCATAAAGTAGGTGCCTCAAACAAGATTCTGTTCATTTTTCTTTTTAATTCAAGTTCTATTAAATCATAATGGTTGTAGTACTGGTAGAAAATGACTCTCTCCACTTGAAGGTAAAGTCTTGTTAACAGATTAAATGTTGGATCCGGAAAATTTATTGTACTTCACTGAATTAAATTTAGGGTAGTCTATCAGCTTCCTCGGACACACATACGAACGTGCAATTCATTTGCAGTTTCACGTGGTGTGTAAGCAAGCCTTACTTGTAGAGCGACCTCCCTTGAATGGTAGTGAGACTCGAAAAAACAGACAGATCATTCAGCTCTCTGGGCCACGACTGGATGTTTAGAATATCTGAAAATAAAACATAGTGACAATATTAAATCATGATTTAAGTACCATATAATATAATATTACATTTATACTAATGATATTATATTTCATAAATTATATACAAAGCAAAGCGTACATCATTAAATGGATACATGCATTTTTTTAGGATTAGAAGAAAACATTGTATCCAAGACTTTTTTTCTCTTTAATCTGTGTATTTATAAGCAACTGTGTTACCATGTGACTGAATGAAATTTTATCGAGAATATTGAGCAGTCTAAATGATCACTATGGTAGTTACTATAGTAAAATGAATTGAAAACAATGTTAAGCAGGAAGGGAGGAAATCAGTCTACAACCTAATGGTATACTTTATGAAATGGTACAATGGTAAAAGTGTTATAAAGTATTTGCGCTTTGTATGTTGAATCGTAGCACACTTATGCTACGATTCAATGTTGATTAACATCAGCAAACTTTACGATACAAACCTGTGATTTCTCTGACGGTTCGGAACACTTCCAACTTTTTGGCATCCAGGGGCGGGATCTTTTTAAAGTCATCTCTACGAAGAATGAAAACACATTATAAACCTGCTGACGGCACAGTGCTCCGAGATTCTTCAGGCAGGCCAGACAATTACCCAAGAATCCCTGTGACCAGAAAGTGAAGACTGCCCTGGATCTTGGTGCAGTTGACGAAGCTGTCAATGTTGCTGGAGTCTACGGTCTGTCTGTGTTCAGCACCTGTTCCTTCACACACTACAGGGATGACCCAACAACATCATTGGTTTTGAGGATTGACATAAAAACTCAGTTCATAGAAAGTATCTATTAGTGTTGACCTTTTGGGCAGAGTCCACTGCAGAGCTCACACTGCCTCTGGCCTTCTCTCTCCACCTCCATCTTGTCTGGAGGACAGACGCTCACACAGGAGCTACCGTCCACAACAAAATGGGCTACGAGGAGGAAGCAAAGAGATAAAAGAACCACTGGCAACATTTAAGAAACAGCATCGCTTCAGGCCTGAAACCACCTTTTCATTTGTTACAGTGCCAGTAGGACAAAGGTTTGCAGTTTTAGGAATGTTAGGAGAAGCATGTATGTTGTAAGTAGCACAAAAAGTAACAAGAAAACATGCTGATACAAACACACAGACACAGAGGGGCAACTCACTGGGGCACTGAGAGACACAGATGGATCCGTACTGATATTTTGCATTAGGGTTGGTCTCCATTTGAAACGTCTGCTTGTTATAGATCAGAGTCTGCGGACACTGAGGCACACAGGCTCCGGAGTCGTTGAAATGACGACATGCCTATGTAGGTACACAAACACACACACACACACACACACACACACACACACACACACACACACACACACACACACACACACACACACACACACACTTACATATGAGCAATTTCTTCACTAAATGAGACATCCATTTGAAAACACTTGCAGATACTACTGAAGTCGATGGGTAACTAAATCTATAACTATGGTTTTACATGTTTACACTCAAATCATACAAATCCTTCATTGCAATAATAATTTCTGTTTAAAACTACTTCTGACTGCTCTCCAAAGTAATACTATATAAGATTTTATGTTGATTCATTGTATCTAAGTCTGTCAGGCCAACACTTTGGTCCAGAATGAAATATCTAATCAACAGCTATATATAATTGCCATTTATGGCATCCAGAGGGTGAATCTTAGAGATTTTGGTGATCCCCTGACATTTTTGATTTTGAATGAAACAGCACCCAGGATCTTAAAGTCCTCTGCCACAAACTATTGTACTCACAAGCTACGTTGGTAGAAAATCAAACCCAGAAGACAAAAATAACCTAATCTCTCAAAAAGAATCCTTTCAATTTGTTGCTTTGTTTGAGAGCCGACTCTTTAATATCAGATCCACCAACAAGAGAGAGTGAAAAGTTCATATGCACGAATGTATTACCACAGGCTGATAACATAACAAAAAATAATGTGGGCTTAGTGTCCATAGTGAGCAAGTATCAAGTGTCTGCAAGGGGATTTCCACATCACACTGTTGTACAGCATTACTGTAACAATAAACAATAGCTAGAGTGTGTGGTTTGTAATTGATAAAATATGGTTAAAATCCACCAGCGTGATCCTTGAAGCTTTTTTATTTTTAAGTATGTGTATTACAATGGAATCAAATGTGATTGGAAACCTGATAAACCTACGCTTTATTGTCTGCAAAGTCTGCCTCTGTCCTTATTTTATCAGCGGATTCCTGCAGAAAGGCAGACATAGCACTTACAAAACAGTCTATGTCCAGAGGGCCTTTGCATCCCGCTGCACACTCTATGTGACAGCAGTCCCTGGGGCTCGTCCCAAAACAGCGGCCGTTACACTGTGGAGCGCACACCGTCTTAGTCACTGAGACACACAGGAGAAACGGGTTTAACAGAGGGTCACCAATGTGCCTGTGTGTGTTGTGTCTCTATTTCTTCATGTGTGCCTCTCCCTCTGTCTCTGCGTATTTCTGTCTATGCAGAAAGACATTCAGTAAGGGAGAGAAGGAGGAGGAGAGAGAGAGAAACACGGAGAGAGAAACGGTAAAATGCAAAAAGAACAACTGGACACTCACAGATCTGACACTGGTCTTCATTAGGCCCCCAGCAGTAATCTCCACAAGATTTGTGGCATGGGCCTGAGAAAGAGAAGGAGAGGAAAAGACAGAAAGACAGAGAGTACTTTTAAGAAAGAGACAATCTAAAGACAATTTGGGATATGTGGATTAGGGCTATCCCCAACAGTGACCTCTCTCTCCGTTGTACTGGATTTCAATAGGAGCACTGTTGTCCCTGATGATATCTTGCCAGATGATCCAGGGGCCATAACTCAGGTACTTGTTGTTGATAATCTGCACTCCTCCCTCCAGAATCTCTGTGAAGAAATGCGTGAGACATGATACAAGCCATAAACAGAAAACAGACAGGATATTCCTGAGACTTTAGATTACAACCCACAAGTTATAGTGTAAATATTTTGTACATACAATAGGAAATACTTACTGGGTGCATACCAGCAGGTGCAGGCAATAAGAGGGTAACAAATTTGTATTGAGGAGGGACCTTGAACTAAATTATCCTATAAGTACTTTTTTGATTATAGCACGTATTAAATCATTACAAAATGTAGACAGGGGGCAACAGGCTTAGCTTGTATGTCCTTTTACAATAGCTAAGTCACGAAAAATGTGGCACTATAGGTTCTTTCGAACACCACTTTTGATCTTCAAATGGATACGACATTAGGCCACAAAACTGCACTACTCCCCAGTATTTAATCACATTATAAACATGTCTATGTTATAGCTATAGCAGCAACATCCTTATTCCCAGGCTTAGCCCAATGTTTTGTTCCCTAGCAACACCAATGTAGCCTTCAGCGATAATAAAGCCTTTTTTTCTACTCATTTTCCTATCTTGTTGCCCAGTGACAAAATTACTGTACCCTGTAATTATAAACTAGGTCAGTAATTTAAAAGTACTCACAGAGTACTTAAGCACAAAATTACCCCCTTATTCCCCAACCTCTTGTATTTACAAGGGTCAGTAGGTATTTTAGTAATACCCCATATGTACCAAACAATTACACTGTACATGGGGACTGTAATCTAAAGCATTACTGACATTATGGTTATCTTCTTTTCCACCTCCCAGAAGCTGCAGCACACTGGGAAAGCCTTTTCCCCTGCAGTCCCTAACTACATATCTAAACATTCACACAGTTTACTTTTTTGGAACACTAGAAAACAATTTGCATTCTTGGAGCTTGAAGGTTAATTATATTGATGTACTATAGTTATATTGTATGTGTCCAGTCTTTATTAACTTCTTATTAACTTCTTCTCTAAAAGGTATGGGACACAAACCTGTGTAAGTCATTTAGGAAATGTATGAAAATGTCGTGCGGGAAGAAGCTGGGGTATAGAAAGGAGGATGTGTATTTTTCATTCTTGCTGAAGGAAGAGTAAGGGGGGGGGGGGTTAACTTTTACTCATCCCAGATTTGCATTTTATTTTTTCCGTTCCACTTGTGAGATTTATTGTAAATCTCACAAGTGAAATAGAGCTATCAAAAAAAAGTCAAATTGTTAATATTTATTTTTGTTATATGGAGTCCACTGGTGGTGGGGTTGCTCCAGTCCACCATTGCCCACAGAGCTGTCATTTGTTCCCCATTCACTGATTCTGCAGCAGTAACTGTGTATTTAGCAGCTCTTCACTAAAAAATAGAGAGTGGTTGAATTTTCACCATGATGTGATGTTTGCCCTAAATAGCCATGATTATAAAGTCAAGGGAAGAGTCCAAAAGGATATTGACAATGATTGGGAAGGCTTTGTTTTTATTACATAATGAAATATAAAATACAGCCCCCTCCCCAACCGGGAGGCTTGAATTCGATGGAGTGCACCAGACTCTGTGTTACACAAGGGTATTTGGTTTTTAAATAAATATATTTAAGGGTGGGATCACACCTTGAATATTTTTCAGCTGTCCTGTTAGAAGTGTAGTCTTGTTGATTCATCGTAGCCTTTTTTTTTCAAAAGACATGTTGACATGTTACAGTAGGAAAACCACAGGTGTAAATGATCAGATGAATGAAGGCTGGTGCTGGTGTTGTGCAAGCGGCCTTAGTGTTATTAGTGACAGCTGTGCTTTTCCTGCTGTGACAAGTCAAAATGTCTGCTGTGAAAAAGGTGGACAACCTTCTATCCTACAATGTCAGACATTTTGGGAAAGAAGTTTTTATACTTCTTAAGAAGATATTAGGAAATAGCACACAATGAGCAACAGCTGAGACTGTGATTTCCTCTAAATGTTTTCTTCAGTTTTTATTGCTAGGCTTTCAAAGAATGAATAACTACCAGCTATAATTATCTTTCTCTACCCACAAAATGGCACAGTTTGTATTTCTTTCCACAACAAACCTTAAACCTTAAAGTTTACTTAGAGGAACAATAGGGCCTGCATTTTTCTGTTTGGTGCTATTGAGTTCATATGCCTTTGTTACCACTGACTTGTAAATCAAAGAAAAACACCACGTCTCTAATATCTCTTCTCCCATTAACCCTCTTCACCTGTTAGATTTGCAAGCCCCAATTGCTGCAGGCCGTTGGAGCCATCCTTGGGGTAGTTGAAAAAGACCGAGAGGGCAAAGCGCCTTTCATACAGGCTGTTCCCTCTGATGATCCGCAGTTGCCCTAAAGGAATCTCCTGAAAGTGGTTCATAACAATGAGGACGTAGCCAGTCACCTCGCGGATTGTCTGGAGGGAAGAAGAAGATCCTCTACATGAAACAACAGGAAAATAACTCGATCTATTCTACCTCTAGAGTGGGAGGACTGTCTTAAAGCATCCATTAACAGGATCTGGCAAGGAGAGACCTGGCCAGCAGCAAGCTTCAATACCTTGTACAATCAAAGCAGATGAAAGACAAGGGAGTGAGGAAGGTTGATCTTCACCTTGAGAAAGGAGAAGTCCCAGTTACTCTCAATCTGAGTGATCTCCAGGTTTCCCATGATGATCTCACAGCCATCATACCGGTCCTTAATCAGGTTGTACTGATTCTCCTGAGAGCCTGTGGAGCTCAGTCCGTTCTGCGTACCAGGACACACCACTGACACATACAGGGAAGAGAGACACCTGTTACTCGAAGTTGGAGGAAAACAAGGTTATTTAAAGGATAGGTTCACATTTTTTCATGTCTGTCTTAAAACAATACTCAACTGCCCGTACCGTATGTACACTGAAAGGGTTATTGGTCACCATAATTATTCCATCTGACCATACTGGCCACAAAGAGATCCCTCCTTAAGTAATTTCAGTGTAGGTAAAGGGGGACAAAATCCACAGTCCTCATTCTGTGTAAAAATGATTCAGCTGAAGCTTATATGAGCTTTCTGCGTTGTGAGTAACTTCCAAAGTTGCGATCTTTTTAGTGCAGAATTCCCTCTTGTGTTACCAGCTGGACAGTAAAAAAAAAGTCGGAATTTGGTCCTAACTCAGACTGCTTAAGCTTCTTATTAGCTTCAGGGGAACTTTGGTCATTTTTACCCAGAGAAAGGACTGTGGATTTTGTCCCGCTTCACTTACATTGACATTACTTTAAGAAGGGACCTCTTTGTGGCCAGTATGAACGGATGGATGAAACTACAGCAAAAAAAAAAAAAAAATTCTTTATTGGCATGTTGGTATTGTAGTCTGGACAGACTTGAAAAAATGTGAAACTATCCTCTAAGGGCTGGTGAGACGGGAAAGCACTGAACCTCCCTCATCTAGATTATAAAGAAACTTCCTATCCTACATGATAAAGACACCGTGCCAATGGATTTACATGTTTTAGTATCCCAACTAATTATTCTGCAAACTGTGCTGTTGTGTTTAAAATTTTTGGATGCAGTTTTCCTACCGTTTCAGACAGCCATTGGTTTTCATCCATGGTATGAAAATCAATAAGCAGACTTTTGAAACTTGTGTGATCTGTGTAATCAACGACAGTTAATGTTTAGTCTGCATTATGTTTTTTCAGTGTTATCACTGTGACATTATGCAGAGGCTTTTCAAATCAGTGCACTTACGCTCCATTATCATACAACTATAATGTCATCTTACCATTCAGAAATGAATGGAAACCAATGACCCGCTGGAGTGGTATAAAAAAATAGATCCAAATATATTGAAATGTACCGCATGTATTTAAATGATTGTGAGAAAAAATTAAACCATACATGATCAGTATGGTATACTATACTGGTATATTATTGATCCTTTAACACTGAACAAATGGAAGATGTCGGACAGATAGGGTTGCACTGTCTCTGCAGTATTTATGGCTTTGCTGAGTCTTCCTGATGATGTCTGTGCTGCTGTGTTGGCTGCAGAATTTGATGTGAAGCAGAGTAAAACTAAAGCAAGCTGTAACCCCGCTACATGGAGCAGTATAGGCCTAGGGCTGATGGAGAGGAGGCCGAGGGTCGAGGGAACAGGGCTTTTCACAGACAAAGTGCCTCATTGTGATGAAGCTATAAATGTGGTCAGTGTGTCCCAGTGAGTGAAGAGTGATGCAGTGACAGACAGTGCTTCTGTGTGTGTGCATGTGCGTATGTGTGCGTCTGAGGGGGTCTGCGTTGCTGAGATCATACCAAAAGACAATGGGCCATGTGTGAGTTGGACACTCTGGCAGAGGGAAGGGAAATATCGTGAACGGAAGGAGACATACACACCATCTCGTACTGACCAACCAAAACTATGGTGCAGGCACTTTATGTGCAACAATTAGGCACCTGCAGCAGTAAACACTAGTCATTTTTCAGTCATAAACCAGTATCTTCCAGCTATGCTAAAGTGAAGTTGATTACCTCCATAAAGAACATCTGACACTTGCGGCATGTATTGTTATCAACAATATTGGAGAGTTTCATGTTGACAGATGACTGTAGCATAACTCATATCCTCGAGCACTTATTCTTCTACACGCGGTTCTCTGAAGTAAACAATGACGCTGAACCGAAGTGGAACTCATAGCTAATCTTGGAGAGCCGCACGATCATTCTTACTATTAGGACAATTAGAACACAAATTCATGCACAAACCCAAATAATCCAGACAAGTTTAAGATGTCATAATCCATAACAAGATAAAAAAAATCCTTTTGAACAGTAAATGAGTGATTGTCATTATTACTAAAAACAGTACAACTTTTCCTCCTTTAAGTCTCCCTGTTTGGCATGTATAAGCAGTATACAAACATCTAATAAGTGGTTTATAACACACTATAATGAAGTTGTAGGCGAGTTACTGTCCTCAGTAACTTTTTACAAATGGCGCCATTGCCATGCAGGTAAATTAGCCTCCACCAGGATATTTTGCTGCCATTCATCACTAGCAGCATATAAAGTGCTGATATACTGCTGCATTAAGGACTTTGATCACAGCCCAGTACTAACAGTAAAAAAAAAAAAAAGCTCTCAAGGAGAAGAACACAGTAGGTACTGTGTGATCTGAGACAAAGAAAAGGAGGGATGAGGGTGAGTAGTTCATAAGATGTTACCTTCTTAACACTTATTCTTATCTATTCTGTTCTGTTACACAATATAATTGCATCCATACCATGTTAGCAGCTGTGCCCTTGCAAGGCAGGCAGATAATGCTGAGGAGTAACTGCCAACAGGTGAATTCAAACAGGAAAAAAAAAAAAAGAAAAAAGTTTAAGGGTAAAGGAAAGGTAACATGGAGAAATTAACTACATCACCATATTTAACATATTTTCATTTCCTATTTAAAGTTAAATAGCTATTTAAACAGGCTAGACAAGGTGTCTGATATGAGATTATCCTACCTTCATGGGTTTGGGTTGATGCTGTTTGTAGCTTCCACGATAACATGACACCGAGTAAAACGACTCGCCACTGGCTCATGTTGATGTCGAACCAGTTTATTGAGATATTATCATATCATACAAGTCTCGGTAGTCTCCCGAACAGCCAAGGCTGTATAGGAAATTACAGATGTTTTTTTTTAAAAATATTCAGGTTCCACGCAGCTGCTTCCTTAAAACTTCGCACAAAACATTAGTAATAAGAGCAGATAAATCGCACCAATTGCAAAACTGAAAAAGGCGAACAAGTGGCAGTTTATTTTGATGCTGGGTTTTCCCTCCCAGAGAGGGACATGTGATTGGCCAGGAGCCCGATGTCTTCACCAATCAGAGGTCGGTCCGTCATTTTTTTTTCTTTTTTTTTTTTTTTACGTGCTGCAGCAGTTGTTGCAATGAACCTGCAAGCGGATAAAATCCTGCTAGATTCATGTAGAATATGTAGTAAGAGATAAGAGTTGTTTTTAATTTCTCTCACAAATAAAATACCTTTACAATAAACACATTAGGTCCACAAAGAAAGGATAAAGTTGATAAAAAGGTTTGAATTAATTAATCAGCAAACTGGTACTTTTACCTTCAATATGTCAAGATGACTTCTTGTAGTTGAACATAATATTGGCACTGAACAAGTGAATACTGGTGATAAGAAAAAAACAAAATGTGCAGCAAACAAACGCTTCTGATATACACTTTTGGTGTGTGCACCAGTGTGAACACCATGTACCTTGTGTGTCTCTCTTTATGTGCAGTTATTTGGGTTTCAAGCTGTCAGCTGCTGCATGTGGACGCAGTGCTGTGCTCTCCCAGTCAGCACCCAGTGATGTGAGTGGCTGCACTGTTTTCCCCTGTAAAAAGCAGTATTGTCCCCGCAGCCCTGTCAACTGGTTAATCACCTCTTTGATGCGCATGTAGCAGCCCGTCACAATGGGCACATTGTCCGATGGTCGAGTGACTTCTGAACTCAATACAAGAACATGCTTAATTTTGAGAAAATGGCCCCAGAGCAGTCAAGATTCCTGAACATGAAGCTGTGAGTGAAAAGCGGACGACCCACTGATGGATGGATATCTGTAACTGCTTCTGACAGATGTACTGTTAATCGAATTTTTGAATGAGAGAGAGGGAGAGAGAGAGCTGAATAGTTGCTGTTTGTTTGGAACAATCCTTATGTGGAAATCTGAATAATAGTGAGACCATTTAAACATCATTATGATCAATTTTCAGTGGAAATTTGATTCTAATGTTGTTTTCTTAATCTTTGTGATGTGTTCACCAAATAGAATAATACAATATGTTAAACATTAAACTTTTTTTTTTTCATCTTAACATTGTTTACCTACAAATTAACTATGTATGCCTGTACTATTATGATGATCTCTTAACTGCTCTCGCTCAGCAGTTCTCTGTCCAGCAGGAGGAGACAGAGTCTGAGTGTTGGTGCTCTGATAACAGAGCTGCAGCAGGGCCTGTGAGAGGTGGACTCTCAGCCAGAGTTTGCATTTACATGTCATGTTTTTTACATTATTATTATTTGACCCCTACGTTCTGCTTCGATCTCTAATCTGTACCAATAAAATGATCAGCTGCCATTAGTCCACTTGCCTATCGAATATCGTAAAACCTTGCAGAACATAAATAGTCAGTAAGTTGGAAGAAATTTTCACAACTGGAGTCAGTTACATAAACAGCAGTCACTGTGAATTTTTTTTTCTCTTGCTCATTAAAAGCAGTGAAAAGCGACAAATATCACGGTGGAAATTAAAGTACTATTTTCCAAATTCTTGGGAAGGTTTCCTTGCTGTCAGGTCGAGAAAAGTGACGTCCATGAAGCCCTGATGATTCCATGGTTTCTGCAGATTTTGGCACTTTCACAACACCACCACGGTGTTAGTCTCAGTGACAGCCCTGGTGGCCCTGTCCCTTCCAAGGCGAGCCGTGGGGGTGACTGCTGTGGCCTTTTGCAGTTGCCACTCCCTTCAGAGATTGATGAATTGATTGTGGGGCTGCTGCCAGTGTGTCTGTGCCCTGGGTGAAGGCGTCCCGGTTACGGGTGGGAATCCCAGCTATGGCATCCGCCCTGGGGCTACTATTGTAGCCGTCCTGCAGGGGGCCCTGGGGGCTGGTGGCCCCGGGAGCAGCTCTGACCCACATACTGCTGTCACACCCCTGGAGACACAGCGGCACTCTCCCCTACATGGACCTCTGATTGGCTCAGATAAAATGACCCTCTGTGAAGTGCAGCTATTCCACAGGGAAACTACCTGATTGTGCCAAACTTTCTCTTCATGACAGAAGTTAGGAAAGGCCAAAAGAGAAAGGCGACATACATCTATGCCGTTCCCACCTATGCGACCTTCGCTTTCCTGCCTATGTTCACCACGACATTTTTGATAATCAAGCTTGTAATGTGTGCTTTTAATTAATCTGATTTAGTCCTGGCTGGCAACTCATACGATGGAGTTTCCTGAGTTAAAACTAATCCTGAAGTTAGAATCTTGGTCAAGTTTAAAGTCCCCCTCCATTCAGAAAGGTGTCTTGCTTAATGTTAGTTTGTCTGAATGTCTGGCCTTCGCTGTGACGAATGATGTACTCTATGTGCAGAGTATGTATCTTAAAACATGTATGGGATTTTCAATCTGTGTCTGGACAAAAGGCTGAGATCTAAACAAACACACTGACAAATAAAGACAATCTCTAGCTGTAAGATCTCCAGTGAGGAGTCTAATCGTAACCTAACCTCCTAATGGTAGATGATGACAGGGATAAAAAAATGAGGAAGGCAAAGCAAATTTGTTTTTGGTCTCTTTATTTAATGATCAATGTAGTGCCAGGAATCATCAAATCATTCAACACTTGTGTACTAGTTCTTGTTGTTTTTATTTCCTCCACTCTATAATATTCCACTAAGTTAAGTAAATTCATTTTCACTTTGTTCCTTTTTGAAAACACATTATCAGCTGGAATGTTGTGCAGTCTTGCTTTTCTTCATTTTTCACATTAAAGTCCGCCAATAGTCACTGAAAGAGGGATGTTTAGACACAACAGTACTGCGAGTGTGTCAGTGTTACAGCTCATAGGTGAGATACTTGAATGTTGGACATTCCTACATACAAACCTCTTATCAAAGAGAAATTAACCACTGGCAATATAAGGCCACAAAAACAATTTTCATACCAAACTGGACGTAATAGAGGGCATGTCACACACACAAGCTGCTGTCAGTTATACATATCTGCCAACACACTGAACCCAATATCTACAGGTGTATCAACAACACTTTCAATTTGACTGTGAATACCATTATATAATTTTCTTGTTACATAAACATATATACAGTTGCGCTGACATAGAAAAGCATGCTTTTGCATATTAGGTTGTTCAGTAAACTTTACACTAAATCCTTAACATTTATCAGTACAGCATTGCTCCAACCAGCAGCAGTAATTTAGACTAACAAATATAGTCTGAGGAAACAGGCTATCATAATTCACTTTTATTACAGATCTTGTACAGTATCAACATGCCTTATGATGCAGTATTACTATCAGCCTCTCTCCTATTATTTTCAAATTATGTGATTTGTGAACACTCAGAAAGACAACTGTCTGATCTACTTATCAAATTGAGAAAAAACAACACTAAAATCAACACTTGCCTTTTGATCCAAAATAAATAATAATCCATTCAAAAATACAAGAAAAAAAAAATCAAAACAGACATTACATTTTGTACAACAATAATGCATTTAGAGTTATTTTGTGCAACATAGTACACAGAGATACGGTCAACACAAGAAACACATATAATGCCACGCCAATTAGGGATGAATAAATCAGGATGACAAGCAATGTGAGTTCTTTTGACAAATACAGTGTCGCTGCTTGCACAAACTGACTAAAAAAAAAATAAACATTCAAAACCCTGTAAGCTCTCTAATATCGCCAATCACATGCTCCTCTGCGTCACTCTGCCGATCACTCACAGGCCAATAGCAGCATTTTTTTCCCTAAGCCACAGAGCTGGCTTCTGTCATCTGTATCAGTTCAGCTATCACACCTCGCTGACGCCGGAAAAATTGTTTTAACCCTTACTGAGCCAGGTAACTCTAAGAACAAATCTTTATTTACAGCAGTGGCCTGCAGTAGTTCACAGCTCTTACAAGCCCACGAGCCGGTACTGGGAAATCTCCATGCAGATTGGGAAGCGGTAATATACAGTGGTATGGAGGCTTCTTTTTTTTTAACCAGCTGCCTTAGCAGTAAATGCACATTGCAATAAAGGGAGAGAAAAAATATGACGCACTTAGAAAATAAAATCAATAAATAAACTGATGAATAAATAAATAAATGTTGCCAAAAATATAAATTGTTCAATACTATCCAGTATGTCAGCAGATTGTGCTTGAAAAAATACATTTAAATAAAAAAAAAAGCATGTAAATATAATCTGAACGAACCTAAGTTTTAATAAAATATAAATTAAGCTCTGAAGTGCATAATGTGGTGGTTGTAAAACATCTACATGGACAGGAAATGACAACTTTACATTTATCTGAGCCTGCATGAGTATAATGTTTTCAGACAACGTTACCGTATTCTGAGATAATAATAGTACTCCCACTATACTATTATGACATTCCTTATAATTTACATCGACTATCTGAGGGAGGGTTGCTCTGCCACCATGAGTCTAGATTCATCACATTTTCTCAACAAATTAAAAGGTGATAGAGGTCAAAGGTCATAAACTGCAAAGTAGGGGAAATACATATGCCTTCACAGTAACATTATACTATTACATCCCGATATTTATGTATTCAGCTTATAGAATGTAAGTCATTTAGGTCAAGTTCGACACCATTTGGTTTCTAAATGATTAAAAACGCTCACCACAGATCCAAACAAATTAAATGAATCAAAGTAAAGAAATAAAATAGAAGTATTTGGGGGGGAGAAAGCCATGGAGAGTCACCCCCTGGGAGCTTTTCAGCACTGCCTCTCCATGTAAACACAATGGATCCACTATAACCACTACCTGGAGCGGGCACCCAGGCTCTTCCCCACTCTACTGATGGAAACCTTCACTTTTTGTTCTTCAGCTGATTGGCCAGCCAGTCCAGGCCCTCATAGAGACCGTCACCGCTGGTGGCGCAGGTGGCCTGAATGTACCAGTTACGGTGGCGTAGGGAGTGCAGGCCCAGCTTGTCTGTGATCTCCGCAGCATTCATGGCGTTGGGCAGGTCCTGAACAAAATCACATGGTAAAGAATGTCAATCAGAAGACTTCAGTGGGTGAGGAAACAGGTGCAAAATGGAAGAAAGTAGGGAAGGAACAGACAGCTAGCCATACCTGTTTGTTGGCAAAGACGAGAAGAACGGCGTCCCGCAGCTCGTCCTCAGCCAGCATCCTCATCAGTTCCTCCCGGGCTTCGTTCACCCGCTCACGGTCATTGCTGTCCACCACAAAGATCAACCCTGTTGGGAGAGATGAGAGTTTGTGGCAGAGTCTTTTCAAGGATTACAAAACAAAACCATCACTTCTGCCAGAATCAATCCCATCCGACTTTCTAACAAATGCTGACATTGTATTCTTAAAAAACATATTGCTCAATCAAGTTTTTTAATTGTCGAGGCTTTCAACATGACTAATAAATTATTTCATTTAAAACAGTGGGAGGCTGTATGCAAAGGACCTCATCTAAAGCATTAGTCAGATATGCCCTCAGGTGCTGGGGACGAGTGTGTGCTGCAGGATCTACCACAAGACTGGAGAGGCCTTGTTAACTCCAACATGGCCAACTACTGCATCCTCTAGGAGGCTGCTGGTCTGGCTCACCCTGGGTGTTCTGAAAGTAGTGCCTCCACAGGGGCCGGATCTTGTCCTGGCCACCCACGTCCCACACGGTGAAGCTGATGTTCTTGTACTCCACTGTTTCTACGTTGAAACCTGAATAAAAAGCGTAACATTATTGGTAACATAAGCCGGACAAACACAGAGACAGGTGTTTTATCTAATACTATCAGTAATTAATTCTTTCTTCACACACCGATTGTGGGGATTGTGGTGACAATCTCCCCCAGTTTAAGCTTGTAGAGGATAGTGGTTTTCCCAGCAGCGTCCAGCCCCACCATGAGAATCCTCATCTCCTTTTTGCCTATCAGGCTCTTCAACAGGTTCCCGAAGATGTTCCCCATGATGACCGGCGGCTCTCACCTCAGCTGCAAACAGAACTGTCACACGGCGAGCTGAAAAGACCACTTTCCATACGTAGTAACAAAGCAGCTAAAACAAAGCAGCTGAACCACATTTAGAGAGTCAAAACCACACAAAAAAAAGAAAAAAAAAGAAAAGAAAATCACACAGTGAGACCCAGTAGTTTTTCAAAAGCAACACTCATCATTACCACCTCATTACGGCTTGAAGCCACCTCAGAGGAAAAACCAGTAAAGGCATACTTCACACCTCAGCAGGCAGCTGACCTGACTTAAAGGCTGTTGCTTGCTTCACACTTTGACAGCTCACTGGGGAAAGCGGCCACCATACTGGATCTCTGTTGTGTGGATTGGCTTTCAAGTGGTGCAAAGTAACCACCTTTAATGCCGCTTGCTGGCAATTGAATAATTACCAGAGTAACAATCAAGTCATATTTCTTGATATGACACATAACCTTAGCTTGTGAGAATGTCTTGTGCACACAGCCTATATCAGTGATGTGAGAGGCTTTGGATGTTACTTTTCTGTGGCCCTTTATGGGCTGGGCTTTATAACAGGCCAACCGTGCAGTCGACTTGTGCTAACATGTCCCACCTGAGGTGCGTTTGATATTAAAAAGGATGTTTCAAAATTAGCTAAAACAAAACAAAACAAAACAAAACAAAAAAAACCCAAAAACGTCCAGAGCCTACTGTGCTGGAGATGGCGTATCCATCTCTTTTTTTTTTTTTTAAATTATTGACCATCTTAGCTACTGTCACTCACTGACTAGCTACGTGTCCACTAATTTATAGCAAATTCACAGCCTATAGCTGTTAGCATAGCCTGTTACAGCTGCAGTGGCCGCACATCCATGTACATCTGTCATAGTGCGAGGGGGAGACGGCTGCTACTGCAGTCCAAACAGGCGATGAATTTGAATGAGCCAAATTATGTTTTTATAGCTTGGTGAGAGGATCACACGAGCGCAGCTAGCTCGAAACATTGTTAGCTAATGTCTTCGATATTCAAGGAAAAAAAAAAAAAAAAAAGAAATTCTCCGGGTCAATTTGTGTGCTGTAATCCCCTCGTACAGTCACGACAAGCGCACCCGTCGGCCTGAAGTCGTCGATTCTCGGCCGTTCATTTAACCGAGAGGACCAAGAGGCGCTAAAAACCGCGACAACTACGCTGCGGTCACCTTTGATACCGTTATACATCTTTGAGCATTTTCACCATTTGCATCTCATTCACACTTACCCGTCAACGGCAGGCAGGCTACCAGCTGGATACAGGCAAAGGACTGGATGATACTCTCGCGATGAACTACGGCTGTGATATAGTGTATTATCGCGATAGGTGGATTGTCAGGAACACACCTCACGGTTGTCATCCCGGATGACTTGTTAGAAGACAGGATCACTGCTGCAGGGCAACTGTAATTTAATTGTTTCCATATAAAACATAAAAAATAACTGCCTTTAACATCAGCATGAACCTGCTTTGAAACTTAACCTGCTCTTGTGATGTTTAAATACAGTCTACAGCTTTTAAGACATTGTTCCCTCACAATATCCTTTTTGACAAACAGGCATTGCAGTCCATGACTTTACTTGAAGGTTTACCAGACTTTATTTCTGTAAACAGTGTCACAGCTCCTGTCAATCAGAGTTATTTGTCTTTTTAATTTTTAAATGTTATTTATGTGCTGTTACAGAGGCCCAAGAACTACACCGATGCGAAATGTAACAGATGCTGCAGCCAAACATGCTTGAATAATTAAAACAGGAGTCATGTTAATGAATAAGTAAATGGCTGACTGTAATAGGATGCCAAGTGATACTTCCTGGCAGCAACCCCTCTGTGTGTCACAGATAATTAGGTGGCTTGAGGCAACAAAATATAAGACTGAATCAATATCCTAGCAGGGTTCTAACCTTGATTACTGATTTTTTTGTTAAAGATATCACGTATTTCAAATGGTGATACTGTACATTTATGTGGTTCTACAGGTGACAATACATATAGGAATTAGGAAGGAACTTCACTTCCCTCTTAGATTTGGGTTTTTACCCATCAACAAAACAACCCATTGTTATTAAAGGACACACCAATGACTAGCGCCACAGCCACAGGTGAATCCATTATTTGTCCCCCTCTTCCTTTCTATTGCGTGTCAGTCAGTGGTCCGGTAATAGACATGTTTATCAGTTCAGTGGTGAAGGCAGAGGAATAAAGAGGGGAGCAGATGTTTGCAGCTGCAGACCAGATTACGGGGTGGAGTGGATGGTGGGGGAGCCTGCCGAGTTTGTGTGCATGGGGAGTTTTGAGAGGGTTACAGCGGGCTCGGGTGGTGGCAGGAGAGGTGGGGTGGGGAGTTATGACTTAAAGGAGCCTTTCCTCTGAAGTGTCTGCCAGCGTGCACCCCAGCAAACACAATCACAAGTCTCGTTGGTTCTGCTAGCTGAACTAATGAGGGCCTGTGCGTTGAGGGCAGGGGCTTTGATGTTCTGGGTAGCTGGCTCCTTGTGTTTTCTCTCCCGCTCTCTTTCTCTGCCTGTCCCACATCAAAAATGAAAGGGGAGTTGAGAAGCAGATGTTTTGAGGCATGTACAGAGTACACGTTATTCACCCCCTTTTCCATACCCCATTTGTCGTTTGCTTCTGCATCCCTGCTGTACGTACAGCGAGGATCTATCTCCCTATCTTTATATCCAACTAAACACACTAAATCGCCTTACTTTATACATATAATCATCCTGTCAATCAAAGTGGGTAACTTTTATCTCTCCTAACTTCCTCTCTCTGCCTCCCTCTCTTTAATTTCAGCCCAGTCTGGTTGTCATTACTTGGGGGGCAGTCAATGTGTTGCTATGTATGTGTCTATGTCTGCAGCGATGAGGGGGAGAATGAGAAAGAGAGAAAAAGAGTGCAGAGAGGGAGAGAAAGCAATCCCAGGCTGTCCACCAACCTCTGTCTCACACATGGGAGAAACAGTGACAGGAAATTCCCTTTTGCAGCAGCTCCAGGGTGAAATGATAAAGGACTACAGAAATGCAAACCAGAAATCCAGTCCCTTATCATTCCCTACCAGTTGCTCTCTCCTTTTTATTCCCTCACTAAATACCAAACAGACAGAACAGTTGATTCAGCCACTGGCACTGCCATTCCTCAGGAGTCAAGGGATATTTACCTAAGTCCATACAAACAAGACTTAATTGGTCTTAGATCCTATATAGCAAGAGATGTTTTCCCAGTAGACTGCAAATGGAGACAGTTTGGATCCTTTAAGATATCTAGGAATGCTGCTATCATAAATCCAGTCAGGTGTTGACATAAGTGCTTTCCTAAATCTGCAGTGTAACTAGAATGAGAGTGCAAATCATTCGGGTCACCAGGAGTTCTGACAGTTTGTGTGCGCGCACCAGCATGCATGTTTTTGATTGAGCAGTGTCAGTATTTCTATATGTAAGTGTCTTTGTACATAAAACCATGCATGTGTTTATGTTTGTGTAGTCTGTCTCCCAGGTAACAGGGACACCGCGTCCCAGCAGCACGTGGTTCAGCGAGTCCCTTCCTTGGCTATGAACTCTGGACAGATGATCCCCTAAGATGCTCACACAGCAAAGACTGGTATAATCACCCCCACTCCCTGCTCTCTTGATGCTCCTCTCCAGTAATAAAAGTCATACTTTAAGGAAACAATATCCTGCGGCCATAAAAAGCCCTCCTCTCAGCATGAAGTGGCCATAAAAAAGGCTCTCACCTCCCAAATCTGTAGTGCGTAGAGCTTACCCCCATTTACACAGCAACAGACACACACACTCAAACATACACACGCCGTTCAGCATCGTTTCGAGACTAAAGCAGGTCCATCTCTCACTTTGACATGTACGACATGTGGGAAGAATCTAAGGAGTGGTCAGACTGATGAAACAGAATAAAGCAAGCACAGAATAACAAGATCTCAGTCATGATTTCATAGGAAATTGACATACATCACATCGAAGTTATACCAAGAGTAAGTATATTTCTGTCACAATGTTGACATAAAACAAGACCACTAGTGACCACTCTCATGAAGTAATTATTATTGTTACAATGGTATAAATAAATTTAAATGAGTTATTCAGAGTAAGGGATAGAAGGACTGAATCTGTTTCTAAAACTGATGTTGTATCAACATTCCCATATAGAGTTTTACAAGTATACAAGCTTTGATAAACTTATAAAAGTCATGTTGCTTTTGTGAGAAAGCTTTCTTTCAAATGTACTGGCCCTTCAAACACCACCAAAAACACTCCTCTATCTTGTCTTCTTCTATTCGTAAAACCCTTGTCTAGAAAGATTTTGAGACTGACTCCCAAATAAGTATCATTGCTCTGTCTGAGTCACAGGTCCCAAATACAGTAACTTGTAAGATAAACTGCAATGAGACTTTGTGGTCTAACAGCACTGGTTCACCCTCCTAAGCCACTCGGCCAGCATCAGTTTGTCATTAAGTAGAACCAAAAGGACAGGCGCCAACACAAAATAAAAATATTAATAATAATACATTTACAAATATACATGTACACATTAAAAGTACACAGCTACTGTACAACGAGATGAGTCAGCATGTAGACACTAAAATAGAAATGCTTTTTTGTAGTTGCGCATCTTTTTTTTGTTGGATAGAAAAGATAGGGTATAGACTGTTTTCACGGCTGAGAGGGCAGAGTATAAAGAGACTATGACAAGACAAATGACATGAGTCACCTCTTCAATCTCTGACTTGGCATTTTGAGAATAACAGTGGCTACAAAGAGAAAATGGATCCCAGATGATGGACCAAAAATAAGAAAGGTGTGTGTGTGTGTGTGTGTGTGTGTGTATGGGGGGGGGGTTCTCTGGAAGAGTTACACAAAGAGCAAAACAAATGCTCGAACAAAAGAAGTGGGCGAAGGGACAGGCTCGCCATCTTGAGTCCTAGATGGGTAAAGGCAACTGGGACTGGGAGAACTGGAATCTACTTGCACACATTGACCCACTCTGTGAGACGACACTCCTCGCACAGCACGTAGCAACACCAGTGAAATTGGCAATTGCAGCGCTCGCTGCGTGTCTGTTTCAGGATGTTGTGTCCACGGCCGCAACACAACGAGTTGCAGCTGTCTGTGCTGTAGCTGGTTTTGTTGCAGATGCGTCCTTGTGTACCTAGAGAGTCTACAGAGGAATCACGCTCACAGAAATCGGGGGACTTTTCAAAGTACACCAGCTCTCTTGACATACTGCGACGCCGACCTCCGTTGAGTCCCCCTGTGCTCCCGCTGGCACTGTTTCCTGTTCGAGGGTTGAAAACGCCATTGTTCTTGTTCTGGGAGTTCACAAAAATGGCTGATAGGAACTTTTCCTTGAGTAGAGAACCCACAAGCCGGAACTCTGGAGACACATGCCAGCAGGTCTTAAACTGACAGCTCCCTGATGTCCCATGACATTTGCACTTCCTCTTCATGTTGTCAGTTACTGTCTGTGTAGAGAAAGGTAAATGACGTAAGCAGAAAAGTAATGCAGTGATGACCCTTATGATGACATATACCAGCGAATAGCTAGACTGCTCTCTGAGGAACCCTTATAACACAACAGATAAGCACATTATTCACCTGTCGTCCCACCCGGTTGTTATGTATCCTCATGCGAGCGTGGATATCTCTTGGAGACCCACGGGAGTCGAGCCAGTCCCTGGAGAAACGTTCCCCAAAACGGACGTCATGACTGCAGCCCCCCCACTCCCAGGTCTCCTGCATGGAGCTCAACTCATCTGGCAAAGGCTTGAGCAGGTCAGAGGGGTGGGTGGAGCGCAGGTTAGCGGGCAGGTCACCATGGCGACCATTTAACTCCAAGGGTAATGACCGTGTCATGCTGATGCCTACCCCACCTTTCTGCAGGGTCTGCAGCTGCAGTTGTGTGAGTTTCAGCCTGATCTTGTCATCGTCCTGGCGACGCTTGGCCTCACAGCCACACCCCCGCAGCTTGCCCATGCTGCAGGCCGAGGCCACAGAGTGAGCCACACCTGCTGCCAATAAGGCAAGGGAAAAGGCACTCTCACGGTAACCTGGGAGCAGGAGATATACCCAAAGAGTTGAAAATGATAAACAGTGAAACTCTAAAAATGTCCTGAGTCTGTGTGCTGACCAATCTCTACTCCTATACCTACACCCTTTCCCCATAAATCCCAGGTTACATTTTGACCATCATTAGCTTGCCTCAGACTCTCACCCCTGTTGAGGATGGTGTTGTGATGGGGCAGCTTCCCAAGGCCCTCCAGTGAGGAGCAGTTCCAGCGCTGGTCCCGGAACTGGTGCTGGCATTCGTGGATGGCCACCTGGATTCCTTGTAGTGCGGAGGCTGTCACATCGGGGCTCCGGACACACATCCGCATCTGACGCTTACTGAGGCCTGCCAGCCTCAGGCACACCGAGTTAGGGGTTAGCACTGGATCTCCTGCCACCTTCAGGCTGAGGATGTCATTACACAGCACCCTGCAGAGAGAGAAAGAGAGAGAGAGAGAGACAGAGAAAGAGGGAGAATTGGGGGGGGGGGGTGTCATCAGAGCTGGTCAGTTCATTAGTCAAATCCACAGCAGTGTGTGGCAGTGGGGAGGTGTTTTGCAAAGTTAAGAAAAGAAGAAACATACCAGACCAGAAAAGATTTAAGAAGGATATGTCACAAACTGTATCTCATCTCCAAGGGATTTGCTGGATACACTTAGCAATAAAATGTGTTAATCAATTGCACAAGTATTTACTAGTGTTTCTACTGATGTTGCCTAAAACAGGAAAAAATATAATTCTAAACAGATCGCCCAGCTGAGCAGTCCCAAAAGCAGAAAGCAAACTGCCAAATACATCCCAAGGAGAAATAACAAAAGTGAATTACACTGAATTCTGTATTCAGACTTGTCAGAGGTTACTAAATTAGTAAACACTGATTCCAATGTTTCAGTATTACAGTAAGTCTGTGAAATCAGGGGTAGATGTTTAACTCTTTGACTGAATATGTTAAATATTCGTTTAAATCCAGCCTTACAATAACTCCCCTAACTCTTGCCGATATCCGTGTGGCCAGAACCCACATGTACCCTCAACTCTCCTGGCGCTCTCAAGTGCACTTACGTTAATGCAGGTGACAGAAGTGCTGCTGCCAAAATCAGGAATTGGTCCCAACGGAGTTTGTTTGATAGCTCCATTTTGTTAAGCGTTTTTCGCGACGTGACATTAAAACACTGGTAATAAAATCCTGGATTGAATAAGAATGTGAAAAGGAAGAAGAGTGGAGTATTATCGATGCACCGCCAAACGACCGAAGAGTGAAGACGAAGAACAGAGGAGCTCTGGGGCGAGAGTAAACGGGAGGGGGGAGAGAAAGAGGGGAGGGGAGGAGATGCCTCTACAGGCGACTGTTTGCAAAATATTGGCCAATATGAAAGTCAGATCACCAGTTGATCGTTTTATCATTTGAGAATGTGATCATTCGCCCAAGCGTAAAATGACATCCCCAAACCTTTACGCATGGACACCCATTTCCAAGCCGTGCACACAAGGGTCTGAAAATCTGTAGGTCATCTAAAATACTGAATACTATAAAAGACATTTAATACGATACAGAAATGTGGATGTCTTTATTCCCGATTATCAGTAGAATATGTGGCATATACATCCATTTTTGGAGGCTAATAAAGAAACGCTTGGTAAAATTAAATATATGCAAAGTCAAAGAAGATTTTGTTCATAAAGGGGTGAGTTAAATGATGGATGGGGGGAGGGTAGAGCTGCTGGTCCCACTGTACGACAGGGAGGCAGCAGCAGGCAGGCGGCTCCGCTAACAGACCCTCCAACAATACTGTTTTTAGTCATGTGGTCCCCCTTCCTCCCACCTCCACCAGAGCGGCTGTTCTTCATTGTTGTGTTTGAAACAACTTTACTTTGTCACTCCAAAGTCTTTATTTCAGGGTATAAAATGATATGGATAAATCAGGGGAGTGACCGCTTTTTTTTTTTTGGAAAGATTATTTGTCACATTATGATATCGCATGCTCCCCCAAAAATCTATCTGCAATTGACAGTTCATTAAAATAGGTAATGCGATGCGTTAGAGGAAGCTGGGCCTAAATGACTTTAAAAAAATTTTAAGCATTTTGAAGACTAGTATCTCAATTATATATTCAAATCGGTTTTTCATGCTCAGTAATGGGTAGGCCTATGGGAAACAGATACCCAGGCCTTCTGTGCGGATTTGGTGAGGGTAATGTGGCAGCTCCGCATCGAATCAGCCCACATATTGATCTCGGTTCTTGAAATATTAAGCGCAACAAACGCCGCTACTGAATCAAGGGCTATAATCACACCGCTAGTGAGACTGCTAATTATCCCAAGTATTAAAAATGTTTCATCGACCGGATCTCAAACGATAACAGACACTGCTGCTGGAACCGAGGTGCATCTGGGCCACTTTCATAAAATTAAGTTAAAACCCCCCCTCAAACACGGTTCGCATAGTGACACCAATTCATCTAATCTCCTTCCATTCCCTAAGCTGCAGCAATGAAAAGTGCATTAGCATTCTGGCTTGGCGTGTATATCTAAGTGGCTTAAAAAGTGATTTGAAGTTGATTTGTATATAAAAGGCCCCCTTTATCCGGATTGAAGCTCTAATCTGCTCGGTGTCGCATGACTGCTCCAGGAAACCCGTTGGAGCACCTTCATATAACGCTGGAGTATAAACGTAGGATGGCTGTCATTAAAGCCTTTTTACAAAAGCCCACTTCCTTTTACTGTCATCTGAGGGAAAGAGAGAGACAGAGAGACAGAGAGAGAGAGAGAGAGAGGGATGGAGAGGAAGGGAGATAGATTATTCAACCTACAACCGCTGCAGTGACTAATGTGGAACATGCAAATTAGCAGATAAATGTCACATAATGAAATATTCACCCAAGAACCAATATGGAGAAGCTTGGGGACATTCAAGCATGCTCCCAGTCTGGGGTTAGATGGAGATGCCGCAAAGTGGCTCAAGCTGTGATTACACTGGGCTACATGTGCGTCGAGGGAGGTCTGCAGGCCAGATGTTTGGAATGGTTTTTATTCTTACTCGTCCCCCTCTTTTCCTGGTTCATCATACAGCAAACTTCTGATTGAAGACCGTATTTAATCTCCCCCGCGTTCGAAAAAATATTTAAGTAGCCCAGCAGGCAGTGTGAGTTATAGGACAACCAAGAGCTTATTCTTGCTTCTTTCTGCATTCAGCGTTTGTCGTGCGTGTGCGCGTGCGTCTGGGGGTATAAGGACCGGCGATAATAGTTTTGTTTATTGCGCTTCGTCTAGATTAGTATCTAAATATATTGAGAGACTCTCATAGAGGGCACGTTTTAACAAATGAATCACACTGATATAATAGTGTAAAGTAAGTGTATACTTGTAAAGGGATTGGTGTAAAAAGGAAAGGAAATGTACAGAAATGTCTTCAGTCACTGCACATTTTGAGAGCGCGTTTGCAGAAAGGAGGAGGAGATGCGGTTAGGGAGTAGGCTAATCCAACCACCGGGTAAAAAGGGCAGTTTTAGATGGCTCATATTCCGCTGTAACTGTACTGCACCGTGACACCAGCTTGGAGCAGCGGCGGAGCACCAAACCGGGCGCACCCACAGCATCTGCACCAAGACACCACTGCTCCACGGGCACTTCTGCTTTCCGCAAGGCTGGATGTGGAGGCAAGCGCACGGCCAGTGGGAAAATACTCTCAGCTGCCCCCATTTACAGGGAATCGATTCTGTAATGACCGTGAGATTCCACAAGTAATATGCGCAACACTGTGGTTTGCCCTATTTTTTTTTTCCTCTTCCTTTCTCTTTTCTGCCCAGTTGTGTTTCCTTATTCATTGTGCGCCCTATGAAGAGCATTAACTATCCCTCCCTCCAATCCTATTGAAAAGGCTCCGAAAAAAACAGAGGGAGATGAGAGCAGCAAATCCCTTTTTTATTCCCCTCGTAGCGCTCAATAAGAGAAGAATGTGTTGCCTATCAGTCACCGAGGGGATCAAGTCTTCGGGACTGTCCCACGCGTTCAATGCGCCGTGCAGAGCATCACTGAGAGAGACAGAGTGAAGAGGACTGCAGCAGCAGTCGCATCCTGCCTGGACACTTCACATCATTTAGCAACCTGTCTCCACTCAAGATCCATTTAAGTCAATTAGGGCTGCCTGCTTTTCTCACCTTTCAAGCCCTCTCACTGGACTGTGGCGTGGTGAGTATATCCACCTTGCAAGCGTGGTCTTTTTTTTTTTTTTTTTAATCATAATTCAACCTAAGATAATTCGCCGAAGATAAAATTATCAAAAATATTCAGTGAGCCACCGCGATGCGGTTAAAGAACAGGTACTGTCAAGACTGTATTATATTCTTGTTTTAGGCTGACTGTTTATTTTAAGGTTATTTTTTATTTATTTATTATAAAACTGGCGTATTTGTGTTAGAGTGTCGCCGCAGATGAATAACTGTCGAAAATATTTAGAACTAGACTACGACTTTGCTTGGACAGAACAAAACACAAACAAAAAAAAGTCGAAATGTGACTTTCTCCTCCTGACATGTGACCAGGCGACACGATGAGGAGTCTGGCGCTGCTGTTAGGGGTGAAAGCCGCTTGCATCCTGCTGGTGTCCTCGCTCTCGGGCACAGGGGCCGTCAACAACAGCGGCCGGTGGTGGTGAGTTCACCAGCCCTACTGTCTGATGATGATGATGATGATGATGCACTCGCCCAGTTATCGGCATCCTGCGATTGATTGGAAACTGCTGTTTCGAGCGGCGAGGACCCTCCGCTGCCGTATGAGCAGTGTTTTACTGGGCCACCACATTCTGCATTCCGAAATAATGTGTTAGTTTTGGCACCGTTCAAAACTTCTGTTCAGCCTTTGAAAAAAAAAAAAAAAAAAAGAGCAACCACATGATATTAAGGCTTGTGGGATTCTAGCTGTCGTTTCCTGGACTCCACATGGGCTCAGCTATAAACTATTTACCTTTTTTTTTTTTTTTTTTTTTTAAATTTATTGTCCTTTCCGTGAAATTAGCTACAGCAGTCTATTTTACAATAAACGAATTACATTTGTAATAATTACAGTTTTGCCTTTTATTTGCGGTAGATTTAATTTACTCCCTCTCTTTCTGCTTCCCTGTCATTTGGACGGTGTGGTTTGAACACGAGACAACATTTTTTAGTCCAGTGTGGGATGAATATGGATTTATTTCATAGCTGAAAGGAATCCAATGGTCGTGTTCATCTAATACTGTACATTTTTTTTACCCGTCTATACAGCGACCTGAAACTAAAAACAGCCAATTGCAAAATATTTTGTCACAGAAAAACAAATCTAAAATTGGATCTGCATAGTTTTGCGTCAGTGGGATTATTGTCTTGCTTGTTTAAAAACCTATAAACTGTGGGTTGGGTTTGTTGAGGTAATGATTTCACGAAAGTTCTTGTCGTATTTGCGGTGTTGTCAGATGGACAGTGTTTGCGCACAGCGTCAGTGCGCTTTCAAATATTTAAAATGTCAGCTGAAATCCAAGAAGACAACTAGAAAGAAAAAGACACCGCGGAGTTCTGGGCTGAAGAAAACATCCAAAAGACGAGATTATTATTAATGTTCCAAGGACTCACCACACAACCGTCTGGGTCAGCCCTCGAACAGGCCAAGATTCGCCCGCTTTAACGGATAATGCTTAACAGGAGACGCAGTCATTACACTACACATGTATGAAAAAATGTTGACACAGAAATCTCTCAGAAATTGTCAGCAGATAAAGTGGAAAATTATACAGCCAGTGTACTAAAACACCAGAAATGTTCTGAAACCTGATCACGAAGAAGACCGCAGTTAAACCCTGTTCAGGGATCCAAAATTTGTATAAAACTGAAGGGGCACAGGTGCCATTTTAGACACAAACATGAACAGCTTACAAACACTAATAAAAAAATATTTTCTGATATCATGTGGCGGAGGGACAACATAAATTTAGTTATTAATAGAATTAACCAGTATGGTTATCAGTATTTTATGGCGTCAAGTATAGCCGGGATATGAGTTTTTTTAATTTTTTGGCAGAGCATTTTGTATTTACAGCATTCGGTGCTTTCGTATAAAGGCCCACTGTTCTAGTGACTTTCTGACAGAGTGGACAAACTTGTAGGTGAGATTCATGGTAGTATCTCTAACCACAAGGCCACTCTAATGTCTAGATGAGTGTAGCTCACTTCTCCAGCTTTTGGTTTATCACACAGACAGAGAACGGTAGAAAATGAAAAGAAAAAAAGGAGAAGTGATGTTTAATAAGATAATACAGATGTGAACCTGGGAAGGAGTGTGCTAGTCCACTCAGCTATTGCATCTCATTGTGTGATATTGTCTTTATCCTTATGAGTGCATCACTGCTGCTGAATATTTTATTAATTAAATATTCTGATAGTTAAATTGACAGGTAACTCTAGCTATATCGTGGCCAAATGATTTTTAATTTACCCAGAGATGAAAATACTAACTACAGTTTACAGTTATTTGCCAAGCCAGAAACCTGCATTTTCACTCAGAGACTTCCTGTCTCCTCGTGCTCTTAAAACAGCATGCATCGCTGTTTGTTATTGTAGTACATAATGAAAATGGTAATTTTAAAAAGGCACACACTCATGAGATGCCAAGACGCATCAGTTTGAAAGTTTAGAGGGCCACAGAAAGACCTACATGCATTAACTGCCAGCTCCTTCACTGATTTCCCTTGTCCTCCTGTTGTGCCAGGGGTATTGTCAATGTGGCCTCCTCATCCAACCTCCTCACCAATTCCAAGAATGTGCAGTTGGTCCTGGACCCAAGCCTGGCTCTACTGAGTCGTCGCCAGCGTCGGCTGATTCGGCAGAATCCTGGCATCTTGCACGCCATCGCCGCTGGGCTGCACACTGCCATAAAGGAGTGCAAGTGGCAGTTCCGCAACCGCCGCTGGAACTGCCCGACCACCCACAGCCCAGCAATTTTTGGCAAAATTGTCAACCGTGGTGAGCCTCTCTTGTCTTCCTCACCAGGCAATATTTGGACAACTTTGGGCAGGATGTAATGGAATCTCTTGTACACATTTAAATGGCTTTGTCTCTAAATGTTTTCCAATTCTTGGCAAAAAAATTGGCAAATCCAAGTCCAAAATACTGGATAATGTACTGATGGGGAGTTCTGATGTTGTTTCTTCAGGTTGCCGAGAGACAGCATTTGTATTTGCCATTACCAGTGCAGGGGTGACCCATGCTGTGGCTCGCTCATGCTCAGAAGGGGCAATTGAGTCTTGCACATGCGATTACCGCCGCCGAGGTCCTGGAGGGCCAGACTGGCACTGGGGGGGCTGCAGTGACAATGTGGACTTTGGCCGGATGTTCAGCCAGGAGTTTGTGGACTCCAGCGAGAGGGGCAGAGATCTGCGCTACCTCACCAACCTACACAATAACGAAGCCGGCAGAATGGTTAGGATTTGATACTCACACCTACCATAATTGTCTGTTTTTGTCAGAATTCCTAAAGGCGACAAATGTATTTTTGATTTCTTCTTTGTGTAAGATTTCATCAGTAACCTTTGGTCTTCCTCTATGCAGACTGTGTCTTCAGAGATGCGTCAGGAGTGTAAGTGCCATGGCATGTCAGGCTCCTGCACTGTACGTACCTGTTGGATGCGCCTGCCCAGCTTCCGCACAGTGGGAGACTTCCTTAAGGATCGGTTTGATGGAGCATCAAGAGTTGTTTATGCCAACAAGGGAAGCAACCGTGCCTCTCATCGAGCTGACCCCCGCCATCTGGAACCTGAAAACCCAGCTCACAAACCCCCCTCTGCCATGGACCTGGTCTATTTTGAGAAATCACCAAACTTCTGCTCCTACAATGGCAAAACTGGCACTTTGGGAACTTCTGGGAGAACATGCAACAGCTCTTCTCCAGGCCTAGATGGATGTGAGCTGCTATGCTGTGGACGTGGGTTTAAGACCCGGACCGAGAGTGTGACCGAACGTTGCCACTGCACCTTCCACTGGTGCTGCCATGTCAGCTGCTTGAACTGCACCAGTACACGAACGTTTCACCAGTGTCTATGATCACAGGTGGAGAGCCAAGTGAATATTTAGGCATATATGAAAGGCAAAGAAGAACTTCTTAGCAAAACAGGTAGTTGGCTGAGAAAGCGATTAGCAGGCAGGTGGTTAGAGATATTAGGCAGAAGCTAGAAAAGCTTCAAGGCGGGTAAACTGATACAGGGAACACAAGCATAGAAATTCAATTAGTGGTTTTAAGAGTGGGAGATGGAGAAAAGCACAAACATATGACCAGGTCATCGAGGGAGTACATGTGCTTGCTCCTTGCCTTTGATGCTTAACAGTATTAAGAGGGTATTTAAACACTACAACCATCCATTTATAATGGAAATCATCCACACCCCTCAAGTGTTTACACTGTGGATACATAGAAATTGAAGTAAGGGGACAAAATGATGTGGAGAATTGGTTGCTGTAACCAGGTACTACTAGAAACTTCTTCTCTCCCACTGAGCGTAGAAACTGGACACAATGTTTCACAGATGTTTCTGTGGCCAGAGAGCCACAAACATGTTCTCTCATAAACTGGTGAAGACCTCTAACAAGAGGGAAGTTATTTTTAAAAAAATCTCTGTTTTGTTTTCTTTTGCTGAAATTTGGCTTCTTTCACTTGAAACTGTGTGAAGTTTATCTCCAGGGACGGGCTGTCTATGCTCAACTTATGTACTTAGGCCCCGGATGAAGCCCAACCACTTATAATTTCCTCACCACATTTGCTGTTTTTATTTAGATTTCTCTGGAGTTGAATACACCTCAACCCTGATATGCCACTCTGACTTACCACACCATGGTCCTGATGTTACATGACTGGGACCAGTGCTCACCAAGGAAAATAGAAACTGACTGAACAAATCTTACTGAGGCAAAACAATTTGAATGTATTATCAATACACTGAATATCATGGCATGACTAGATGTACTTTGGCAAATCAGAGGGGTCAATATTTAAAAAAAATAAATAAATGAAATGTGACCTGCAGAATCTCACCATTTCCTCAAAATGAAAACTATTGCCATTCTCAGATGTACACTGAATTAAAAAAAAAAAAAAAAAAAAAAAAAGAGTGTAGCATTAAGTGGTCCAGATTCAATGTGGGCAAATGGTGTATTACGTCAGGCTGGGTTGTAAAAAGCAGCTAAGTCTCAGATATTTTATTTTTAAGAAGCCTCTGCAGAAGAAATCATACTGTATATCAGCTAAGAGAACCAAAATACTGTAAATATTAAAATATATGAATATATTTATAAAAATGTCTCTTGTAAGCTTGCTGAATGATTTATGCACATGTAAGTGGCTTGGGAAATATGGTATCATTAGTGTCAAGTCAGGAGATGTTTTGATCTTATGCCTTTTTCTATTTGGTGTAATGTAGCAGACACAAAACTGACTCTTACTAGAAACAGAACATTATCACTTCTTTGCTTGTTTCCTGTAAAAAACACTTGTGTTTGGTAATGCACTGAATATTTACCTTTTTTTTTTTTAATTACTGTAAATACAAAATATTTATTTCTGGGGATTTTTTTTATACTGTTATAGAGAGATGTAAGAGAGGACATTTTTAGATTTTAATCAAAAGATTTAGGTTCCAGTTGGTTTTGTATTGTATGATAGAACAATAAAGTCTATATTTTCAATTAAGTTGCCCTCCTGAATGTGTCACAAGATGCTATTATGCCTGTTGTAGTTTCTGTGTTTGAGATAGTTTTGACAACCAACCAAGTGAACATATAAGCCTGTCCCTGGGTGTCCTTTGCTTAATCCTATTACCACCACCAAAGCAGCCTCTTTCCCCAGCTCACAAAACATCCCTGCATCTGTGCTCCCAACCACAGAGACGGCCCCGGCTTATCCAGGCACATACCTTATTTTATACAGGATTTTACTGCATTTAATGTTTTGCTTCATTTGTTTCATGTCGGAAAGAAAAAAGAAATAATACAAAAAAATAACGAAAACCTAAGAGTCTCCCCCCAGCGCCTGGCAACCTAACTAACCACAGGAGTTTGGAAAGCTTTGCACTCTCTCTTCAGACCACCACAGAACAGCAGCAGCCAGGGTCATCGAGACAGAACACAGTGTAGTCACAGTAAGGCCACCAACACACACCCAAAAATCCAAAGGTCCCAATAACAGAGCAACAATGATGTAGCTGTAAGGGCAGACAGGGTGACGTATAGTAGGACCAAGTACAAGGATGATAAATATTCTGAATTCAAGTGTTGATATTTAAGGGTGAATGTGCAGGATGACAAGGGGCTTCTTTGCCTGTGGCATAAAATTAGAGCAAGAGGTTAAGTAATAAATTGACCAGAGATTGGTCAGCATCTCAAAAAAAATTAGTTTAATTCTCTAGACTTAGGGGGATTCACAAATTAGAGCAAACTGAACCAAAATACTGCAAATTAGGGGGCCTGATGAGGTCGCTATGCCTACGAAAATAGAAAGATGAGAGCTGGAAAATGTATATTGATAATAGAATAATACATATGACCTCAGCTGAACTAATATTCTGTCTCTTATCATGGGAGAACATGGATGAACACACTCTGAAACATTATATAGCTTACATTATAATGTGACAAAGAGAGAAAAAACAGTAGCACGGAAAGTGAAAGCAAACCACAACTCGGCTTGAAAGAGAAATGATGGGCAATCATGGATACACAGAAAGAAACAGAAGAAAGATAAAGTGGCAGACAATTTAAAAGAGGAGAGGGAAGGCAGGGTTCAAATCCCAGGCGTGAGAGTGAGGTGGGAGAGTTGGTAGAGTGAGTAAGTGGAGGGGGTGCTGCCTGTGGGAGTGCTGAGGAGTCAGTGATAATTAGCTCAATTAGTGACAAAGGCAGTGTAATAAATACCGACTTAGTGTCTGGGTCCCTGCTGGCCTCTCCCTGCGCAGCCTGCGATGTGGCCCTGGGCTGACGGACAATTCATTAAACTGACAAAATACCCCACCGTCCAGGCGTGACGCAGCGAGTTAGCCCCCTACAGGCCCAGCTCATTGTTCTAATTGTCTGGGCTGGAGTCACTTTGTGGCCGCCTCCTCCTTCACCCACCCCGCCTTCACACTCTGCCTTCAGAAAACCCATGGAGTTAATGCCCCTACCTTACTCTGTAAGTAGGTGATCGGCAGGTTGGAAAAAAAAAAAGCAGTAAGAGTTCCTTGGGGTGGGGCGGCTGGTGGGGGAGGCAGTGGGATTAGCGAAAGGAGGTTGCCTGGGAGTGCTGGGAGCAGCACTGATAGGAATGTAGGAGAGATGAGTCCAGAAGCTCGGATGCGGGACAAAGCGAGAGTTAATAAGGAAAGATTGAAGGGGCTGGCGACAATGGGCCGCCACCCGAGTCGAGATGAAATTGCTTCCGAGGATTATTGGAGGACGGTGTGAGCGTTGTAGGCTTTTTGTGTGAGTGTGTGTTTGGTTGGGCATTTGTGTGTTTGTGCTTCAGTGTGTGAGCAGGGGCAGGGGGAGTGCTGGATTGATGGCTGCCCCTCTGGTTGGGGAGCAGGGGACCAGGGGAGGCTAACCGGCTGTTCCCACAGTCTGTTCTGCTGCAGCCACCTTTGACACACGGGGCTGCCAGGCGGTGAGCAGGCAGCCATGGTAAGAGGGGCACAAACAAAAACATCAGCTCCACTACACAAAAGTCACTGTCTATGGAAGGCCAGTGGAGAAGCGCAGGCTGGAGGTGAGGCTGTGAGGAGGGAAAAAAGGAAAGCAAGCAGGAAAGTGTGACAGGGAGGATAAAAAAAAAATAATATATATTTATATATATATATATAGAGATGGTAAAAAATTGTACAGTTGAGTCCCATTTTTGGTTTGGATCCTGCCAGGTACTGTATTGCCAATATTTCAAGATAATAACACAATTACATCCAGTTGCAGCTTACTCGTGATAAGAATGAGTACTGTATCACATTGTTAGGACAACATTTCTGCAGCAATATTTACTTTGTTTTTTTCTAAGCTGACACGTCAAAAACATTTCTATTTTCCATTTTATTAGCAAAACAGCTTCGCTGAACGATTATCTGGTCTTTATAGGACCCCTAAGTTCAAGAGCAACATAACAGGAGGAAAGGGCCAAAGTTAAGAGAACAATTTTGCAAGGGCGTTCATGACTTAAGCTTGAGCAAGGAAAGAGTTTTAACCAGTCCAAATTGTTCTTACAATGATACAACAATCTGGTCAATCACCAGAGAACATGCACAGAAGATGATACGGCATAATGAAGGCACAGCAGCTTCATATTAAAATTCCTGTTAAATTGTGGAAAAATGTTTGCCTGTTGGGTGGAGTTGGCTTTAATTTGAAGGGCATATGATAAAGAATTTAGAATTGGGTTTGGATCACCGCACTGAATGATAGGCTGCTCACAGTGGTTGTGATGGACAATGTGGCATGGCTTGGATTTGGCACAAAATACTGATTTGATTTCTGTGCTGCCCCAACATTTCATTGTGCTCCTAGCATTCGATTATGGGCCAAGTTAATTAGGGCATTGTCATGACAGGAACGCCATTACACTGCTCATGTAATAATCAGAAGCATTTGTTTTGGTGCCATTAAGTGACCACAGGGATATTATGTAATATGATATGCATTCACAGCCTCATCACACGCATATTGCATGAAGAATTATATTCAACTAAACCTCACCTAAAGTTACAAAAAACTCCCAAGTGGATTAATAGCGGTCAATCCAATGGGTAAAATTTACTCCAATTCAATTCAGATTTCTAGGAAACAATGAAAAGAGCATGAGTGCACTTATGTGCACATATGTGTGTGAGTTTTTGCTCATACTCAAGCCAGTGTGAGTGGGTGTGTGGATGGCAGCTGGGAGGCAGACACGGTCCAGGAGAATCATCCCCTAGCAACTGACCTTTTCAGCAGATGGCAGTTCCAGAGTAACAGCCACCCAGCATCACAATGGCCATGGCCTCCTAACATCTCCATCACTTCATCATCTACCGGCCTGCCACAACCTGTCACACAGGAGAGAGGGAAGTTTTTATCATCCCAGCGAATGCATGCGTGCGTATACGCACTCAAGTGTCGTCTCTTTTTTTTATCCTCTCGCTTCAAGTCCAAAACAGTCCACACACAACAGTTTGGGTCTTCGCTCGACTGTTCCCATGCTCCTCGGGCAGTCAAAGAGATGAGAGGAGGATAGATTTAGGGGAGTCAGAGCGGACACTCACTGCTGTCCACAAACCTCCAGACACTCTCAAACCACTGTTTTCCGTTGTTGGGTTTTTTGCACATAGTGAACCAGGGTGGGAATGTGGACAGACCACTCGACCACGGTGAGCAATCAGTATGATGTCTGTGGTCAGGCTCTGTGCCCCTGTAGAGCGAGATGGAGAGCAAGCCCTGCTGTTAAGGTGGGAGGGATATAACTTTGCGGTGTTCGTGCGTGTTTGCGATATGCCAACACACTTAACACGTGTATAAAGATGTTCTGAATTGTAGCCTCCTGCATGTAAATGCAGTGAATCTGCATTTGGTAATAGTATGTTTTGAGTTATCAACATCGGCCAGCCTCTGCACATACACAGCATGACCTCTTGGGTTGTCCTGGCTTGATGGCCTCTTCTCTGTTGGCCCATTTTTTTGTTGATATTGAATACTTTTCTTAACCTCAAGACTGCTGAAATAAACACCTTATCACCATGAAACATCACCTCTAACCAAAGTCATAAAAGTGGCCTTCACTTCATTACAAACATTGAATGGTCAGTTTTAAGTACGATTTGACAAAAGATTTGGAAGGCACAGGCAATAACTTGGTGAGAACAAGAAGTTGGAACTCCCCAACCACACAGCTGTGAATGATTAACCTGGCAAGACCAGACAAGTGACAACAAACAGATAAAGTGACATGTCAAAACTGGTTCCAGTGGAATCAAGTATTTTAGTTGGGAAACTGTGCGTCAGAGTGCGACTTTAAACCACTGTATATACCAGGGGAGATCTTATGCTAGCAAACACTGTAAGTCGTCCTGTAAACAGAGCTGTAATGACAGGGAAAGACTTTGGGCAAGGGCAACCAACAGTAGAATATGTTTACGGACATCTGACAATGTATGGGTACAGCACAGCAACGTTTCAACCCCTGAGATCGGAATGAAATATGAGCCCAAACTGGAGGAATCTATGTGACACAACATAAGCCTGTGCATCATTTCACCTGTCAGCAGGAATGAAGCCTGCATTTATTCAAATCAGACAGACTACTCAGTGATTAATTGCAGCAATATGTGTCTGGCTATATTAAATTGTAGCACTTCTCTTCATTCAAATGTATCTTTGTGAAACTGTCTAACAGTTGATTTGAATCGATGATGTTTTTGAGCAGAACTGTGTATTGTTTTATTCGCCTAGATCTGAGATCATTTTTGCTACACAGTGAAATATGACTAACCGCAGCATGCCAAAATGACTGTATCTGTATTGTGTGTCACCAATAAAGATGATTCTGACCTTGACATTATCTGGACCACAACATGCCATCTTTCAGTTAATAAACAATACTGAGAAATTTCTGAAGGCATGGGGGCCATTATCGCTAATCTACTAATACTGCTGGAAACAAAAGGAGAAATGCTCAGTTCTTGGTTTTAATTACAAGCTGTGTTTTACAGCAACAGTGGGCGAATGCTCAGCACTGACACAGCAGTAGAGGAATGTTTATTTGCTGCAGTTTAGGAGCTGAGTGGCTATGACACATTCCTGTGTCACTGGCTGTCCCGCTCACAGACACACTATTCGCACACACTGGCGCCCCATGTGTTGGTTCAAAACTGCACAGACATTCACAACTATTCTCTTCTATTGTGTCCTGCACATGTCCACAAAATGTGACACCTCTGGAATCTGTAAGTATGCCCAAACCGTTTGCTCATCCATGGCGACTTAATGTGAGACGACTTACTAGGCCTAATACCTCCTGTGTGTCACGGTGTGTACGTGTTGTTCTTGTACAGTGACTTGAAGATTAATTATTCACACTTTACTTCAGAATTATTGGGGATCCCTGCCCACAAAGTGTGCAAATGTGCATGTGTGTGTGTGCTAACTTGCATGTCTGTGTGGCTGGCTGCACACACCTCTCCATCTTTCCCTCTGCAGTTCTATCCATTATCCTCAGCATCTGGCAGCCAAAGCCTGTAAAGAAGACGTTTCTCTTGGCAACTGTTTTTTAAAGGCAGTGACACAGGGGACAGCCAACCACAGGAGCCACACATCTTCCAATCTACATGCATACTGAGAACTGCTTGCATAACAGAACCGCCCCAGTCTTCCTCTCTCGCGCTCTCTCAAAACACACATTTCATTTCTGTGTCCCACTCATGCTAACACACACATGCGATACTGCTCCCACCCACCCATGTCTCTCTGCAATATACTCACTCAAGCTTTGAGGGCTAATCACTTCCAGAGCAAGAGCTATCCTACAAACTGTGCCAGAAGCCTTTCAATACATTTTGCAGCCTAAAAAGTTCCTTCTGACCCTTAAATAAATACTGTGTGAGTGTAATACACGGACTACATGAAGTTACGTTGCAGAAGTTGCAGGTGCTGTGATTTTATGTACAAATGTGTTTAATTTAGTGACATTAAATGCTGCATGCTGTTGACATGGGCAATATCCAAAGTGCAAAGTTAAATAATGAAAATTGCTCTGTAAATGTCATCATTTAGGATGTTCCAACAATCAAAAAAATGCTGTAAGCGCACTGGACCCTCAATGCTGTCTTGCAGAGGATAATATTGAAAGATTAATTGCACCCTGAGTGCACCTGAACGTGTCCTTAGTTGGCTCTCAGCTGCCGAAAAATAAATGCATTCTTTGTATAACTGAAATGACACAGTAAGTGTATTAACTAATATCACATGCATATTGATTCTCATTCAGGGAACAGCTGCAGTGAGCAGTATCTTTGAACAGCAAGCATGTGGGGACACATCTTTGTTTTGCTTGGCTGCTAGTCATAAAGTTTTCTGGCATCTGGATCATCTAAAAGACAAATGGGTGTGTTAGCTTTATAGAATAATTGTTCTGATATTGATAGGCTACCAGCTAAAAATTTGTCTAGCAGCCAGAAAGTTTCCATCAGAAATTATCTGGGTTATAAACAAGTTTGTTTCATTATAATTCGATTTGCTTTTTGGAAGACAGATGAATGAGTTGGCTTATGAAGAACTGTGGGGCGGGGGGCAGATGTTAAGTCAGGTGAATTGTACGCTGTTTTGTCCACATATTAGTCCAAGTATAAAATGTGTGTAAGTACTCACTTGTGTTTGCATGGCCGGGGCATGGAAAGTTTTTCAGGGGTTTTTCTGGTATACTCCTCTGAGACCCTGGAAAAGAAATGATAAGGATAATATTTATTTATCCCTGTGGGAAATTCAACCTTTGCTTTTGACCTATTCCAACTGTTTATGAGTTAGTCCTGAGGAAACGGTGCTCCACACAAACACACCTCAGTCAGCCTCGCCGGAATTTTGATGCAAAACCTTCTTGACCTTCTTGAGACAATAATGCTAACTAATGAGCCAGTAAACCTTTCCTCAAACCCCTAGAACTTGTAGTCAACTAGTTCAACATGAATAAATTTCAGGTTTGAAAACATATCAAATGTGACTGCTGAACACATTCTACATCAACCAAAATTTCAGTTCCCAAAATTACAGAAGTCTCCAAAATTAACCTTCATATGGAGTATGAGGAGACATGCAGCAAGAGCCTGCACTAAGCTAAAAACATAAAGTACTGTGCAAAAGGTTTAGGCACTGTAGATGTTTAGCTTCTTATCCTTCATGCAATACCATCAGAGAGGTGTCTTATCAGTCCCAAATTCATTCTGCAGCATTTAAATACCAAAACACAAAGCTAAAGCCACCAATAACTATCTTCAGTGACAAGAAGAAAAAGAAGTCATGCAGCGGATTGTACAGCCCCAACAGAGCCCTGGTCTCAGCATCATGGAGTAAATCTGTGATTACATGAAAGACAGGAACAACGGACCTGCCAAGTCCAAAGTGAAAAAACTGTGCACAAATTTACCTAGGAGAACTGGTGTTTTTTTAAAAAGCAAAGGGTGGTCAGACCAAATACTGATTTGATTTAGTTTTTTTTCTGTTTACTGTACTTTGTTAATTGATGAATAAAAACTACTCATGGCATTGTTTTTGAATGCATCCTCGCTTTACTTTTCTGGCCTTGTGTGGTAGTCATTGTGTGTTATCACTACTACTGTGTAGTCATAGGTCATCGCGGATGTTGATTAGTGCTGCCTTAAGACAGTACTTCAGGCACGAAAGCACGTTTTAACTAATAATGACAGTATCATCCAGAAGTGCTGACTTAGAAATTGTAAAAGGCTGCCATCTAGTGGCGTTATGTTAAAATTACAATGTTTAAATTTACATTGACATTCAAACAAAACCAAATTCCGGTTAAACATGGGTACAATCCAATAGCAACCAACTTTCACCAAACAAGCTTCATTTTGCCCAAGAATAATGGGGTTTAAGTAAGCATCAGGTAGCTAAGTGTCCAAAGCTAAAATCCTGATATCCATGACCAGTACAAGCATAACACTAAGGTTAGTCTACCGGAAAATACAAAATTGCGCTAATGAAAAGACTCGTTTTGCAATAATATAACCATTTTAACCTTTACTAATGTTAAATGAACAGTTATTAACGGTACGGTAACGGTTACCGCAAGCCTCGGCTCAACTCCAGTCTGTTGGCAGTTAGCTAACTGCAACAGTTTATACTAGCTGGGTATGCTAAGGTAAGTTAAGCTAATAACATTAACCTATACACGCATATGCAGGTTTTATGTGGTAACTGACTTTATAATATCTATGAGTTTGTTAACTAGTTAGTTTGAACTACAGCCACTCAGAGAGTATATGAGATTGACAAATGAAATCTTATCAAGGGCCAGATGTTTTAATTGAAATCACGTATGCAAAGTTAGCTAGCTAGTGGAGCAGATGTGGTCCCCTACTTCAGTCAATGGCTGTAATTCACAATGTTTTGTTTAACAAACACCAGACAACAGAAGAATAAAACGCGGTACCCGGAAAAAATAAAAAACACTGTGTTGACAGTGTGCAGCTGTGACTGGTGTACAAATTCTTCACCAAAGGTTGCTGACATAACGTTGGCGACAAGATACCGGGTGACCTCTTCACGTACCTGTATCCCATCTCAACTAATAAACCCGGAACCGAGGGCGCGACCATGGAAACCAACGGCCGTGTCAAAACGGGCGGTGGGCCTTGCGTTCATGCTCTCCTCTGCACCACCTGTGGCCAAGAGATTTCAAGAGTGCCCAAGCACTACTGTCATGATCGTCAGGAACATGGTGGGCGCTGCCAACGTGTGGGACATCACTGAGGCCTCGTCCGGGTGAGTTGCTGCCCGTCAGCCTATTGCAGATTTAAGTGGAAGATACAGCTGTATGCAAAAGTTTGCCCCCCCCTAGGGCAAAGTATATATTTAGTTGATTTTTTTTAAGTGAAAATAAGTAATTACAACTTCTGCAGCAAACAGACATTGGCCTTTCTTAAAATTAGCCTTTTTCTACAAAATGTTATTGCACTGTTACTTTTAATCTCAGGAATTAAAAAAAAAAAAAAAAAAAAAAACAAACAAATTGAACGAACTGGCATGTGCTACGGTTTGGGCAACCTTCAAAGTCAGTACTGAGTGACTCCCTCTTTGCCAACTGTTGAGCATGGGGGTGGAAATTTTCAGCTTTGGGGTTGTTTGGCACCCAGTGACACAGGAAACGTTACACAGACAGAGGAAAGAATGGATTCCAATAAATGTCAGCAAAGTCTGGATGCAAATGTCCTGTAGTCGGTCAAAAAAGTGAAACCCAAAAGAGGCTGGCTTCTACAACAGGACAATGATCCAAAACAGACCTCAAAATCCACCATGAACTACTTCAAGAAACACAAGCTGAAGCAGTCCCCTGACTTGAATATTATTGCAAAATCTGTGGGTAGATCTTAAACATGCTGTGTGTTCAAGACGGAACTAAAAATATCTCAGCAGGTGATCTGCAAGAAGAGTGGGTGAAAATTCCTAAACCAACAACAGAAAGACTCTTTTAGCTGCTACAAAAAACGTTTGCAAGCTGTGACGCCTGCCAAACGGTGGGTATTACCTACTGATGTAGTAGGGTGCCCAAATTTGCAAATGCCACAATTAATTTAATTTGTTTATATTTTTTAAGTTTGTGTAAGTGAAATAAGAAGTGAGAGCGCATTAACATTCGAAGAAAGGCTCATTATAATGTCAGTTTGCTGCAGGGGGCTGTATTTACTTCTTTTAACTTAAAAAGTCAGCAAATATGTAATTTGCCCAAACCTTTGGATATTACTGTAGACGACAGATCACCAGTGAGTAAAATAAAATTCACCTTGTCCTGTGTTGGTTGTAGAACATCACTTTAGAAAGGTGGTGATGTCAGTCAAAGTCACATCACATCAAAGTGGATGACACAGAAACATGCTGTAGAAAAAATTTGGCTCCCTTCATTCATCTGTAATCTGTTTTAATTAATTGATGAGAAATAGAGATATAAAAATAGAGATATAAACTAAACTTCTTATCTGCCTGAAGTTAAGTTTGAAGATAAGCTGCTTTTTTTAAATTACAAAGCACATACAGTTTTTACATTAGTGCCAACTTTTTTCAAGGAGGTTTCTAGATTTTTTTAATATGTTCCACTTTAGCAGCCACTTGTTTCAGGTGGCAGCAAGCCATAAAGTCATTTTTCTGAGACTTTCATTTTAGTGCTACAACCAACAATTATTTCCATCAGTGTATTAGTTCTTTGATTAATTGATTGATTGACTAGTCTAGAAAATCTCCAGAAAATAAAGGAAAATGCCTATGAAAATGTCGAGGTGCCCAAGGTGACATGTTGAGAATGCTTGATTTGTCAGATCAGCTGTCCAAAACCCCCGAATATCCCATTTACAAAACAGAGAAAAGATGCAGGTCTTCACATTTGACAAGATTAAACTGTGAACGTTTGACATAAATGGCTAATTGACTATGAGAATTGTTTATGCATCATTTTTAGTTTTATAATCAGTTAATTAAGTTATTTCATTAGTTTAGTTAGTAATTAATTGATGTGTTTAAGCTTTCATTGGCTTGATGTTTAATTAATGTCCTTCAACCAAAGTTATTAACATTGTGTAGTAATGTACTGTAGTTGAGCCTCTGTGTTCGTGTATGTGAATGAAAAGTTTTGTCATCCCAAACTAGGGAATGTAATTTTAATGCAAGAAACTTCAATCTTTGGATTATCCGTTTCATCATGTTCGTGACTGCATGTTTTCCTGCTGGGTAAGATTGCTGCAACAACTTGAATTCTTGGATGTCTGATCTTCCCACTAGTACCTGAATGCACCATGTGGAAGGCTTTTCAAAGTAATCTTTTTTTTACTTTTAATTGCAGTATCAAACAAAAGTAAAGCAGATTTGACAAATTTGATGAAATAAAAGGAAAACTGTGGCTATATTGAAAATAGGAGAAAATGCATTTAAATATTTAAAAAAAAACATTATACTAGGAAAACAGTCAGCTATAATGTATTAGCGATGTACTGTAAAGTGAGTAAAAAACGTAAAAAAATAACTCAGAGAATCAATCAGAGGAGCATGCTTCCTGTTGAAGACAGGTGGTAAGCAATTCTTTGTAACTGTAAATTCACATCTGCAACTCAGCATATTCGCACAGGGATTGCAAGCAGATTATTTCCTCAGAAGTGTAAAAGCTGCACATACCACAAGCGCGTACGTTTCTCAAGTTGTGCCAAGCCCTCAAAGTAGCCATCATGGTCTTGTGTGCATTACATTGTTTCACAGCAGCCCGCTTTCATCAAATCATTTATTTTTAAAAGGCATTGACAGCCAGCCTGAGAAAGGGTAAACCAAAACAGAAGCAGAGCATTGGGTGTGGACGGTCATGTGGTATTTTCAGGAGCTGTTGACATCAAGGCTTCAAATTTGAAAAAAAAATAATAAAGAAGACATCTGTGACACGCTGAACTAATATGTGGTTTTGAATTGCAGATGTAGTCAAGGGTTAGAAAATTGTCAGAATACGCTGTCTATCAAAATTAAAACCCATCATTCAGCTTTATTCACCAGATGTTTTCGGCTCTCTTCCCTTCATCAGGTTGGTGATGGTTGCACTTAAGCTCACACTTGTCTGCAGCTCGCTTCGTGTGCAAGTAAGAAAGAATACTGTTATCTAGACATATTTGGCTTTCATATAGACAGGTGTTTTTGCTGCTGATCTATTCATTGTAGATAAGTAACCATTGTCATTCACGGTAGGAGTTGGGTTTATTTTTGTACTTTTTGAATTGCGCCTGGAATTTGTATGTAGGAGTAACCAAAATGGATTTTTTCCTACAGAGGAAAAAAAGGCAAAAACTAACCTGAAACAGATGAAACAAAGGTCTCTCACACAGACCCAAAGGTCTGAAAAAAATAAAACAGTGTAACTTTCAGATTGGCTCTATTCAGTGTTAATACATACCATTTCAAGTGTGCTTTTCAGAAGGAACACACAGCTTATCTCTGGATCTTAACATTCATTATGGACAGTGCAAAAATTTTAAATACCATTTTAGATTTATTACAGTGATACTTTATGTTCTGTATATATATTATATGTAGTTTTTTTTTCTGTGACACTAAAATGAAAACAACTTTCTTTATAGAAATGTAAAATGTTTCAAACAAGGAAAATAAGGTGTGAAAATGAAAGCATCGTAGTAAGTGTGTTTTATCAGACATTTGTGTCACTGACAAATATTTGATCAGCATATCTTATCTTATGAATCTTAAATTAAAACGTGAACATGGTGCTGAATGAGAGGGTCATTAATGGATGGCTCTGGTCTCCAGTTTGTCTGGTTTGTAGTTTGAGTGGCAATTTTAGTATTTTTTTTCATATTTTTATTTTATGTATTTATTATGTTTTATGTTACAGTCTCTGTATGTTCTGTGTGCTACGCAGCTATGAGACACGTTGCCCCTGTGGGGAAATATCCCGCACGTTAAAGCCGTGATCCTCACATGCAATGCTGTATGCACACATTATTTCATCCTCCAATACTCTATAATCAGCTTTTGTCATTTCAAATAGAATTATTAGGATTTTAAATCGTACATTATGAATCCAGGGGAGGCAAACCCCTACTATGGCAAACCCATTCATTATTATTGTTAAGCCTAAATGTTGAAATTATGTATGCTATGTGCAGTAGAAACTTTGAGTTCAGAAATTTGTGCAAATCTTGTTAAGTCACATTAAGTGCCAGTGGAATTTTTGCTCCAGTTTTTATCATTATGGGGGTTTTAGTCTCCAGGTCTTCCTTTAGGCAGATAGTAATGTAATATATAATGTAGACCTTTATCTAATTAGTAACTAAATGTAACGTACAGATTACAGGCAGCTACCCAGATCACGAATGTCAAATTCTTTACATCCTAAAATCCGGCCCGGACAGATGGACATAGCTGTACAAATTAAAAATCTGAAAAACCGGTGTTACATATTTCTGCTCAACTATAAAATGTTCATTCAAATTCAGTTTCTGGAGATTATAAAGGACAGTTAAAGGAATAACGTCAAAACACTATATCTATAGGGTATCGTTACCTGAGTCCCTGCAAAACCTGAATAATGTGGAATTTTAATATTGTTATCTTTGTTAAATAAATAATTTAATTTCTCATCTCTAGTCTGCTTGTTATTTGTATTGTCACACAGGAGAAAGTAAGAAATGTATTTTCAGTGACTCAAAAGCAAAAATATGGAGAAAAAATATAGAGAAAATCACTTTTACCATAAACTTAGCTTTATTGACAGTAAAAAGTCTTGAGAATATCGAGGGGCACGCATTTGTAACTGCAAGAACATCTTGGAAAGCAACATGACTTTTTGAAATAATGAGGCAGTTGTACATGTTTAACTTTGAGGTAAAGTGTTTTGTCATGTTACATCATTCACAAAATATTGTATAACATTGAAAAGTCCACACAAGGAGACAAAAACCCATGCCTCATTTTCACTTCTCAAAATTACTTCACATTTCAAAAATAATTCACAATTCAGGTTAAAGCAGAAAATGACAAGCACACATGCTATATTCCATTCACACACATTTCTCTACTTATCAAACCAAGTGCATTTTTAGATAACTTTTTTTTCTCAAACAGTTTCAAGTACATTTTTGCCTGCGCTTAAAGGAAATCAAGTTAAACTATGAAGCAGCAAACCCACAATAACAAGTAAGAATACTGAGTTTGGTCTCATTCATGTTCCCAATATTAACATTATCAGATAACTCACCATACTGTAGCAATAAGGTATTTGGGTGCTATAAAGAAGCAGGAGGTAACATTTCATGGACTTGAGGAATATGCTGGATAAGATTTGGAATATAGCTGATTAAATACACCAAGTCTGAAACAAACAACACTAAATAGATAATCACAAGTGATAACTGAACAGATCCAAACTGATTTGTTAATTAATTTTTGAATAATTAATTTGTTAATTCACTTACATTATGGAAATTGTTTAAAATCTCAGCCTCAACTGCTGAGAGCAAAACCCCAAAATAATTATTTTAGTTGAACTGATATTTAACTCTTAATCACACATTGCAGCAAACTTGAGTGTAGACCACAAAACCAGTGCAATGCTGTGGCATTCTGTAGAAGGCTGGCTCCGTTAAAAATACACTAGTGTTGCAAATTAGTTGATCAGTTATTGTGAGTATTATGCGATTTATCAGTGCAGTAGAACAATCACAGAAAAAAATTTGGAAAGCCATCAAGTGCTTCGGCAAAGATGTTCATATATAAGCAGGGAACCTAAAAGTACAATCCTGTATAGGTATAGCACCCCGATCCATTTCCGTCAGGCTCTTGCTTTACACTACATGGCTCATGGTCTGATCTGCACCAGTTTTCTGAGGCTGACTTTAACATCCAAAAACCTATTTTACAACTGAGCCCTGAATGCCTCTTTCACCCCCTGGTGAATATTTTCAAGTTCACTTCCTTCACGATTTTGCTTTGTCCCGATAGTCTTCTGACTGTGCAGCTGTAAATATTCTCTCTTCTGAAGTGACTTCACACACTTTTTAACCAGGCTGTAAACAATATGTATTCCTACAGCAGCGTACTACTGGAGGAGTTAAGGCAGTCCTTTTCTGTGCTTCGTCTGTGACAAAAGCTCCTCCCAAACCCAGAGGCAGAAAGCTCTCAGTGCATATTGAGCTTAACTGACACTCTACACAAATTACCCTTCTCAACCAGAAAAGCAAAAGTCTTAGTACATCCTAAGCATACCAAATATAATTCTTAAAATGCAGATGCCTTGCTTTCCTTAAATGCCTGTGTGCATGACCTCTCAAAAGTGCTAACTAAATCACTTAGGAAAAGATGGCTAGTCAAAATCCCCCCCCCCCCCCCGGTTTTCTTTCGTTAAGAGGAAATCCCCCAAGAAGGCACTTTTGGAGCAAAACCTGTAGTTTTGCCAGATGATTTGATATGGGAGTGCAATCAATCATAGAATGTAATTTGCCTCCACTAAACTTTGAATGGTGAGGTGAAAACATTCTTCACTTGTGTCTGCTTTAGTTTCATAGATATTCTCACATTAAAACCACAAATCTTTTTACTTACACTAGGGATTTAAAGCAACTGATCTGGTGCAGAACAAACGTGAGCCCATAACTTTAGAGAGCAGCAGTCACCTCTTCTCATCCAGCCACGAGCTCCTCTGCTCAGGCCACCTGGTGCTCTCCACGGCTGATGTGAGACGAGAACTCGTAGCGGTCCTGGCTGCGGTGGCCACAGATGTTGCACTCGAAGGGTTGGCGGAATCCGTGACAACCCATGTGGATGGTAAACATGACATGGTCCAGGAAGAGGATGCGGCAGTGCCGGCAGTGGAAGGAGCGTACAGGCCCACCATCCCTGTCTAACACCTGCACAGTCTCCCTGGAAGGAAGGGGTGAGCCAGGGCTCCTCTTTACTATGGTGGAGGGTACAGGACAAGCTCTCTCCCACTCTGGGTCCAAGTCTTTGGCCTGGCTGGGGCTGGAAGTGGGATGGCTGCGGGGCAGTGCTGGGGTTTGGTAGTGGAGGTGGTGGTTGTTGGAGGTACTTGTCGGGGCTGTAGCCCTTGTGCTCTGCTCTTCTGCTGTGCTCTCTGTGTCTGTAGAGTCGGGACAACCATTGGGCGAGGTGTTATGGCTATGGGCCGAGGGCTGGTCAACACGGCCTTCCCCTGCCTCCCGCCCAGTCAGCCCAAGAGACATTGCTGCCAGCCCACCTCCACCCTTTGCTCGGTGGGCCTGAGGAGTCACGTTGCTATTAATGGAGCCCATAACTGTGCGGAGCTCCGATAGGAAGGCAGGATGGAGCTGAGACAGTGTAGGCGACTCATGGTTCTCACCTCTACCCCTGGCACCTTGGAGGCGTGAAACAGCCAGCCCAGCAGAGTCCCCAGCAGGCTGAGAACTCCTGAGGTCCCCCTCCTTCTCAGAGCCAGAAGACAATTCATAAGGTGCTTCAGGTAGGTCAAGGTGCATGTGCTTTTCACCTATGAAAAGGACGTATCAGTGATTAAACAATGATTAAGATAGAGGGTCTTCTGGACTGACCTCATCTGCTCCATATGGCCAATTGTCATAGTGCAACATGAATCCAGTCTCTCCAAATTGGCCAAAGCATCTTGACATTTGGCTGACTTGCACTGCAGGACAGCTGATGATATTAGACAACATTCTTATGATGCTAGACCAGTTTCTTATCATTTCTGTACTTTAACAGTCCCTTAACGAGCTGAAAGTACAGTTTATCATTATTGCAATATAACTGAAATTGAATAAAAAATAGAATGTGTATGTGTGTAAACTCTCTTTTTAAAGTTGTATTATTAAAAAAAAAAAAAAAAAATCTCACCCAAAAACTTCTGTGGTGTTGACCTCTTGCGTTTGGTGATACTAATAGCCAGTCTGTCCAAAAACTGGATTTTTTCATTGGATGGCTGAAGCACAGGTTTAGTAATTATCTCCATATTTACTGACTCTTCACCTGCAAACAGAAAGCCCCTAGTAATCAATATACAAGGTAACTCATTATGTGCAAAATGTGTTTAACTTGCTTTGGTCCATATATTTGCATGTACAATCATGTAGGAACTTACAGGCTTATTGTCTATAACATTTAGTGATTTTCATGTTGGTGTGATGTGTTACCCTGTGCTGTCTGTGTGTTGACTGCTGTCTGGTGGTCCAGACTCTTCAGATAACTATGGCAGCGCTCTAGATGTTCCTCCAGTGTACTCTGTTGTTTGTAGCTGCGACTACAGTAGCTGCACTTAAAAGGTTTTCCCACCGTTGGAGAAGAGACTGCAATTCAAAGAAAAGATATTGAGTTGATCGATTTCTTTCAAGTTAGACAAAAGGGCCAAAATTTCATCCTAGATAATGGATACTGTTGCTGGAATATAAGCAAATTTTTGCCTAAAAATAGTGTATAAGTTGTCATAGTGTTGTTTATTGTTTATTGGAGTTTTTTTCTAATAAATAAAAAATATCATTTTACTGGCTATGTTTGAGAGAATGGATTTCCCCATTGATATGCAATTCCTGAAATAGTTTTATGCTGCTCGCCAGTGACGACAAAGACGCCTAACTCTTCACCGCAACGTTCCATCTTAGTAAGCCATCGGAAATACTGACGTCAATTCGCTGTAATCCAGTTTGCAAGAATCTTTTCTTCGAAAATGAACCTCTGTGACCTGTGGAGATCCACCGAGACCTTCTGTACCGAGACATGGTGTGTCTTGTGAGCAACTATTGAATGTGGGTTCACAAATTGAAAGAACCCAACAGGATTTCCTGTTTTCACAAAATGTTAAATGTCATATTTTGTGATGTTTTTTACAGTACCTTCTGGTGAAGAAGACCTATTTCCTCTGAGCTTCATAGAAGGGGAAAATGGACCATTCTAATAAATACCCACTTCTACCGCTTACCGATGTTTCGCATGATATACTTCATCACAATAAGGAACAATATTATCATGGAACAACTGCATCCACAAAGTTCAATAACTGAATAGTACACCGGTGAAAAATCTCTCCATGGAATATGTCGTTACATATTAGGTTCTGTGTTATTTCACATGAATCACGCTCGTTTACCTGCATGTGTGCGCAGATGTCCAGCCAGGGCATCTCTCCGGCGACAAGCATAGTTGCAAGTGGGACATTTGAAAGGCTTCTCTCCCGAATGCAACTTGATGTGTCGCAGCAAGTTCCCCTTCTGGGTGAAGGAAGCTCCACACTGGTTACACTGAAACGGCCTCTCGCCTATGAACCGAGGACCGAGGATTTTAGAAGTAAATCATTTAAAGTATCACCTTTATTTATCGAGATTTAGGTTAAAACTACATTTTGTCCATAAAATGTATTTGTATTTATTGGCATAAGCACTGCCTTGCCACCTTGTTCTCACCTGTGTGGCTACGCTTGTGCACCATCAGCACGTTGGGTCCAATGCAGATCATCCCACAAACCTCACACTGGAGCTTCCCATTGGGGAGCCGGATAGGTCCTGGTGAAGCAGCGTTTGGACTGGCCATCTCACCGTAAATGCTCACTCTGTCTCTTCCAGCCTCAGCAAACTCCGCGTTCCCTTCCTCCATGGGTTCCCCTCTGTCATCCTTCCTGCTATGGTCCCTTACAGCCTCTCTGTTCCCTGTCTGTGGAGCACCAGGTGACTCATCATCACTGCACAGCTCAACCTTGATGGAGTTGGCTGTGTAGAGAGAGGATGAGGGAAAACCAAATTTACTTTCTTACATAATTTTAATGATGAATTCTACACAGACCATGTGGCCACAGCACAACAACGGAATGGTAACTGACCACTAAGGGAGCGGTGTGGTGAGGACCGCTGACTGTTCGGAGATATCGCTGAAGGGCCCTGCAGCGTGCCATAAAAATCCTGTTCTGTTGATGACTCTCCTCCATTACCTGAAACACAAATATGCCCATGTTATTAAAGTAAACATTAAAGTCTGGAGACTGTGTATACAAATGTATGGTAGTTTTTCCTTTATATATAAACTTACCTTGTGCATATGAGCGCCCATTGCATTCATCAGCATTCATTCTCTCACCAGATTCCTACAGAAATATGATTTAAAGACGGATAATAAATATTATTTTTTCCCCCATTCATAATCATCATTCTTAAAAAGACGCAAGCTTTCCCAATCTTAGTTACATGAAAATTGCATGTAACAATTTGATACTAACCTTATAAAATATAATTAACAGTTGTTTGTTGGTACAAGAGTAAGGCTAGAAAACGGATAGCTTTATGCTTTCAGTTCCAAGTGTCTAAGAATAAGTCCACTGCAATAAACCGATCTAATAAACTTGGCTTCTGCCCTGCTATTTCCTTATCATGTAGACTCTTCTTCACCCTGGCCAAAAAATGAATAAGAGAGGCTCCACATTTATAGAGAGCTAATGGCCAAGAGTGTTGAAGGAGGAGTTAAAACTTCAGGGGGTGGACAAAACAACTGGAACACTACACTATAAAGCACTAAGGGTGTAACACCACCGCAAGCTACACCTTCGATTTGAAACGTTGATGTATTCTCGACAAAATTCAACATAAAAAAAAGGTAAGGTTCAAACTTTATTGATCCCCGGAGGAAAATTTTGCAATACTGCTGCACAAAATGAAGACCAGAGATATATGAAAAAGAATACAGATAAGAAAAAAAAGAAAAGAAAAAAAAACAATGTGCAAAATCAATAGTGCAGTTTACTTACAATTTTATTAATAAACATACACATCAATATACATACGTAACCTCACAATAATTAGCATATAACATTGAATTTTGTAGGGATCAAGTTTATAGGTTCTTTTTATTTGCTGTAGTTTATTAAATTGTTAAATTGCTCCTGTTATTTTGTCATCCCTTTGGGAGAAATTTATTGTAGGGTGCATTGAACATTATTATCATTCCGCAGCAGACCACAAAGTGAGTCATGTAGACTACACTGGCGGTGCCGAGTTACATCTTCAGACGTATAATACGGGGATTTTATGTGATCAGAGCAGGTGACACTTTACTTAATTTCACGTTGAACATAATGTTCGAAAAAAAAAAAACAACAACAAAGAGTCAGAAGAACCAGGTGTACAGTGCTCAAATGGATGACAATTTCGGGGGGAGGGGGCGGGGACAACGCATCGCAGGGAAAATTAATATCCTCTCGTTGGCCGCGCATGGGGAGCAACAAGCAACAGGCGCTGATGCAGCCGGGAGACGCACCGGTCTCAGCAGGGCACGGCGATTAAAAAAAAAAAAAGGGGACGCGCTCCACCGCCGACCCTTGCCTGACACTCCTTTCTGCCCGAGATGGGCGACTATGCAGTAAAAACAAATGCACTGTCAAATAACTATCACGCTTGTCCGTGTACCCGTGGCTACTTGTTTTAGCTGCTCGGTCCGTTTTAACGGCGATCCGCTCATGGGCGAGCGAGACGACGGCAATTTGTTGCAGGAGTTGCCGCCGTCCAAATTGTCCGCATGAACGCAGCTGTCATCCAGCATCGAGCACGTCAAACTGGCCTGGGCTACACAATGTTTCTCATGAGCCGTTGCTATGGCACCCGACCACACGACAAATGGCATTCACCCCACCAACTACTCAAAAACATGCCGTACTTCCAAATTAAAACCGATGGATGGTCTTACCGAGTGCCGCGGTGAAGTCCACAAGCCTCTTCCTTACCTGGCGACCGATCGGTGTTTTCCTTTTTAACTGTCTGGATAGCTGTTTGTTTTCCCAGGCGACGACCGCATCTCCGGGATTTTTTTTTTTTTTTTTTTTTTTTCTTTACCTGGGAATCCCAAACAACTTCCGGGCCCATGCTGGGATACAGACCGAATAATTGTACAACAGAGCTCTTGATTCAGTGATTGTCGAATGCATCGATGCATGTCAACTGTGGGTGCAGGTGGCAAAACATTGGGTGAAATCTATGCCATTAGAAGAACTAGTATCAGGAAGGATTAGGCAGACTAGACTGCGGCCTATGAATATCTGTTTTGAGAAATACTGGCCCACGAGCACGGCCAGTACACGGCTAAATTTAGTAAAGTCATTCTTTGAAAATTTGAACACAGTGTTTATGATCAAGTTCTCTTCCGGAAATGCTAGTGGAGAATGGAGAGGGCGGGTTTTTTTTTTTTTTTTTTTTTTCATTACAATTTCTCTTTCTGTTTGGCGTCTGTCAGTCTACCTTTACTACATAATCATTACTAAATAATTTTAGTATTCACGCTATGAATTGAAAGGATGTGTTCACGGCAGTGGCAGTTCAGCTCTCAATAACGAGCGAGCAGACATTAAAAAAATAAGTAAAATTGTTGTGATGAAATAGTTTATGGTGATATTACATCTGTAGTGCCACAAGGTGGCAGCAAACTGTGCCAAGAAACCAATCAGACAGCTCTTAAAACTGCTGTTTGACGAGTGGAAGTATGTTTTTAACAAGCGATGATGTCTCTGTGCATGCTCTTGATTTATGTTCCGTGAACAACAGAAAACTATGACTGGAAAAAAAATGCAATCAAGAGTCTCACATCCCTTTGCCCATGCAACTACCCAGGCCAGTCAGCATGGGATAAAGGGCAACTATTTGAATCGATGGGGTCTGTGCCGCTGTAGAAGGACCTCATAAGCCTCTTGGATCTTCACAAAGGTTGCTTCAGCATCCTTCCTGGGGTTGTGGTCTGGATGCCATGTCTTGGCCAGCTCTCTATAGCTTCGAGTTATCTCTTCAAGAGAGGCCTCCGCTTCCAATGACAATACCTGCAACATAAGTAAATACACAGGTTATAAATTATGATCATGCCATAACAATAAGTTTACTCACAAAAAATGTACAGACTGACATAAAGTATACACCTCAGGCTATAGCCATCTTAACGCATCACTTATAAGCAGATATGCAAATGCTTACCTGCAGTGCCTCTTTTTCTCTCTCAGTGTACTCTCTGAGCAGTATTTCCAGCACCTTTTTCCAAGTTTCTTCATAGTACCCCCCTCCAGTAAGAGCACACAAGATCCGATATGGTATTAAAAGAATGTACTCCAACACACTTCTGAGCCAAGGCACAAACCAGAAAATATCCAGCAGTGCTGATACACAGTCAGCCAGGTAGTACAGTGTGGCTGTGGTGTTATGGAAAACACAGTAACCCAGCGGAGCAGAGAAGGCCAGCCAAGCTAGACCGAGCCTGTAAAGCCGTGGACCTGAGCAAAAGACAGGAAAAAAAACTTGATTTTAGTAGGCTTTAAAATTTCAGAGAGAAGCTACGTTATCAATAGGAAAACAGATGATACTGTCATATTTGTGAGGTTTTTCACCTAGTTCCTGTGTGCCCTGAGGTGTCCGTGGGGTTTTGAACCTGCGGTGCTGTACAGCAGTGACGCTGGCAGCCAGGCTAATAGGGAGAGGTGACAAGGTGCTGCCATAGAATATTGGGGAAGTTATGAGACAGGCAGTTAAAGTTTTTTGGAGGTCGGAGGTCTGTTGGCCCACACTGGACACGAGATGTACCCCTGCACCCACACATAAAGGCAGAACAATCAAGTAGAAGAAACTGAGGGAGTTCAGTCCTGTCAGAGCCACGGTGCCAAAGTATATCCCAACACACACCTGACCACCAAATCTGATGGGGCTTACAGGTGGCGGGACCGTAGTGTGGGGTCTTTTCCTCCCGCTCTCTGCATCTTGATTGGCCTCACCAACATAAGCAGGGATACGTATGACCTCTCTGGCCCAGCCAAACCCAAACCCTCCTAGGGTTAGCATCCATAACAAAGCATGGCTGTCTCTTCCTAAATATAAATGGTGAAGGCCCAAGGGTCCACCTATTGCCCACAGGGCATAGGCTACCATTACACTTTTTACCATCCTATGGCCACAGTAGGTCAGTCCCTGTTCAGGTGAGTATTAGTCATCCGTGATGGGTACCTGCAATGGAGTAATACAAGACTTTAGTCTTACCTCCAAGTTTAAATTTCGTGAATATAAGTCCATAATTATTCTTTATGATTTAGATGTAAGACAATATACATTTAAGGTCAGTGTTTTTAGATTATTTTATTAGGTTGGAATTGTAGGATACATTGTTTATCATCAGTGTTATCATCATGTTTTATTATTTTATTCATCCTTTTTATGTTTTCATTTTAAAAAATGGAAACTTGTATATATATATATACAGTATATACATATATATATATTACATATCTGTTTTTATATAATTTGTGCTATCTTCTGTTTATCTTATACATTTTACATTATGCTATTGTATCTCATCTTTGGTCACATCACACCCTTTGATCCCGTGTCCTCACATCACTCTCTGAATATCTTTGCTATTTCAGTAGCCTACAAGGCTGCGTTATGTTTCCCTATAATCTGTGTGCTGCTGGCATCTTGGCCAGGACACTGGGGGATTTTTAATCTCTGCGATCCACTTCCCTGGTTAAATAATCTATTATATAAAAGGGATTTATCTTAGCTCATGATGTGCATTGTAATTTAAACTAGATTTATTACATGATCACAAACATAGTAGGCTGTAACTGTCCACGTTATTACATGTGATTTTTGACAGATCACGTATCACATGTCATAGAAAAGGTACGAAATTTAGATGGTAGGCACCAACCTTCCTCTGTAGGCCAGTCCTCACTAAAAAAAAAAAAAGATAGACTGACCCTTCAATTATCTACTTCTTTACACATTTAAGATATATTTAGTTTTGTCTAATAAAGACTTGGGTACTTACTGGGCCCATAATTTCAGATCCTTATCCCGATAAATCCTTTCTAGTCCTTTCCGTAGTTGAAGTTGCTGCATGTTGTTGCAACAGTTGGACTTTGGATCATGACAATGAAATTATGCTGTGGCCTCGGCACACGATGCGTCTCAACATCTAGGCCCCTTGATCGTCTGTACCGATAAGGTGAGGATAAAGGTCTATTGAGGGCGTTTGTGCGAAATGAAAGACAGCATGTAAATGCTTCAAAGAGTGCCACCATTTGTTCTGTAAACCTTCTAAGGAAGGATGCATTGGGAAAACGGCGATATGAACACGTTAAGAGCCTTGAACCCTAAACTAAGGACTTATATTAAATTCCCATTTGTGACTAAAATGACAAAAAAGTGCCATAAATTAATGAATCCCAAGGCTATTCCTGGAAAAAGTTATGAAAATCAGTGGTGGAAGAAGTCGGTCCTTTACGTACAATCCGTAAAAGCAGCAATGACCCAGTGTAAAACTATGTACAAATGTAAACAACTGAGTGTAGCACAAATAGCTGTGAAGTACATGGGCAGGTCCTTAAGTGCACGAACACTCAATGTATACCTGGCCTCGCTGGCATGTTTAGCTTGCACACGCCCCTTTGGAGGTGAATAACATACATGTGACGGCGCCTAACTATTAATAATAATAATAATAATGATGACTGACGGCTACCTGCAGCTCTCCGGGCTCCCGCCTCTCCGTCTAGCCCCGCCCCCCCCGACGACCCCTCCTCGTTCGGTTTTTATCAGAGCCGAGCGGAGCAGCAGGCCAGCTCAGCCGTTTTAGACGCAGCCGGCCGACGCAGCCACACGTCCGCGGCTTTTCTGACAAGATGCCCCGGCGTCGTGTGTCTTTTTAAACTGCCTACCCCCCCACCCCCAGCGCTGTCGAGCCCGAGAGGATACTGTAATGGTTTCGGAGAATGGAAACGGACGACGTGTCGGTTAGAGAGCAACTTTTCCACAACCGCGTCCGGGAGACCATAGTAAGTGGCGCTGGGCTAACGGAACCGTCGGTTAATATGCATATGAGGGTCGCCACGAACAATACCGTGTCAGCCGCCTAAAGACTGCGAGAAAGCCGCGGTGTTTAACTTGTGAAGTGTTTGTTTTACCCTGACTTAGTGACTGCACGGCTCTCGGACGTAAGCAGCAAGGTTCTTACGTTTCAGTAGAGAACAACCAAATGTGTACAAAAAAAATAGTTTAACTTGACTTTTTGGTTACGTTAATGTTAGAAAATCGCTTTTGTTTGGGCAGTTAGCTGAACCTATGTTCAGACGTTAATTATTGCACGGATGCAGCTGGTCATCAGACAGTTTTTTTGGCACAGGAACGTCCTACTCAGCATCTGGAGCTCTTCCATTGTGTGTGTGTAACGACTTAGGTCTCTTCTCAAGACTTCCTTTATCTGTTTGTCATGGGTCGGATCACCCTGCTTTAAATTTTCTCTTTAACTATACTGTTAATAATGAAAATGTTTTCCACTGCTGATCCCACTCTCTCAGTGACTGACTCTCTCACCCACAGCCCCTGTTGAACTTCAGATTTGCCAGAATGATCAGTTCAGTTACAGCAAGGCACACGGCTACTGACCTTTAACCCTAAAGAGCACCAGTTCATTTCCAGAGATTGGAGATATTTCTGATACAGTGTACCGTAGGCGAGGACAAAGTCAAACATCTTTTCTGCAGCATGTTTTAGAATCAGTGGCTGAGTTATAAGTTTTCCCTGGTTTGCGCTACTGTGCATAGAAAGAAATCTCTAAACCCAGATTCTACTAGTACTGTAAGTGTAGATGAGCAAAACAACAAAGAATAGAGTAGAATAAATGAACTAGTAAAGCCAAATACCCTTCTCAGAGCAGTCATTTACATGTCATAGCAGCAAAACCACAGAAGTGACTAATCCTATAATAATGACTGCATTATATTTAGGTGTCCCTGTTCCAGGGCTCAGATACTGTATTGGGCACTTCATGGGACTGAGCCATCAGTGATGTTATTAGTTATGCTTGGGCTTTTTGTGACATGACAATTCAGAATGTCTGCTGTGGAAAAGCCCTGTTGCTTTCAGTTGTAAAAACAAAACAATGTAATAACCCAACACAATTTTGAGGTGTTTTTGAAACAGACTAGGCTCCAAAATACCAGCAGTGTCTTTCTCCCTTTCTGTTTAAAAGGGGAAAGTTACGATATTTCCATGTTAAAATTGTGAGTGACTGCTCAGTCTGCCCACATTAGGTACAACAGATAGATCCAATAACATCTGCTGCATAATATCAAAGTCTTTTTTGCAGTCTTCAGGGAGTCACATGAAATACTGCTTTTGGCAGCAAGGGTATATTTTAAATTGAGTAGTCACTCATTGAATTAACTTTACATGAGCAACAAATGAAGTGCCCATATTTATTCTAATGTCCTTGTTTTGTCATTGTCCCTTTCACCTAAAGACCTAATGCTATTAGTCGACACCCCCTTCCTAAGCCACTGGCTGGCCTCAAGTCTGCAGCTTACCACCTCATCACATTGCTGACTCAGGTTGGTTAGCTGCCCCTGCATCTCTGCTTATTAATGGTTTTAGGCAAAGCTTATCATTTTTAAAGTAATCAATATGTGGAAGCAGTTAAAGTAAACGTTGTAGTATTTCATATAGCAAAGCATCCAGTTGATAAAGGCTCAATGCCTTGCAAGACCAGATGGATAGATACTGTAGATAGACAGATACAGCTATGTTCATGTTTTTACAAAGGGTGAAAATGTATAAGAGGCTAAAATTAAAATACAATCTTATACAGTCATGGACAGGTTCCTAGAGACCCCAAAATCATGGCTGTAAATCAGGTGTTTAAAAACATCACTGCTATATTTGTATAATAAATAGCATCTCGTTTAACCAAGCATCATTGGGAAGAGGATATTGGCGATAGCACACTTAAATCTTAACAAACACTATCACCACCAGTGCTTGTTTGGACATCGGGGAGATTTTTTTGTGGTCTTAGTATCCAGAAACTGATCTGGCTTAAGGTCTTTTTAAATGATTTAAAAACCATTCAGATATTAAAATAGTGTAATTATTTACTAAATTCTTATAATCTGAGAGACACAGGACATTAACTGCAAAGGGAAGGCCTTGAAGGCAGAGGAGATCCCACACTGAGGACAGAAGGACTCATTTACATAATAATAGTACCCAGTATATATGTTGTTGAAGCACAGATGAATGGCATAGATTTGGGCTTGACTGGTAGAAAAAAGGCAGCGATGATGTGATGTGTTAACTTTTATACAGGTTTTAGGCAAAGCTTATCATTTTTAAAGTAATCAATATGTGGAAGCAGTTAAAGTAAACGTTGTAGTATTTCATATAGCAAAGCATCCAGTTGATAAAGGCTCAATGCCTTGCAAGACCAGATGGATAGATACTGTAGATAGACAGATACAGCTATGTTCATGTTTTTACAAAGGGTGAAAATGTATAAGAGGCTAAAATTAAAATACAATCTTATACAGTCATGGACAGGTTCCTAGAGACCCCAAAATCATGGCTGTAAATCAGGTGTTTAAAAACATCACTGCTATATTTGTATAATAAATAGCATCTCGTTTAACCAAGCATCATTGGGAAGAGGATATTGGCGATAGCACACTTAAATCTTAACAAACACTATCACCACCAGTGCTTGTTTGGACATCGGGGAGATTTTTTTGTGGTCTTAGCATCCAGAAACTGATCTGGCTTAAGGTCTTTTTAAATGATTTAAAAAACATTCAGATATTAAAATAGTGTAATTATTTACTAAATTCTTATAATCTGAGAGACACAGGACATTAACTGCAAAGGGAAGGCCTTGAAGGCAGAGGAGATCCCACACTGAGGACAGAAGGACTCATTTACATAATAATAGTACCCAGTATATATGTTGTTGAAGCACAGATGAATGGCATAGATTTGGGCTTGACTGGTAGAAAAAAGGCAGCGATGATGTGATGTGTTAACTTTTATACAGGTTTTAGGCAAAAGCCTTGCAGCAGCGGCAGTTGGCGGCAGGTTCCTGCAAGTTAGTTGTTCTTTCCAAATGATAAAAAGATAAGTGATTTTGATATTGTTTCTTTCTTTGAAAAATAATTCATACATTGGCCAAGTGGTGCCCATCAATTGTTCTTTTAATGGGTGATTAAGCAAAATAACCAGCTAATCAATGGTAAAATTTGGTTCGAGCCGAATGTCTGTCTTCACTTGAGATGAAGCAACACTATAAATCATCTTATATAAGAGGCAAATGTAACAAGTGTAGATAAAAAGAATTGGTGGTGTAAACAGTAAAGCCAGGAGTACACACCCACAGCCCGCACCCTGAGCTTAGAGGGATCAAGAAGGATCAATGTTTAGCAGAATAAAAGGTCATGATAAGATCTTTCAATAGAGAAATGGGACACCCAGCATCTGCACATATTAAGGTATCAAGTCACCCTAAGAAAATAGTGCCATGTTATTTTTAAAAGCTTAGAACGTTTTAAAAGTCCAATACACATGTATGTCTCCTAAGAAGTAATTTCTGTAGGACTTTTAAGAGGGGGGAAAAAATCAAAGCACATTGTCACTATTGTCATTACTTTTCTATTCTCAGGGACTTAATTACCTAACTGTACTTGACTGTATTAGTACCTAACTTGAGGTATTGCTTCTTAAGTTTGACATCACTAAACTATCAAATATTGCAGTAAAATGATCAGAACAACATACTGTTGCTGCCCACCTTCTTTTGGATTAGGATGGCAATGCCCTATAGTATTTCACATTATTGCTGGCTTTTGAATAAAAAAGTCTTGCCTAATTTATCCTCTTAAAAAACAACGACTGTCATGCTTTGCGTGAACGTGTTTAGCTGGTCAAAATGTGCCTGTGAAATGGCACACTCTGAGGGAGTCCATTTGACATTTTGCAACCACGTGCTGTGCCAAGCTCCTGCACCTGAATTTTTACAAGAACTGCAAGGTTAGGCAGGATGTGAAAACACTTTCACTATTTCTTGCTTGAAGCAGCACAAAGATGTTTAGGTTGCTCTGTGAATTTTAAAATGCTCTGAATGAACCCTGAGCCCTAGGACTTTGTGTTCAACACAAAGATGTCCCTCTTGATGCTGAATTGCTTTAAACCTTTTTCCCAGTGGCCTGTGCTGCCAGCTCTCGACACTGGCTATCAGCACGTGTCTCCGCAAACGTGGTCTAACAAGGTGTTATTCTGTCCTTCCACCCATTTCTCACCCAATAACCATCGTTTGTTCCCTGCTTTTCCTTTTGTTGGATTAATTATAGCAAGCTCCTTGCCAAAGTATCCTGCATTATTGAACAATTTTGCAGACTGAGCTGATTAGTTGTTACGCACAGTCCATTGTTATTTGCATGATGCAGCGCATAGGTTACCAATGACCATTTTTACTTACACAGTTAGTGCTGTGGGTTTCTCAACAGATTAAATTTAATGTTTAGTTTGGAAGAACAACAAAATGATTGCTAGATGTCACAATGTAAGGCATAGTGCAGTTTGTTTGGTAGGTCCAAGTGCAGTTTGACTACAGAATTAGTTTGGCCGCTTGTTACTGTAAACATTTCTGGGGCTTAACCAGATACATAGTGAAAGAAACATAAGATTTTTTTAAACTCAGTTTCCGGTTTATTAGGTGAACCTAGCCAAAACTAATTCAGTTTAACATAACAGCCCCTGCAATAAATCCTACCTTCATAAAGGTTTTACCTTTAAGTTTTTGTTGCAACTGTTAATTGGGATGTGTTAATTCAAGTGTAGTGTAGTGTAGACTGTAATGTGTGGTGCTGCTGAATTGTACTGTGTTACAGGTGTTTCTATTATTGTCTACCCAATTTGTCTACCCAATTTATATCAATGGGGGTAGGCTTAATAACAGAAACAACTCTTTGTGTAATGCAGTACAAACATGTGACCATAAAGTTGTATCTACACCTCTTTGAAACAATATGTAGGACGTATTGCAGGATTGCCATATTTAGACTGCATTAGTTTTAGTTAGGTGTAGTTACTAAACTGCTACCTGAGTGTATAACAGCAGTTGAAATTGTCTTTTGGAGTTTGTTAACACTGATATGTAACAAATGAAACACCCACTTGTGTGGTGTCGGTGTTTTATTTTACCATGTGTAGTCTCTGTTCTAAAGTGGGTCAACATCTTGCACCTCCTGGAACCACAGGAAGAGGGTGCATGCCCATACCCCAAACCTATTTGATACTGTCCCATATGTCTCTGTGATCCATTACAAAATACTCTTTATTATGAATTTAGAGCAAGAGAAACACTGATGTAAATGTAGAGTGTCTCACCATGAATGGCTCTGATATAGCCCTCTGCTGTTCTGGGACTTCTTTTATTGTTCAGTGCATTTGTTGAACTATACTACAGTAACATAGCTTTCATAGAAACCTGATGATTAAAAACAATTCACTTCTAACCTCTTTTATCTTTCAAAGGAACTCATTATGCTTAGTTTGCATCCATTTAAGAAACTGCTTTTATACCTATAAGCATGTTGAAACATTTGTCATTCTCTGGAGAGCCTCTCTCTCTTTTTGTTGTCGTAACCTGAGGGACAAACTTCTACATTCTGCTACCCATGCAGAAATGTTTTGAAAAGTGCTTTTGGTCTAACAACATCAGTTCCTTCATCAGTCAGTCCAACACTTTGGTGCACTGTATCTTCATTGTTGAATGGATTGGTGTGAAATTTATTAGACAATCATTCTCGGCCCCCAAAGAATTAATCTTGATTACACGATCCTGTTAGTTTTCATCCAGCAGCACCAGGAGGGCAAGATTTTTACTTCAAAGCTTTGCTTCATGACAGGTTTCTTTTAAACAAGGACTGAATTCTTATCAGCCTCACATGCACTTTGATTATTAACGCTAACATACCAAACAAGCATGTTACTGGTGCATGCACATCATGTAGAATGGAAGGTAGCGATGGAAAAGACCCCCATGGGTATGTCTTGCAAGAATGCACATTTTTATTTACATTTTTTGTCCAGTAGGGGTAATGATAGAATAGTAAACATGTCTCGCTAATTTTTATCTATGGAACACCTTTTTTTTTTCCTATTGTGAAATGAACACTGGAACAGGAGGCGTAACTTTAGACATTTAGTCTAATTCTGTATTTCATACAAAATGTTAAAAGGCACTAAGGAGACAGTTTTGCTAAGAGAGGCACTTGAGATCACTTTTTTTTTTTCTCCAGACAGGTCCACACAGTTGAGAAATATATGGATATACATTTGAGTGTAGTGTCTGAGCAATGACTGAGTGTTTGCAGACTCTCCACTTTGCTGCATGAAGTGGAGAGAACTAGAGTTAATCTGAAAGATGTGGAGATAAATTTTTGCTAAGTGGTTCTCTTCATTTACATTCTATTAAATGGTCATAAAAGTGATTTACCTCAGTCTTTGTGGGGAAATGTCGAGAGCTATGCCAGACAACAGATTGCTCAGCTAATATAGGTTTAGCCTAAATTTGTTGGTAGATTTCGTGTAATGTCAGACAGTGATCTCTACAGGCAGAATGGGGGCTATCTGTTATTGGTATTAACCCTTCTTTCTTTTATTCCCCTTAATCCTTCTTAGTTTATCACTGTCACCCATTTCGTTCTCTTTGTTGGAAAACAGTGCTAAACTTCATACTCCATCTGTCTCTCCCGGTGTTGGCAAAATGGGGAATGTTTTTGGCTGTTTGTGTTTGTAGCAATACATTACCTGTTTTGTTCATTTCTTGCTGTATATCAGCACAAAACATAACAAAATATTATGTGAGGAACAAATCTGTTGTAGCCGGGACCCTTTGCTTGCCCTATTTTCTTCTTTCCCTACATTGTTTCTGTCTTTTCCAGATGTTTTTGGTGTCTGTGCCATTTCTAAGACTTATCAAAATGTACAAAAGATATGAGCCAACCTAAAGAAACTTGTTGTTTGTCAGTACTATTGGATGACACAGGACAGTTTGTTTACAAGGCTGCACTTTCTTAATGTAACTGGCTGCTTAAACGAGAAAAAGGAATAACATTATCTCCTTTTTAGCCATTTTCTGAAACTGTGCAAAGTTAAAATGACACAAATAAAATTGATTTCTTTCTCTCGTGCAGATCTGTGTGCTCCTGTTTACATGCCTGTACATGGTGTCCTACCTCATACTCACTCACTTCAAGAAGACTGCCGAGTTTGTCACAGGTGAGTTTTAAAGTCACTCTCTCCTGTATTTTAATAGGCATACCATATAAAAAATGCTCAGTGAGAAAGATTTCCATCAAAGGCTCATTGAAAATTGCCGGGAGGGGAATTGATGGTGTTAACAAGCATACTGATTACTTTAGTGTGTTTAGAATTTTTTTCCACACAGTATGTAGGCCACACTTTTCAATCATTGGGTAGTTTCTGAACAACACCTTTCTGTTGGGAGCAAATAGTCTCTTATTTGTAGTTGGTGGGGGGTGAATGAATGCTGGAGGCGACAGGGTCTTTTTTTCTATCCTTACTTGAGGATTCATCAGAAATGCTCAGACAAGCAATAAAATGAATATAGCCTATTTCATAAACCTTACTCATTTTGTAAACATAGCTTTTTTTTTCTAGAAATGTATGTGTATATATTTTCCGATTTGAATAATAGACATTTTCCATGTTTGTTTACATGTAAATATAGCTTTAATGTACACATAACCAGTATTGCACATTTCAACCAAAGGCTCTGGACCTTGGCTGGAGCAGTCCAGAGGTGAAGAAGGCATGTTATGTAACATGTAACCCCCCCTTCAGGCGGTATTCCTGCAGATCAGGATGGTGGAGGGGCGGTGAAAAATGTTGCTACAAGATAAACAATGTTGTAGTTTAAGGCCCCTCTACTTGGACAAAAACATCTCAAAGGAGCACTTTTCAATAAGCATATACTATACAACCAACATTATGAAAATAGCTTAATCATCTGCTTAATTTTACTCTTGAGTTACTGGCTTTTCATTTTAACAGTGGGGATACTAGAAGCGTTTGCATAAATGCGACATACCTCGTGCAATTGAATCTTTGTTATTAGAACTAAAAAAATGTTTAACCTTCTGCAGTGTAATGGGGCTGACAGTTACATAATAAATCCAATAACTTGCCACTATTGGAAGCAGATGTAGGATGTTCAACTAACAAGGTCACTGCTCCGCTGTGACTGGGCTGGGCTGGAACCTGGGACATAGCCAGCTCATTTTTTTTCAACCTTGTCTATGCATCAACAACAGCAGAACAGCTGTCTTGCAGCTAAATGACAATTGTGCAATACCACTCTACAGAGTTGCTTTTGACACTAAGGAGACAATAACTGGTTTTTGCTCCTCAGGCTTTACCTCATTATTAAACAGCTGTGACAAAATTTGCATTGGAAGAAGTTACAGTATCATGTACTGTTGTGCACATTACTTAACTAAGTACAGCATTTCTTACAGTATAGTTTTGGAGATCTGTAGCATGTTGCAAAGATAACAAAGATAAGTTTCTTTTGGGTTTTACTGAGTTTTTGGGCATATAGTAACATTTACAGAGGGGTCCCTTTGGTATTCTTAATACTCCACTTTTTGCAGTTATTCTTTATATGTAATTCAGTTTTAACTGGAAGCCAAAGAGAGTTTTGCTTTTTTTTTTCGTCCTCATATGGACTTCTTCTATTAAAGCTTTCCCCTATATACCTACATACTGTATATACGGTACACAGACTCTGCCCCCAATAGGTTTTACCTTTTTAATGACAGCGCAGACTTGAAGCTATCTATTAACTTTTCAACGCTTTATCTGATTGCTCTTAGAATGGTGTGTTTAAGCCTTCCTCAGCTACAAAAGTTATTGAAAATAAGTTGGTCATGTGTGTGACAACTTACCCTTGTTTAAACATAGAAGTAAAAACAAATAGATCGTTTTAATTAGGAGGAATCAGTTTTATAATAGATGTCCTACTTGTTTCTCTGGTCTCTTTTTCAGATGATATTGAAGATGCCACCGTCAACAAAATTGCGTAAGTGAAAACATGTAATGATTAACTGACCCACAGCAATCTGTTCTCACTCACTTTGATCAGCGTCAGCGTGAATGACTGAGCAGATACCTTAAGCAATGTGACATGCAGTGGCTTGAAGCCATTTGGCTGTAGATTTATTGCCCTGTCTTGTGTGTTCTTGTGTTTATGTGGTTGTTGGTTGGGCTTGGGGCACTTCTGTGTCACTCTGCCCTTTGTCCCTACACGCTGTCACCGTATTAGCTCATCCCAGTCCACCCTACCCTTTCAGCTTGGCTGTGATGTTGGGCTGAGGCTAAACACGTTACTTCACTGATGGCCTGTCTTTCTCCTCTCAGGCTGTGGTTGTGTACGTTCACCCTGTCTGTTGCGGTGTGTGCTGTTCTCCTTCTCCCCATCTCCATTTTGTCCAATGAGGTGCTGCTCACCTTCCCACAGAGCTACTACATGCAGTGGCTCAATGGATCTCTTATACACGGTACTTCTTATTGTTTTCACCAGTTGACAACACCATAGCAATGGCTGATAATGGCAGAGGTCATCACTGCTTGAAACTGGAACAGATTTAATGAGGATCACTGGTAATAACCAAATCAATACTACACAGGCCTTATGTCCAAATAGCAACAGATAATTCTAATGGATAGAGGGGCTGTGACCTTGCTATGTGAATTATTTGGGTTTGAAAAATCGGTCCAACTGGTCTAGTTGAGCACTCAAACTCCAACTGTATGAAAATATATTTTTTTTAAATTCCCCAACTAAGATGTAAAGTAAGTACTTCTGAAACCCAAAAGTAAAACAGACACGCGATGTTTTTTCGTGTGAGAAATGTTCTGATGATAATCTCAGAACATAATCTCTCACATTATTTTATTCCTTTTTAATTCTTACACATTCTTGTTTATTTGCACATGCTGCTTTCATGCTACACTGTTTGGCAGGACTATGCCTTATTGTGGTCCTCAGTGATACTGCTGTAATTCTTCACTGCAGTTTTGACCCTAATGACTGTCTGCACTGAATACTAATATGTGGAATATCTCTCTTCCTCTCTCGTCAGGCTTGTGGAATCTAGTTTTCCTTTTCTCCAATTTGTCCCTGGTCTTCCTCATGCCCTTTGCCTACTTCTTCACAGAATCTGAGGGATTTGCAGGGTCCAAAAAGGTACAAATTTTGGCATTCCCTTACAAATGGTGGCTCTAGACCCAGAAACAATTTAAGACAGACTTAACTATAAGTCGACAACATTTGTATTTGAACTTGTTGATAAAATCTTTTTTGTGCATGTAGGGGGTGATGGCACGAGTGTATGAAGCAGTTGTGCTGCTGTTGCTGCTGGCTCTGCTTGTGCTGGGCATTGTGTGGGTGGCATCAGCCCTCCTCCATGACAATATAGCCAGGAAGAGCCTCTATGGTGAGTCACCTGCATCATACCCGAAGATCCTTCAGTGACAGCAGGGTTTACTGTTTTTAATATAGTGCCTTTTACACTCCTTCTCTGAATTTCAGACTTGTGGGAGTATTACCTCCCCTACCTGTACTCAGGCATCTCTTTGTTTGGAGTGTTGCTGCTTTTGTGTAAGTATATGGTAATCATAATTACTTGAGCAGCCAAAAACTGTAGCATGTCATACTTTTATATCACATTCTCTGTCTTTATCTCTCTAGTGTGCACTCCATTTGGGTTGTCCCGAATGTTTAGTGTAACTGGCAACCTACTGGTCAAACCAAGGGTGAGTCACTGACCTAATGTCTAGAAATTAAAAACTTTTTTCTCTTTTTTTTAAATTAAAAGTTGACAGCCATGCTAGTAGCTCTGTGAGGCTCTACTAAATGCTAAGACATCTGACGCCATATCCAAAATTCATACTACATATAGCAGACAGTACTCATACTAAATACAGCCGAATTTTTGAGTGTGCTGTTGATGCACACTATTCTCCCCCAGTGCAATGCACAAAGGAGACAGACAAGCTTTTCACAGCTGGAAAAAAAATAAAATAAATTGTGGGTGGAGGTGAAACAGTTCTAAAAAATCTTGAAAAACAAAGTATTAAATCTTAGGAAAAACATTTTGATTTCTCTATGTGACGTTTAATACATGGTAGCTTTCCAAAGTTTGTTTATTATCAGGAAGCAATACAATGTGGGAAATTGGTTAAGCATTGTAGTGCTAAAATAATATACTATGACAATTTGTACATAGTACATACTGTTTAGAGTTAGTATGTAGTATGGGTTTAGGACACATCTTTAGTTTACCATGGTAATATGCAAACACTAGCTAATTGGCACATATTGGTCATTACTTTTGCAAGTACGCAAGTACCAAAGTAATTGACCTGATGATGGTCAGGTTAAGGGCTCACCAAGCTTATAAAAATTCATCCTGAGGAGGACATGAATGTCTGTACTATATGTCATTACAATCCATCCAGTAGTTTTCAAGACATTTCACACACAACCTGAATTCCAACCTCATGGTGGATCATCAAAATTAGTAGGAATCATCCTCAGGGCGCAAAACATAGTTGTTGAGATATTTCAGTCTGGACAAAAGTGGTGGACAGATGGTCAGACCAACATTGCCACTGCCCACTTCACATAGAATAGCCATGACATTAAAAGTTGTTTTGTGGCTGTGAACTGTAATTTCCTTCATTGATCTATTTATCCTATCCTCTTCAGCTGTTGGAAGATGTAGAAGATACACTGAGCTGCACCACATTTGAGGAGGACTCGCTCTCCAGGAAACTGAACTGTAAGAGGGTCACCATGAACACACTCTTCTGCCATTTTCTGATGATTTAGTTTAAAGCTGACTGATTGACTTTTTATCTCTATCATGGGATGTTGTCTGATTGAAGGTGAAAGTACTTCATGCTGGGTCAAGCTGAACATGGAGGCAATGAAAAAAGAGTACCAAACAGTCCGGAGCAAGCGCATCGCTCTGGGTAAGACTAGGTGACACACTGCTCTCTGCTGGGTTTCTCCCACAGTGATAACATTGTATAGTCATTTGTTGCTGTACACTAATTTGTTGTTGTTGCCCCCCCCCCAAACACACACACACAGAGATGCGTAGGAAAGCATCCCCATGGCAGCGAAACTTGGGCTATCCACTGGCCATGCTTGTGCTCCTCGCACTGACGGTGAACAAATATTCATCAATACAAACATTACATTCTGCTTTAACTTTCATTTATTAACACAGATGATGATTTTTATTGTATAATTTCTGTTAATGACTCTTCAGGTGATGTGTGTGCTGATGGTCTGTTTCAATGTATTGGAGTTGCTCCTGGATGAGACAGCTATGCCCAGAGGAATGGAGGTGAGGATTTTGCCAGAAAGAAAACTGTGAACTTCATGTTTGATGTGCGACACGAAGTCGTCCGTGCACACTAATGATTGTTATTTTTGTGTGTTTGAGGACCCTCACCTGGGACTGGCCTCCTTCTCTATGTTCGGCTCACTGGGTGCAGCAGTTCAAGTAGTCCTTATCCTGTATCCTTTCATCCTATTCAACTATGAGTGTGTGCATATAGATGTTAACTAGTCATGTCCATTTGGCTGTGACTCAGCCACCAACAGACTGTCCTTCATGTTAGACCAGTGTGTGTGATGTTGACTCATTCTCTTACTTCCAAACATTAAAAAACATTGATACACTTTCTTAATGTCATTTGATATTTACGTGAGTGTGCTACTCTTCTTTCCATTGTGGTCCTTAAAATGATTTTCAGCTACCTAATGGTCTCCTCAGTGGTGGGTTTCTATAGTTCCCCTCTCTTCACTGGGCTCCTGCCTCGTGCACAGGACACTAACCTCACACAGGTACTTGAAAGCTAACCTTAACATGCAGCTAATCTCACAATGAGCTATAAGAAGAAACTAGTGATGTACTGTGTTTATACCTTTTTAGAGTAACCTCTAAATTCCTGTTCCTTTCAGATAATTGGAAACTGTGTTTCACTGCTTATCCTGAGCTCTGCACTGCCAGTCTTTTCACGCACACTTGGTAAGAACGTAGCATAAATGACAAACACAGTATTTATTCTAATTCCATTCTATACTCTAATACTAAACAGGTTTTGAGTAAGTAGTGTGGTCACAGTGGAAAAGTAACGTCAAGTTTTAAAAAAAAAAAAAAAAAAAAAAATCACTTACATACCAAAAATTCTGTTTTTTGTTTTTTTTTCAAGTGCGCTATTTATGTACATTATTTTCCCATAATGCAGTGCCTAAAAAGAAAGTGGTCAGCTACATAAAGCTGCAGAACATTAAACCGAATTGTATATGCTGGTGAGACGGTTCAAAGAAGATTACAGACAACATAAAAACATGAATTCATTTTTTGGAAAAATAGTCTGCTCTCTCTTTTTTTGTTACATAGATTTCTTCAATAGGAACTGTCCTGTAACTTTAAGAAAACACTTTTACAATTGGTATACAGCACATATTGTGTACAATTACTATGTAGTATGGATTTGGGACACAGCATCTATGTATGTAATATCAAGAGTGAATCAACATTTTACTTGCAGTTTTAGTAATGCCCACAAGAGGGCATTTGTATGCCATGAATACTGTAGCTGCAGGTAAGGCTTGGCTTGAGCAATTGGTTCACATGCCTAACATTTTCTTTGGCCTCCATTGTGTTAGGGATCACCCGCTTTGATCTACTGGGGGACTTTGGTCGGTTTAACTGGCTTGGGAACTTCTACATAGTCTTCCTGTACAACATGCTGTTTGCTGGTCTCACCTCTGCCTCCCTGATCAAGACAGTCACCTGGGCAGTTCAGAGAGAGCTCATCCGTGCCTTTGGTCAGTCTACTTTCTTTTTGATTCATAAAGCAACATGAAGGTACTTTGTATTCATATATTTTTCTGTCAGTGGGATTGTGCTGAAATTTGTTGCACTTGGATAGCTGTGTCATAAGTTTTCCCACCTTTGGCCCCGTTTCCCAGTGGGCTGGTCTCTCTTCCTCAGATAGAAAGAATACAATTCTTTCAGGAAAGTGTAAAGGGACAAGAGGAGAGTCAGGTCCCCTTGGGGACCTTCAGGCACACTGCCCCAGACCCCTCGCAGCATACACACCCTCTAAACCTCCACCCAACACAAACAAGCGCTCAGAGCATTGACACGCCAAACGCACACACATACACGCAAATCCCCTTCCTCAAAGTACAGATAGCATCTCTGCACCATGGCAGCTTTCTTGCACTTTCCCATTGCCTCACAACTTACTTTTGTTCTGTGATTAATAGACTTTCATTTCACCTAAATCACTATTTTTCTTAGCTCTGCAGGTTTTGCGCTCCACCTTGTGATTGCGTGTGGTGTTATGGTCCTTTTTGTTTCTCTGTTTTTGCAGGTCTGCACAGGCTGCCTTTAACTGTGTCACGCTCCACCGTCCCCTTCAGACTTCTCCTGACCAGTGGACTTTCGAAAATCCAGTGACTTCTCCTCACCACTGCCTTTCCTAACCTTTTAGAAAACTGAGCCACTTCAAATGTGCACCTATTGGATTAAAAGCATTTACAGTTCAGTCCCTTTGCCAGCTGCTACATAGTGCAGGTCACCCCATGTGACGAGACTGGAGAATACTGAGTCTGCCTGTGTTTGTCCAGTGGGAGCTCTCCTTAAAGCTGTGTTTGATGACCAGTTTATCAGGGTCTGAATACATGCAGTTATTTGACTGCAAGGACAAGTACTGGTACAAGCGGTCAGCTGAGTCATGGTTATGACTGGAACAAGGGGAAAAGGATTACAGCTATATTTGCAGTCCCGCTATAGTGGACAATAACAGAGCAATCCCCCTGCAAACCCGATGCCTTACGAAAAGAGGATTCATTGGATAGCCGTTGCTCTGTTGACACGTGAAAGTCAGCGGAGTAATTTTAAAATATTACATTGTCACTGTGACATAATTTCCTCTTCCTGCTTCAGGTCGATTGAGTGCTCTCTCTTTCTTCGTGACTTCCCCACGCTTTCCTCTCTTAGGTTGTACCACTATTTTAAGATTGGGAGTCTTACTTCCATGTGTTTGGTGGGCCCAGTCTGCACCAGTGCTGTGTTAGTAAATGAGAGGAAGTTGTTATTGGGCGCAAATAGGACACAGAGTACCTTGTCTATCTGTGGATCCACAGGTTACACAGGGAGTATATGAGAGTGAGGTAATAGTCTCAGTGTCAGAGCTCTTTTACAAACCCAGTTTACTAGTAGAATTCTGTGGTGATTTATTATGGAGCAGGGTTTTTATTTTTTGAAGGTAACAGTAAGCTTACTGACTCTGAGGCCTAGTCTAGTATTTACAAAAACACACTTAAAAAGAAAGCTTTACTTTGTCTTATGCAAGACCCTTGAATGCCATGTGACACTCACTAGGAGAAACTTCTGCGCTAGACCAATCAAGCTGTGAATTATTAAGAATTTGTGTGGGGAAGTGCAATATTTTATAAGTAAAAGGCACAGTTTTTAACTTTACCAAAAGTAATTTCAAAATTTTCTGTATGCTTTCTATTTTCTGTGAAGTATTTTTTCATATCAGTCCTCTTAGTCGGAATTTGGGTGAAAGCTCAGAATAGTCTTTTAAAATAACACGTGACTATCAATCCATGCAATCCTTTCTGGTGTCAGTGTTTATATTTCGATAACCTAAATTCTGTTATGTTTATCAGCTGCATCTCATCATCCTCAATTTGTTGGTGATCCTGTGTCACCGTTTGCCATTGCTGCTGTATCAGCAGGTTAATAGCTGTTGGTTTGACCAGCAGGGGACAGTGTCTCTCAAACCCAACATCAATCTCATTGTTGTGTGGGGTTCTCTCTCTCTGGTTAGTTATTATATGTATTATAAATGGAGTACTCTGAAGTTTACTCATTTCACATTTTCTGGGAATTTTCTCTCGTTTTTTTGCAACACAGAGTTTATAATGTGCTGTTTTATCATTATTTATGGGCATTTTGGGATCTATACTTCACATGTTGAGTCATTACTTTTAACAGGATTTTTAACAGGTGTTAAAAATGTTGAATGTGATTCATTTGAGACAAAAATCTTTAGAGTTGTTCTCAAAGATAAAAAAAAAAATGTGTTTACTGTTTACTTTTGAGATGCTCTGATGTTTCAGATTTTCTTAAAACTGATTTATTTTTATTTTTTTTCTTAACCATCATTGTTTGTTTTTATGAGAAGAAAGCAATAAAAATGTCTGTTTTTAACTTCTTTGTGTCCTGTTGGATGCACATCAAGGTGACTTTTTAGTGTGATTCTGTTACATGTTTGTTACATTTTATGAAATGTAACAAACTGGCCTGTGGTGGGCGTGTGACTGGTGAGGGCATCTGTCCTCTACATCCCTCCACCCTTTTGTTGCACTTCTTTAATCAGCAGCAGAAGAAAGCTATATTTTGGCCTGTCTGTCGGCAGGGTCCAGCCACGACGCCACTACAGCCATAGCCCACGCTTTCCCCACTCCGATGCAACCGCCAGATAAAAACCCTGCAAATCAGGAGGAGAAGCGACATTCACTCCTTCACCTCACCACCACCCACCCACCTCCTTTCTTCCATCCCTTTTCCTTGCCTATTGTTCATTTCCTCATCTCATTTTTCTGAAGTCAGTTCAAGAAAAGCCCGTCTCTGATTAATTTCTCCCTCTTGATTTTTGTTTGCATTTCTTGTTTTGTTTTGTTGGATGATTTAATTGAGCTTATTTGGTTTAAGGTTTGTTTTGCACTACGTTTCCTTTGCTAAAAGGAAATGAACTCAAATTTCACAGCAACATTACTTGCACATCTGGAGACTGGTTACTCTCTGAGGAAGTGACACACACACACACACACCTTGTATGTGTGTGTGTGTGTGTGTGTGTGTGTGTGTGTGTGTGTGTGTGTATGCGTGTCATTATCAGTGTGTCTTGAAAGAAAAGAGTTTGTTCAGTGTCATTAAGTTTGAACAATCAGACTGATGCTGTCAATTGCAGGGTTAAAAGGTGGTGATTCAGAGAGCAAAAACAATTCAAGAAATGCAATTTACAGTCATCATTCACAATTTTCCTTGGGATATGACTTGGGAAGCACATTTAGAACAATACTTAGGCATTGCTGAATGAGCCTGAGTGAATATAAATCCTTCCTCTAATAAAATAAAAGGTTTAATCTACCAAAGCACTAAGTCCTATCGCCCACTCCCTGAGCTGAAATTCTCTTTGAATTTAAAGAAACAATGCCACAACTGTGCTACTGAAAGTCCGTCTGGACACCACACTGTGTTACACTTTGGAGAAATAGTGCAGAGTTTGTGCCAATGGTGCATTAAGCTTTTTGGCTTATTAGGGCAACTACAGCAAACCGGATTTGATGATTTTTTTTTTTTTTTTTTTCTTCTTCCCCCTATAAAGGCACATTGTACACACACAAACACCATGAAGCAAGACAGCATTTCAGTCTTAACCTTGGATTTTGTTGGAGAAACATTGGTACAGCACCTCTCCCTGCAGAACAATATTAAGGGTTGATAGCAGTGCAATCAAAGTGTCCCAGCAGTCCCATTGGGGAGCACACTCCATTGGACTAGTTGTCGGGCATATCGGGGACAAGGCAGGAGACGGGCCGCTTGTAATGGGATGAGATAGGCTATCTTTATTGTCAAAACATAAGAATGAAGGGGGGAAAAAGACACAGATTGGCTTTCCTGACAGTCAGCTGTTTGAAGCTGATGCCAAAGTGCATTAGAGGCTGTTGTTCCCTCGGTTGTATGCTTGCAAATACAGGACCACTCACCGGAAAAGGCGAGACTTGCTCACTAATCAACTGATAATGGGTCATACTGTCCATTTGCAATAGCTGCCCGCCATCCTGCCTGCACACTCATGGCACACTTGCTTCACACAGTTGATTGGCACAGGCCTCTGCTTCATCGGGTCAGGGTGAATGGTGTGACATGGATTTTTAGGGAGAAACCTGAAATATCACAATTTTATTCAGTTTAATAGAGACCTCTTTAATGTAATCTATACAATGTAAATTGTATTTTTTCACAAAACAAGGTATAGCATCATATGTGACCTTTGACCTGCTTGTCTGGGGCCAGGAAGTTCCACCCTTCTCAGTCTATTGTCCACTTCGGTGCAGCATCGCATCAGCTTCAGCTCACTGGTGCCCTTTTTCAAAGGCCATATTAATGCTGAGCAAAGCAACTTAAACCAAGACTCAACATGTTAATGTTCACTTTTCACATCACTTTATGCGGCACAACTGAAATCAGCACATTACACATGCAGTGCGAGACGTATCATTGAAAGTCAAGCACGGCGTGTAACTTACAACACAGAGTTATAATACATAAGCCAAGAATCATGCAGTGTGTGCAGCCACATCAGAATGCACCACCCTGCCTCTTCCTGCACTGATAACACGGTGAGAGACAGTAGAATGGGCGGTGCAGCGGTGGGCAGAGAGAAAGGACGTGTGTGTGAGAGTGTGTGTGAGAGTGTGTGTGTGTGAGAGCGAGCACGAGGGAGGTGGCTAGGTGTCAGTTCCTTGACTTTCCTTTTCCCCCACAACCCTTCTAACGGCCTCCATCTGAGGAAGTGGATCCTGTAGAGTGTCTATTCAGCTCCAAGGGACAAGACAACACTTGAGATGTCAAAGCCAGCATTGTTTTAAAAGCTAATTTCTATTTTATGATAAATGTATCATTTAAAAAAAAAGAGCTTGCAAATCCTAATTTCATTTTTGACTGCACTTGCAGATAACAGTATTTGGCGATTATGAGCCAGTTTTTAGTGTCTGTTTTTCACCAGCAGGCCCACGGTTGAAGGAAAACCTGGCTTGCAGGTACATACTGTCGTTGACTGCCAGCTCAGGTGTAAGCACAGGCGTTCGTCTGGAAAGAACAAAGCAGGGTAGTCTAACCCAGGCAGGAAAGATCTCATTTTCTGTGCTTTGGCTTCGCAGGAAACCAAACCATTCATTCAGCCATGTACTCCCATCCTGCAATGGGGGAGTAAAATTGCTAAGAGCCAGAAAGAGGCAGGGGAAGGCAGGGGGATGGGGGCACCAAAATAAAAACTAATAATAATGACTTTATTTCCATCTCCAACTCACAGATGTTTGCTTCCTTCCTTTTCCTTTCATGTCAGATGGAAATCTCCTCTCTTGTATGGCTTTGAAAAGAAACATCGGTGTGGGTAATTGTAGATATGAAAGTGTTTGTTGCTTTTTTTTGATTGAGTCATTCCCTGCATTCGTCATGAAGGCTGATATCTCTCATCTGTGCTGCTTGGGCCAGACTTGAGCCTTCTTCCATGTTTATCATGAAGACAGGAAGATGCAGCTTTGCCTTGCCACCCCTCCCTACAACATCCTGGGATCTTCTGGAAACTTCCCCAACAAGGATGCCTCTCCATGGTCACTGTGGAGCTCAGTGACCTCCTACTCATGCAAACACAAAAGCAAAATTTTAAGTGCTGTTTAGATCAGACACACAATGAGAAATTCACAGGTGCTTTTTAGATAGGAATTTTTTGTGGGATGCTGAATGTCCATCTTAACAGGGATTGAGTCTGGAAGCATCTTTGCCGTGCAATCACAGCAAACCATCAAGATACGCACTGACATAAAACTATAAACCTCCAGAAAGTACAGAGCAGCTCTGTTATGAGTGGGTTTAAGATTCTTTGAAACAAAGTCACTGTGAAGGAACTGGCCATGATGCATTGAATCCTCAAGTATTCCAGGAAGCTAGAGATATGATGGTGACACACTACGACCTTTAATCTGCCATTAATTTAAGCTTCCGTATGTGATTACAGATGTCAGACCCCTGAGACACAATGATTCCTTTCTTTTCTGCACCCTCTTCGGCATTATCTGACACATTTTATGACTCTCCCAGCTATTGTTCTGAGATGGATAAAAATAATATGTTGATGTGGCCAGCGGGTGTTTCCAGCGGAGAGGTCATGGGTGCAATAAGGTTCAGGGGGTCGGGCTGGCTCCCCAAACACAGGAAGGCAACACTGTAAGTCACAGTCAGGGGTGTCAAGGCTGGACACTTGTGCTCCCTCTTAGACCCTCAGCTTCGGCTCTGTCTATTAATATCGCATGCACAGAGTCATCACAGTTGACCTGTCCACTCTGATGGGTGGGATGAGCAAACAGAAGCAAGGGCATGTTGGTTCAAAGATATTCAATTGACATTTGTTTTTTTGGTTTTTTTGGCTGTAAATATATTTTATGTGCTCTAAATATGCCTGCTAAAGTTGATATGTAGATGATCTAAACTATCATGTCTCAAACGTTTCAGAAAATCGAAGGTGAGCTGTTAAGTAGCATTGATTTAACTTTGCAGTCTGCCGTGGAAGAATTTTATTTACCCTCAAACTTTTTAATGAGGTGGAGGGGGTGGGGGGTCATTGTGTTAACATAAGTAGGCTAATCATATGTCCTTTGTAAGGTTGAATTGGAGGCGTGTGCTGCCGCGGTGGGAGCGCGCAGAGGAAGGGAGGGCAATCTTGTCCGGACGCTAATAAGACCCAATGGCTGGTGCAAGGTGGCCAGGAGCGCTGAAACGCGACAGAAGACGGTGGACGAAAGAGAGGAGGAAAAAAAACAGCTCGACACAGGCATTTCTGGATGGACAAAGAGGATGAGAGCGCCACAGGAGCGTGCCTAGGAATTGCAGGGAGTCAGGGAGCCGCCGGGCTTTAGGCGTGCGTCACTCTGTGTGTCTCGTCAAGGGAGCTGCGTGGAGAGAGAAGTGGTAAGTGAGCTGAAACCCACAAAAACACCTGCGTCGAGACAGGTACCTGCGACGGACGTATGAAGATGACTCTCAGTTCGCAAGAGACTTAGAAGCAGCTGATACTGGGTGGAAACCTTTGGACAGAAACCTTACAGAGCTGTTAATGTCTTCCTATTTTGAATAACTGATGCCACACTTAAGAAACTTTAGTTTTCAGCCGTTCAGATCATTCGTTGGGCTGTAGCTTTTGGTCAGGTCAATCATCCAAACAGTCAACTTAGAGTCAGAACATCTGTCTTTGTACTTTCAAGCACTTGTTCTAATCAAAGAGTGAATATGGTAAAAAGAAGTGCCAACATGTCATTTAGTAAGTTTGTGTGATAAAAATATCAGCACTAAAAATCCATGATTTGGAATGGACCAAGATTTGATCCTCATTCACATGCTATCACACACCTGGAACTGGGCTATCACTGTAGGCACTGTGAGCCACTGACTCCTGGGAGCTCCAACCCTCCCCAATGAAGCAGTCCTGGTGGGCCCGCCTGGCACAGCCCGGCCTGCTTGCTGCCTGGACCTGCATATGGCTGGTGCAGGGATGCGGACCGGGCCCTGGGTACGGCATCCGCCCCAGGCCCAGGAAACTCACAGCCATGCACTACAAGCAGTTTTTCCCCAACTTCTCAGAAAACAACCTCGGGGCCAGCGGGAGAGCGGAGGGTAAGATCACACGCAACTCTGAGCGTTTCAACGAACTTGTGTGCAACTACAACCCAGACATCGTCTTCAAAGATGAGGAGAACACCAATGCAGACCGCTTCATGACCAAGGTGAGACTGGTGTGTTATTGTTAATCAAGTTCGGTTATCTCAGATGTGAAGGGTTTGGTTGAATGGAATGATTCACTGGATCAATTGTTAACCTTAACCCCAGTGATACCTGGTGACTGTTGTATGGTAAGTTCAATAAACGGACAAACGGTGCAGACAGTCAGCTGCAGATTGACTTAAAGTTGCTCTCACTGCTTCACTGTCTGTTCATCTTTTTCTGGGCAATCCCTCTTCTGGATGATCGATTAACCACATTTACATCATGGGACAGACATCAGTTTACCTGTCATACTCTGCAGCATGGCACCTTCAAAGCAAAACCTATAACCTCATTCATTGTTTGCTGCCCTTGCCAGGCTCTTAACACACAAACCAATGTTCAACACAGAGTGTGTACATTTTAACCAAACTTCCCCTCCCTTTTCTTGAGATAAGAAGATCAGGACGTAATTCAACACTACCCCTTAAGAGACTGAGTTCTCCTTCAGGAACACTTCCTTTTAATCTTTAACCAAAGTCTTTGTTATTGGAAAATTAAAAAAAATTCCTATGGCAGGTTCTCAGTGTGCCTGCCAGGAGGAATATCCAGGCATGGCACTTAAACTTGAATTCCTGATTGTATACTTGGGGTAGGTATCCAAATTTAAAGATCATGCTTAGAAAAGACTTAAATCAAAGAGGATTTAAGATCTGGGCAGGGAGATGATCAACTTTTGGAGAAAACATTTTGAATGCCACAGGGTTTATTGACACTAAGATGTCGCTCTGTTTTGGGTGCTGTGGCTTTCTGTGATTGTTTAGGATATGAATCTGTGTTCCTTCCGCTCCCTGACTGATTTTTTTGTGATTTGGAAATCTGAGGTTGTATATGTGTGCCCTTCTAATGCCCAGTGTGAGTGTGTGTATGCGTGCATGTGCCCCTCTTCTGCCCAGATGTGAAAGACGCTCTTTGTGCATCATTTGGAGACTCAGAGGGGTCGCCTATACAAAATTCCCGCCTGCTGAAGTAATGGCACCGTCGGAAAAGCGACTATTGTAGTTCTGACAATGAAACGCCTCTCTTCAATGGCATTGCGAGAAAAATGTACCCAGTTTGTTTTCTGTCTCTCTCTCTTTCTCACTCTTGCTGTCACATTCCCAAGTCCATGCCCATACATTCTTCCCCTCTGCCCTCTCTCTTTATTCCCAACCTCAACTCTCCGCTACACTGCTTTCTTCTCACCCAACTTATTCTCTTCATCTCTCCCTCTCACACTCTCATCACGTTCTCTCCCAACCCTTTTTTTTTTTTTTTAAATCCAGCTGCAAGATTAGTTTTATTCAATCAATTATAGGCCACAAGACCTGCCACATCACAAGTCACACGTGAATACGCGTTCAGGAGGTGGTGATGAGTGTATCACTTTGGATGCTGACGTCATAATTTTTCAGCCTGCTATTCTGCGACAATGCTGACACAGTCTGTGATATTACGGCCCACGGGGGTGTTAAGAGTCACTGTGCATATTTCTAATCAAATGTCTCAGGGGTGAAACCGAGAAACTCATGCCTGGAACAATCTGGAAAGGCAGAGAATGGCCTTGATTATTCTGTCACCCTGTCGAAAAAGGCCAAGGAATGTGGCAAACTGGCTACAGTAGCTTTGTTCTTGTACTCTGATTGTTTGAGCAAGGTTGAGACGGACTTTAGCAGAGTAGAGGAGGAATTGTGTGATAATGCCAGGAGACAAACAATTGTAACCTGGGAGCCAGAGACAGTGCTGAAATACTGGGATCATTTTTTTTCTGAGTTGTACTGAAGTCTTTCTATGTACTGAGGTGTACATACTGTACATACTGTACCTCTTGGCGTCTTAGGTGCCATTCCCCCTGTTAATAAATGATTACGAGTGTCCGTTACTTCCACTTGAGTTTGGTTTAGACATACTTATCACTGTACACTGCACCCGCTTCACACCAAGTGACTAAAAATATAATTTTTGTCTTAAAATTAATTTGAGAATCTTTGTTTGGTTATTCTCTTAACTTCTCAAGCTCTAAAGCAAAAATATCCCAAGATCCAAGAGAAAGGGTCAAAGTATAATTCACACGATGCAGTATATACAGAGAATAAACCCGCTGCCCTACTCAACCCTAACCTCCTTCCTCAACAGGCCACAATACATTTAAAAGACAATAAAATGGACTATAGGATTTTTTTTTTTTTTTTTTTTTTTTTGAAATACTTGAAATATTTAATAGAAGATTTGCTTGACTCTTGGTGTAAAGAATCTGGGCAATTTACCAAGTTGGAACCAGTTATTGGATCCCAACCGTACACATAAGTGCAAATTTTCTTTTGCATAATGTTATAAAAGAGCAACACTGGAATTTTTGAGTCCGATATTGAGTTTATAAATTGGATAGCAATTTATTGGCCATTTTTTTTATATTTTAAATGTAAATGTATAGCATAAACATTTTGATGAAAATTCCTTTAGATTTGGTTCAAAACTGTGACCAAGATACAGTATGTACCAGGTGGGATATTTTTCATGTTGCCAATGATTTCTGGTAGACAAATAACTGTATGTAATGGAGACATCCTCTCTTAATTACTTCAGACGTATCTTCTGCAATTTCTTGTTTAATTTATATCATCCAATTTATTAGGTAATACTGTTCCAAACTGAGAACCTTCCCTCTGTCTCATTCTGTTCTAGCGATGCAAGGACTGTTTGAACAGGTTGGCTATTGCAGTGATGAACCAGTGGCCAGGGGTACACTTACGTGTGACAGAGGCCTGGGATGAGGATGGTCACCATCCTCCTGGCTCTCTGCACTATGAAGGCCGGGCCGTGGATATAACCACTGACGACAGAGAAACAGAGAAGTATGGTCTCCTCGCCCAGCTGGCTGTGGAGGCTGGCTTTGACTGGGTCCACTATGAGTCCAAATATCACATCCACTGCTCAGTAAAAGCTGGTAAGTTTAAAGAGGGAACTTTCACAGCAGATCATGCTGTTAACTGTGCTAAATGCCATTACATCGCTTTATGGTGTATCGCGATATTTAAGACATCATAATCTGTGTTTAGTCAACTTGGCTTTTTCTGCTGACCTTCCTGCAGATCACTCTGTTGCAGTGGAAAAAGGTGGGTGTTTCCCAGGCTGGGCCCGGGTGACTGTAGCTGAAGGGGGACAGAAGAGCCTGTCATCTCTGGCTCCTGGGGACAGAGTCATGGCCCTGTCTGGGACAGGCCAAGTCGTGTTTAGCAAAGTCATCTTGTTTCTGCACCGGGACCAGGAAAGCTGGTCTACTTTTCTGTCTCTGGAGACAGAAGATGGCCATAGATTGGCCCTCACTCCACATCACTTGGTCTTTTTAGCCCCCCATTGCAGACTTGACAGCAGTGAGTACCAGGCTAAGTTTGCTAGCAGAGCCAAAACGGGAGACTGTGTTCTCATCCATACCGCAGAGGGTCATGTACGTCCATCTCGAATCAGCTCAGTCTCAGTAGAGGAGAGTATGGGAGTGTATGCGCCCTTGACAGAAGCTGGAACTTTGTTTGTCGATGGAGTGCTTGCATCCAACTATGCACTGGTGGAGCACCACAGACTCGCACACTGGGCGTTTGGACCTGTGCGACTCCTCTCCTCATTCAACCAGCTACTTTGGGGGGAGACAACAAAAGAACAGCAGAACACTGATGGTGAAACAGCTTGCGCCAAGACTCCGATACATTGTAGCACTTTGGCCACAAAGGACAAAGCCAGTGTATATGTGACTAATGGTATTCTGAACAAACAAGACAATCTGAGTGAACCTCTGAGGATGGAAATGAAAGAGAAGCACTTCTTGCATAGACAGACATCAGACGTACACTGGTATGCTAGGTTACTGTACAGTTTTGGATGTATCTTTTTAGACTCCTACTCATTTAATCTTTAAAAGCATAAAACTATAGACTTAATACATGTCATAGTGCAATTTTGATACATATACACTAACACTTGCTGTTCTTTTCTTCAATAAATTAAAAGCATTGGAATGGTTTGCTTGTTTTTTTCCCACTATTGTTTGTATTATAATCTATCATAATGGTATATATATGCTAATACATATATACAGACAGATTGTCTGAGCAGGTTGATGTAAAAATGGTAATACCAAAATGACCGTATCATTGTCTATTTGCACATCAAGTTATTTCTTTGAAGTATTTCAGTTATATATGTAAAAAAAAATAAAATAAAAAAGATATATATTAAAAAAAAAAATTCTAATGGGATTGGAATTATTTTTCCCACAATAGAATCTTTATTTTTGTACTTCGTGAATCATAATATATAAATGTTTCATTTTATTATAATATATAAATGTTTCATTTTATTATAATAATTACATGTACTGTATGTCCTCACGTGTTTTCATGTCATAAAACAAATTAAATTGTCATTTTATTAAGGAACTTGTGTAAATTTTGTTTGTTAAGCTGATTTACCTTCTGTTTGTTATGAAAAAAACAAGTTGCTTTGCCATGTAAAAGATCATTATGCATAGCATTATGAATGTTACAGGGTTCTATCCCTCTGGAAATCCAGTCTAAGTGGCTGACTGGTTAATAAAAAGCCCAAACATACTTAATATTCCCCAGACTATTTCAACACCTTGATTTTATCACAGGCACAGACTTCAAGGGAGTTATCAGGTTTCTTAGAATCTTACAGGAGAATGTCATTAGTATCTACTGATCGGTTAAGGTCACAAGTACTATATCTTTTAGTGGTGGTGTAGAGTAAATTGTGTCCACAACTTTCTAATTTGTTACAGTCCATCTATGCTCCATTCTTTTACCAGTTTGTACTATCAATTTTGACATGTAATCTATCCGTTGCCAGTAAACATCTACTTTAATTATGTTAACTTTTCAAAGACTCATAATAATGTGGCTAGACTCAAGACAATAAGTCCAGGGTTATACACCCCCTTGTGGAGGAACTGATATGATCCCTGTGAATTTTATTCCAAATCATTTCCTAAACTTCTGCATACACATAATTACCATTACAAATAATAAACTGTAATTTGACAAACCTTGATTTGATTTGATTTATAATACTTGTATTTTATTGGTTAACCATCTATCTACGATGAGACATTATTAATTTGTAATTTTTTCATTTTACAGCACTGACAATGCAGAATATATTTGAATGGGGGTCTCCACACTATATTATCAAGACCATGGACTTATAACAGAGAACAAACTCCACACAGACCAAACTACATCCTAAAAGTAGCCTTTAGAGCGCTTTAAGTTATTTAACTGTAAGAAATTGACCATTGGATTCTCTTCTTCTGGTTTATGTTCTGTTGTAAACATCTGTGGAGGCATTCTAGGGGATTATCCTTGAGATGCAGGAGGCAGATGGGAGAGCACACGCTCTACTGACTGACCAATGGGAGAGGCCTGGTGTCCTAATACCAACATCTATTTACATCCATTGGCCAATCAGTCACTGCCTTCCAACCAGTCTCAGCCTCCCAAAATGTAATCCAATTTTGCTAAAGCTGAATGGGGAGTTAACTAATCCTGTCAGGGGCACCAGTAATAACCTGCTTTCAAAATGAAAACCTGCACACCCCACATTCAAGCGCAGAGAAATTCCCACATTATCTGAGCAAATATTTCGACTGTTTGTAAAATACAGACCAGTGTCATTGGGCTTGAACAATAATGACACAACTTTTTCTATACCTCTGCCAGGGAAGTTATGTTTTCACCCTTGCCTGTTTGTTGGTTCGTTTGCTGGTTGGTTTGTTAGCAGGATTACACAAAAAGTACTCAGCCAATTTGCAACAAACTTGGTGTAGGGATGGGGCATGGGCCAGGGAAGGACCCATTAAAGTTTTGAGAGGCTCTGGATCATTTACTATGAATTTAAATTTTTTTTCCATGTTGTATGTTTTTTGACATTGGGCTTGGTGGAGGTATGCGCTCTATTGAGTGCCCTTCTAGTTTAATATTACTGAGGCACTCTAAAGGGAAAAGTGCATCATTTGGATTTTTCATGGCCTTGTAATGAAAATGAGAATAATGAAGTACCATATAACATTTTCCTTACATAATACAATTTACTTCACATGCCACAACTGAAGAATTGGGTCAATATTTTCTATCTGGCAAACACTAGAGTTTATCAAACCATATGTGACTGAAATTTCGGTTGTCTTTTTATAGGCTTATTTTTCAATAATTTAAACACCTCCGCAACCAATCATTTATTATCTATAATCTAGTAAACAACAATCCAAAACTATATGACTTAATTTGATATGAAACATCTTTTATTTTTTAAATGCTAGTGACCATTTAAAAGGTACTGCTAAGTCAAAAAGTAATGATTTTAAAAAGCATTGCCTTCTAAGAAGCATGCTTTTCACATCTGGCTTCATTAGGAACTGCTGTCAATTACTTTACTTTTTGTGTATGCAAAACACCACCATGATGTGAAAAATTAAAGCTTTAAATGAGATTATTTGGGTGTTTATCATTTCCAGTGTTATCACAACCAAAACATTCATAATGTCAGGTAACATTTGGAACGCAATTCTTTATTTGATTTCATGGAGCTTTATAATACCAACCGCATTCACCCTGTTGATAAGAATTCTTAGCACATTTTTCTCTTCAGAGGGCTCATCTGAGCCTCGAGATGCACATTTTGTACACAGATGCCTCTACACATACGCATTACCACAGAAATTTCACAGTGCAGGGTCAACTGGAGATCACCCTCCTGCAGTAGGCGCTGGCACATTGCCTACAGAAGAGCACGCAATATATTGCAGATGAGCTCCAAGGCATTCATGTGAAATCACTACCTTCACATCTGAGACATTTAGCAGATGCTCTTCTCTACTATTACTTATAAGGGTTGACTTATAGCCTAAGTAAGCTACTTACCTGTAGCAGTTCAGTGTTTTACTCTAGGGCATGACAGGAGATATACAGTAGCTGATGTGAAATAAACCTGTGACCTTCTCACAATGGGACAGACTGTTACCCAACATAATTTTCTGTAAGTTCATAGGATCATTCCATTGATAACCAAGCTTTACTGCATGTAGTGCCTCGGGCCTTTGGTTCACAGTGTGGCCCATGAAAGAATGGCATGGGGAGGCCATTGTCTTGATTTAAGAAGAACTATACACATACAAGAAGATTTGTTAGAACTGATAGTGCAGCTTCATAGTCTACATAACCAAATAAATATTTTTGCTCACCAAATTTCCTTTTGGAGTGTGCTGTACTATTAAAAGCCTGCATTTCTGAGAGGACTTTCTGCCCTTATCTGCATAACAAATGATTTGTTGGGTTTACTGGTTTAAAAAAAAACAACAAAAAAAAAACATTACAGTACGTCACTCTGTAGTAGTCCAGCTCAAAACTAACTAAGGAAGTGAGCAGTTCTCACAGCAGCTTTCTTGAACCTATCCTTCCTGGGTCATCCATGCCACTGTGATTTTCTCACAGTGATAAGGCAACCAAAAGAAGGCCGACATCCCAGTCCCACCCCCACAGAATCTGTTATGTTCAACCACAGTTACACTGTGATTGCTACTTAACCTTAGCTGAAGATCAGATATGAACTTCCATTACATGAACAAATAATTAATCATTAGAAAAAAATGGAAAGAAAATAAACTCAATTTCCACTAATTAACTGTCAGGGTGGTAAAGTGTAGCCTACTTGTCTGCTGGATGGCATAGCATGTTTTCAACACATTATAGTATTAATTAATATCTGTGCAGTTATTTTAGTTGGATTATACATCCCTATCTCGTTAACTGAATTTTACAAGTAGGGCATATGCCTGGGAAATAAGGCAAAACAACGTGGCCACATATATACAGCCGTAAAACCTGCCTAAAATTATCAACGTTACGTGGACCGGTTTATTTCGGTCATCTGTGAACCTGCTTGTCGAGGTTTATTTCAAGTTATGGAAAATTCAAAGCCATCGACAATTACATTTCCTAGTCGTTCTCAATTCAGTTCTTAATTACGAAATGAATTTGCACCACGAAACATGATACTAATCGAACTCAGTTAGATCGTTGCTGATCATTAATCGAAGCCTTTATCCAATTGCATTCATCCGCAGGCATGTCATAGCTGCTTTGGTCTTGCAATCATATCAATCTAATGAAAAATGGCTTCCCTGGACCCGAAAATCTAATGACCTAATATCTAATATCCACCATATTTCAGTGGCCCGCGCTCTCCAGATTAAAATATTCTACTGTGTGCAAAATGATCAGCCTCGCGCAGTTATTCATTGCTGAACTCGAGCTATCAATACACTGGACCAGTATCTAGGGATAAAACACGATTGTTGCCAGTTCGTTTGCATGAATTAATTTTTGACGTAGTTGTTATTAGTTAGCACTGCTAGCAGCGACTAGCCACTTGGCGGAACAGCACTGTGCAGACGCAACGCAGTTCAGCGAAGTGAAGAGATGCTAGTGACCCATACAAGGGTACCCATGCAAAGTTGAGCTTCAAATTTAGGTAGATGAGTGTCTGCAGTCGACTGAAACTAAAAGAAAAAATACATTTACTGGCGTGTCAACAAAGTTTGAGGCTGTAATTTACGGGCGCTCTATTTTGTGTAAACTTGCAACAGCTTTAACGACCTCGCGAGCGAGATTCCAGAACAGAGCAGACGCTAGCTAGTGTTAGCTTGTTAGCCTCCAAGATACATCAACAAGCAAGGAGCCAGGCAGACCGTTAGTGTTTGGATTCACTGCATGAAGCTGGGGAACCTTTTTCGGGACTAGTTGAAGACTTGTCTCGGTGCTTACAAGTTCCCCGGCAGTGTACGACCACTCGACACAAGCTCAAGTTGCTGGCTAGCTAGCTAACCATAGCATTATCCCTCTAGTTGGAGAACTACATAGCTAGCTAGTTAGCACCACCGCACAGCCTGCCTTCCGCCGACGTGCACTTCCCCCACTCTCCCTCCAGCCGGCTAGCCGCAGCGTTAGTCCGGTACATAAAATGAAGCGACCATCAGCATTTTGGGAAGCTATGTGGCTGTTTGGATTTTGCTGATGTATGAGGAGACTATATTATTTTTGTGAGGTGAGCCGTTTTAATTATGTCCTCTTTCAACTTCTTGCAAAAGACATACCTAAAGACACACCAACCCTGACCTTAGACCGGGTAATGTTAGCCCTGCTATCGAAATCGTTTAGCCGTTAGCAGCGATCAGATGGGATTGTCTACTTGCTGGAGAACTAGCTATGTTACCTGGGTGCTAACTTCAGGTTGAGATATGTTTTACATTGGCTGCGTCCAAGGTATGATCAACAGAGTAGCCGGTTGCCATTTTTCGATCTGTATGTCCCCGTGCATGGGATTGAACGTATTTCTCATAGTTTTACATCTTCGGGACACTTTGCTGCTACGTCACCGTTGGCAATTGTTAGCTTTTCCGTATCAGTCTGTCGCCAGTAACATGGACAAGGCTATTTGCTGGACAGAACCAACCCTTTGAAGTCGGTGTTTACATTGAGAAATAGTGCTTAGCGCTGCAATTATTCAACTACAAAAATCTAAGTAGGTTTTACGGTTTCATTGCAGACAAATTGCGGTTGCTGTGGGCTAACATTACTAAAAAGAACACGTTCACCGTGGAAGTTAATTTGTAAACGTTAACACTTTTAACGTTAACTTAGCTATCCAGGTTGTTGAGACGTTAACTTGGCCATCATGACATCACTTTGCTCTGCAAATTACCAACTTCATTCCAGAGACAAAATCTATATAGTATCCCTATTACTGTGATATAACACCAGTTAGTTTCTGTATGACTTTGATTTGACGTTTGTTTGCTGTCGAGAAGAGAGTGCGTCTCCAGTGTTGCTGCCACCTAATACGTTTATTACGGAGATATAACGTGACAGAGAAATTCATTTTGTCCCTCTCTACTGCTTAAAGCTTTTAACAGCTTTTGATGCCTTTTACTTATCGTGCTTTTATGTGGCGCCATATATTGTGTAGGTCAGGTTAATAATGCGGGTTTTGTTGTGTATTTTATTTTGGGAGTTTTGTCTGTAACGTTTAAGCACTAACTGGACAGAAATGCAAAGCAGTCCTAAATCATTTCACAAAATGCATAAACACTGGTACACTGGTTTCGTGCCATAATTAATTACATTATTATGTTAATTTGTGATTATTTCTACGCCTATGCATTAAATATACTAGAAAAGCGCACCAGTCCTCGGAAAGTGAGCTGTTTCCAGCTGTCTTATTGAGAATGAATAGGAAACATTTCGAAATCTGTGTGTGTGATAATGTTAGTTCATAGGATGATTTTCTAACTATGATTCCACAATTTTCGTTGTGTAATTGATGCAACACTGCGAGACTCTAAGGTGGATCTATATTTCAAAGCCACTGTTTCATCTACTGTCTTTTTAGCCCGTTAGATCAGGACACACAGTATTGCATATTCTCTCGGTTGTCTATTTTCTAACATTTAGAGATTTACGGTCATATTAAGGAATACTGGTTAGGCTGTTAAGTACCATAAGTAAAATATACCTTGGGAATCGAAGCCGATCGGCGCTTTTTAAAGTATGCTCTGTTACTGGACTTTAAACATTGAAAATATGACATGCCTTCACATTTTTAACAGTGTGGATGAAAAAATGGTGAGCCTATCCAGTCCTGCATTGTTTGTTTTACAGTATTTTTGTTTATGGCGTGGATCTCATAGCGGAACTATGGTGCGAGCGACAAATGTTCTGCACGAAAGGAGTCCCGCTGCAACAGGAAGTTCAACATACGGAAGTTGTGTTTTCTTTGTGTATCCCGATTTATGGTTGTTTTATTTTAGAAAAACATCGTTTTAGTTTTAACATTTTGTGCTATTTCGCGTAGCAGTTTCACCGATTTGGATTATGCGTTCCTGGGTAAATAATTATTTGAATTGTTAGAGCGGTTTCCGATTGATCTGTCTGCTGTAACACTGGTGCTATTTTAATGAGTTTGCGAAAAAGCTCGATTACATTAGTGCTAACGTTAGTCAGACTAACACAAGGAAATAGGCAAAAGTGAGGACAGCCATATTTAAGTGGTTGCATTGTGGTTTTTTAAGGTGTTTATATGAAAAGCGCTTTTGAATGTGAAGGGAGGTTAGTGTGTAGTATGGTGTGGCAGAGGAAGATGCATTTTATGGACTCCTTTATTATGATAAACATATGTTGGCTAATGAGGTTTTCTGTTTTGGTAAGTGGGCAAGCACATACAGCATAGCTGTTCTTTTTTTGTGGAAGTAAACAAGTAATTTCTTTAACATCATTATCAGATCTATTACCTCCATTCATTACACAGTGTTAACAGACCTGAGGTTAAAGGCATTGCCAACAGCCAGTTATCAGATAAAATGTCCACAAATTGTTTGGATTCTGTGAATAATTTTATTAAAATTTTCCTCCTCCTGATTAATATTCACAAGTTGATGATACTTGTGTTTCTACATTGCAGATCTCTGTCAGGGAGGTCAAAATCAGTACAGGGGATGGACGAGCAGAAATCAAACTGCGAAGAGAATGACTCTGAACCAACAGGTATATTGTTCTTTTTTTTACATTTTTCCCATGCCCCAGCGTAATCGATTGTGGATGCACACAATTCTGCACTACGATTAATAATATCACAATATGCAATTGCAGCGAAACAGATATACACATGGTTGAAAACAAAAACAGATTTTTCACTTTCCCACAATAGAGATTTGTAAAGAATTTATTAGTGGTGATGACAATAGAGCAGAATTTATTCGAACATTTTCATTCCCCCATTGCAGATAAGTTAATATGGGTTTGGTGAAATCCATTTATTCGCACAGTTTCATGCATTGTTTGTTTTAAAGTAAGATTTTATTAATTTTTTCTTTAAACTGTTTTTCCTTCGTTTTTTAGCTGATGACAATGCCCCTGCAAAGCAGCCTTTCTCCTCTGAGGAGGAGTCCAAAGCCCTCTCTGGTGCTGAGGACATGTCTGCTGCTACTGCAGCCTCTTCCAGCACACCTGTGTAAGTTCTTTTTTCAGATCTTAAAGGCTATTGTGCATACTGTAACAGTCTTTATCCCAATAAAGCTCATTGTTGCCAAAACTGAATCTCAGCAGCAGGAACAGTTTTGAATAATTTTATTTGTTCCTCTACAGAGAGAACGTTCGAGCCTGTGTGCTTTGTAACTGTGTGGAGCGGAGCCTGCATGGACAGCGGGAACTAAGACACTTTGGGCAATTTTCTGAGCAGCTGACCCTCAAGCCATCAGCTTCCCCACTGCCACAACCCGGGAATGATGACCTGTCTTCCATTGGATTTTCTGACTCCCCCTGTCTGGCGGCACTCTTTGATGATTCAGGTTGAACTCAAAACCTTATACTATTATATTTAATTACTGTACAATACATTCTTACTTTTAAAAATGAATCATATGTTTCATCTACTAGAAATACCGCGCACAGATGTAGAATTGAAGTTTGGTTAGAGATTTTACTGATCTTGGGCTATAATGAACAGGGGGTTGTTGGGTTCATCACTGGTGTGCGGTGTGGTCGGAGGGAGTAAAGCGGATGGAAAGTGAGGAGCTGGAGAACGTGGATAAGGCCGTTATCTCAGGGACACAGCGGGTAAGTGCGCTGTTCATAGCTTTGGATTAGATGGTATTGGGTGAGAATATAGGGATTAACAGAGGCTTTCTTCACAAAATCTTACATGTTACCATGGGTTTGTTTCAGCTTTGCGAGTACTGCAAAAGGCTGGGTGCAACCATTCGATGCCATGCTGAGGGCTGCTCGCGGTTCTACCACTTCCCCTGCTCAGCAGCTAGCGGATCCTTCCAGTCCATGAAGCAGTTGGTCCTCCTCTGTCCGGAACACATAAACAAGGCTGAGGAGTTGGGTAAGAAAACCAGGCATCTTTATCAAAATTTTGATGTTACTTGGGGCATGCTCACAGTATAAGGCTCTGACATATCACAAAGATGACCAGCTGCCAGTAGCATCGCAGAGCAATAAAATTCCAAAGCTGTAACGCTTTTCTCAGAATTCCTCTATGACAACCAGTGTGCTTCATGCTAATTTGGATTTATCAACTGTGGACTGTCTGCAAAGGCTTTGAATATTTTTTATGATGTATGTTGTCATAAAATGTCAGCTGCCTTCATAGCCTGACATTTGAAAAAAAGCAACTGTTGTTGATCTGTGTTCTCTGAAAGGTTTTTCATCTTTAAAATCTACTTACTTTGCTTAACAAAACATTACTACCTTGTGGTTTAACTTTCAAGTTAAATTAAGAATAACTAAAAAACAAATTGTGCTAATATGATTTTATTTTTTTCAATACAGATTTTTTTATACTCCCTTTTTATTTACAGCAGGTGAAGAGGCTTGGTGTGCAGTGTGCGACTCAGCGGGTGAGCTCACTGACTTGCTGTTCTGTACGGGTTGTGGCCAACATTATCATGCAGCTTGTCTTGAGATTAGTGCCACGCCCATCCAGCGGGCAGGATGGCAGTGCCCAGAGTGTAAAGTGTGCCAGACTTGCAGGTGAGCCAAACTGCACCCTTTACAAGAGATTCAGATGTTGTGCTTAATATTTTGCATGATATTTACATTGTTTTTTTAAGACAGTTGTCCAAGTTTACTTAAGCTTTATTTCCCATTCCTAAGAGTTATGTCTTGATTCTTTATTTTATCAGACAACCAGGAGAAGACTCCAAAATGTTGGTATGTGATGCCTGTGATAAGGGCTACCACACCTTCTGTCTGCAGCCAGCCATGGATTCTCTTCCCTCTGACCCATGGAAATGCAGAGTAAGTTACATTTGTCATCCACCTCTGTTCAAAGAGATGCCCTTGCAATGGAAACTTACTTTGACAGCAAAGTTACTTACTTTTTTGACAGTGAATCTTCCAGTCAGAATATGTTTTTAATGACCAAGACATTTGAAAGAGACCTTTTTTTTGTGTGCTTCTTTGATCATTTGGTTTACATTTTATCCCCATTATCTGTATTCTTTCAGAGGTGTCGTGTATGCACGGAGTGTGGTGTCCGTGGACTGGTGCTACCAGGTTCAGCCCAATGGTTTGACAACTACACAGTGTGTGAGGGCTGCCAGCGTCACCGCAGATCTGTGTGTGGAGTGTGCAGCAAAGCTACCAACCCATCTGTTGCTCTGCAGTGCTGCAGCATGTGCCACAGGTTAGCTCAATGCACAAGTACAATAGTGTTCATTGAAGGTAGCGATCATGTGTGCTTGTCACTTATACTGTTTAACAATGTTTCACCTTGATGATCTCTTTTTTGTCTTAGGTGGGTGCACAGTGAGTGTGCTTTACCAGGGGCGCCTCAAGAAGCCAAGTGCATTTGCCTGCTTTGCAAGGAGGATCATCAGCAGCCTGTCACTCAGCAACAGACAACAGAGATACAAACCAGAGAGGCATGTGAGGAGACTGAAGGACATGTGGATTTGGTGGAGATGACAATCCAAACGGATGCAGATGTGGTGACGGAAGAGGAGACAGGCTTACCAGAGGTGACACCAGGACAGATAGGCACATCAGAGATGGGTCAGGCTGAAGCCACAACTGACAAAGAGACACCGATGGACTTGGGTAAGACAAAACATAAGACAAAGCTTACAAGACATGCCAGGAGTGAGTTTTATTGGGCTAGTAAAAGAATGTGTCTTGTTTATGTCTGAGATGTATCTACGTAAGTGAACTACCTTTGGCTCTAGGGTTGGAGGATGCAGTTGTTGAGACAACAGATGTTGGGGAGAGAATCACAGAGCAGGAGTCGCTGGTAGCAACAAAAGAATTAACTTCTGAGGTGCCCGCTGTTTCGTTTGAGTCTACAGGTAAACTCCGAATACATTCTAGACACACACATTTGAAAGTGAACACAAAGCAGTGCTTTATTATTTGAATGATGATGTGCTGTAACTAATGGTAGATTTATAAATGATAACATTAATAACCTTGTGTTCCGTAATCTCAAATGTAGAATGTGCAACAACAGAACAGGAGGCCTCTTGTCTACCTGCTGATGAAGAGAGAGCAGAAGAGGCAGTCCGCCCAGTGACCCAAGCCACCTCTTCGCAGGAACCCACAGCAGAGACACAGTCTAACAACCCTAAAGTAGAACCAACACCTGTGTCACAGCAGGGCCCTGAAAATATGGAGGTAGAGAAGCAGGAGGCTACTCCCTCAGTGGAACAAGAAGTATCACCAGAGTTATTAAAGAGTGGCTATGATCGTTCTATCACAGAGCCGTTCAGTAAGGATCCACCAAAGTCACCTGCTTCTCCTGCCTCTGTGGATAAAACAGAGCATTTGCCCATGGTTGATCAGCAGGAAAGAAGTCCATGCCAGGACCCCCAGTTTCCTTCTCCTCTTTCTGTATCAGTAGACACACAAGAGGCCCTCTCTGCTGTGGACATGGAGGCGAGGTTACTGCCTCACTCTGAAGAAGAGGAGGAAGAAGAGGACGATGAGCAAATGAAAGGAGAAGGACATAATGATGACATAAAACAAGAACTGCAGGAGCAAGAGGTTAAGCCGGAATTGCTGCTAGACGAGATGTCTAATATGAGCCATGGAGATGAGAGCAGCAGTGGCTTCCTGGGCTCTCCAGGAGAGCCAGATCCTCATCTCTCCATGGAGCTTGGCCTTCTACCTGCTGGCCGCTCACATACAGATAACTTGCTTACTGAGACTGATGATTCACTTCCCTTTGAACCACTGAGAAGTGACAGAGAGAAGGCAAAACGCAGAGGATCCCCAGGCCGGTCAAGGGTCAAACAGGTGAGGTCATCTTGTACACGTTGGTCTATTTTGTGTGTTAACTTGTGATTTATTGTTAAGATGTCATTTTCACAACACAACTTGACATTGAAGTTTTATTTTTTAGGGTCGAAGCAATAGTTTCCCTGGGAAACGTAGACCTCGAGGGGGTGGTGCAGGGAGAGGGCGTGGTGGGAGGTCACGCCTCAAAGCCATGGCCTCCTGCATTGATGCCTTCTTGGTAAACTTTACATGCTATTGAGATGCTCTTTAATTTTCTTTAACTTTTTTTAATGTTGTCATAATCACACAAAAGTTATCCTTTTGTCCACAGCTAAGCATGACCGCAGAAACTGGACTAAGTAAGGACGAAGACGATGAGGAAGATGACACCATGCAGAACACAGTGGTTCTTTTCTCAAACACTGATAAATTTGTCCTGCTCCAGGTACAGCTCGTCTTGTAGTTTGACATTTTCCAGTACCCTGCAGCATTTGCTGTGACAAGAACCACAGTTGTCACTTTGAAATGCAACAAACTTTTTTGTTTCCTCTCTTTTTATTTTTCCTTCTCACTGTTTCTCCTGTTTTTAGGATATGTGTGTTGTGTGTGGCAGTTTTGGAAAAGGAATGGAGGGGCAGTTGTTGGCTTGTGCTCAGTGTGCCCAGTGTTACCATCCTTACTGTGTGAACAGCAAAGTAAGCACAATGTTTTCCTCTTGTTTTTTCTTTGTTTTTTTTTGTTTTTTCAACACATCACTGTATTTCGTTAATCCAGATAGATTAAATCTTGTATCCTCTGTAGATCACCAAGACGATGCTCCGTAAGGGCTGGCGCTGTTTGGAATGTATTGTGTGTGAGATGTGTGGAAAGGCTTCTGACCCCTCCCGTCTGCTGCTGTGTGATGACTGTGATGTCAGCTATCACACCTACTGCTTGGACCCACCCTTGCACACGGTACCCAAGGGTGGGTGGAAGTGCAAATGGTAAAAAAAAACTTAAACTCTTTGACAACAATGCTTCGTTCAGCCTTGCAGGTTTGAATGAGGACAAATGGAAATTAATATATGTAAATTTGCATGTTATGGAAAACACTCAAGCCTCAGCCCTGCAATTTCAATTCAGACGTTCTGTAGCAACAGAAAAATAGTTACCCAACTCGCATTGGCATGTGTATTTCTTTTAAAAATCTTGCATATTAGCTGTATAATTGTTACAGAGTGATTCACTACTTCTGTGCAGGTGTGTGTGCTGTGTGCAGTGTGGTTCCAACTCACCGGGTTTCCACTGTGAGTGGCAGAACAACTATACCCACTGTGGTCCCTGTGCCAGCCTCGTCTCCTGTCCAGTATGCAGAGAGAATTTCATGGAGGAGGAGCTGCTGCTGCAGTGTCAGTACTGCGATCGGTGGGTGCTGCTCATTATAACTACACATGCACACACCAGACACAGAAACTATGGTATTCATGAGATTGTGGCTAATGAAGACAAGCGGGGAATGGATTATTAATGTATTTTTCACATCATGAATTATTCCATTACATCTTTGATTTACGGTGTGATTTGTGATGAAAAGTATGCGTATCAATGTATTTCTGTGTGCTGGTGCAGATGGGTCCATGCTGTCTGTGAGAGTCTGTACACAGAGGATGAGGTGGAACAAGCTTCAGATGAGGGCTTTGCATGCACATCCTGCACCCCATATGTTCCAAAACCCGTGGGTAAGTCTCAGAACGACACTATTTTAAAAGTGAAGATATGAAAAATGTTTTTTCAAAAATATTCACAGTGTATCCTTGTATGTACTGATGACATGAATTTTGTTTTGCTTTCTCTTCCTGCTTTTTGCCTTTATTCACAGTAGTAGAGTCAGCCATTATGGCTTCAATAAAGATCAAAGAGCCAGGTAAGTGGATTTTGCTAATTCATGTTTATTTTCACAGGCACATTCTGCACAGTTGTCTTTCGTTTGTTTTATTGTAAGTCATTCAGATTTGTAACTGTCTCTTTACAGAACCCCAGTTCTACCGGTTGGAGGGTGTGTGGCTGACAGAATCGGGTATGTCGCTGCTTCGCAGTATCTCCATGTCTCCCCTGCACAAGAGACGGCAGCGTCGCTCCCGTCTTGGCACTCTATGTTGTGAAGGAGGTCCTGATGGAATAGATCTTAGGGAGGTTGAAGGAGAAGGGGAGGATGGAAAAGGTTGGCCCACATTTCTCTCATCCATTGGTGTATGAACAATTTTCAGGAGTGTTTTGCTCCTTTTAATGTAAGACTTGTAGCTAATTCATTTACTTTGTATATCAAGGGTGTGGGGAGCCCATGGAATGTGAATCCAAGATGGAGAATCCTGGGAGCCCTGACAGAGAAGGTGGTGCTGAGAGGGATGCAGGTGCAGATGGAGGCACTGAAGGCATGGCTGACTGCGAGGGTCTCAAAGGGGGAGCAGAGGAGACAGATGATAGCAAAAAAAGAAAGCGTAAACCTTACAGGCCTGGTAAGCTACCCAGAACTTAACAGAACAACTTTTAACATCCACATAGATGTCTGAGCATCCACAAAATATTTACAAATATTTTATTTATAAATTGTACCAGGAATTGGAGGCTTCATGGTGCGACAAAGGAAGTGTCACACACGGATGAAGAAAGAATTTTTTGCCCAGCTGGCTGGAGAGACTACATTAGATGGACAGCCAATAGAGAGAACCATTGAGGATGGTTAGTGACAACAGTAGACTGTTGAATTTAATTTCATCCAAATTAAAACTTAATAATGAAGTAGTTCCATAACTCTTTCTACTATTAATTCCACTTTTTATCTCAGAAGGTACTAGTGACTAAATTGGGTGGAAGCTCAGTGCTTTACTTAGGAAAATTTTGACATATCAGAAAAGCTGTTTTCTAGCTATTGAAAATGGGACATACTGCTTATGGTCTCTTCCTAAGGCCATGTTCAGACAGACATTAACCTCATGTGAAAAATTGAATCCCCCTCATTCATTTGAACGAGGCGACTCTGTTGATGCAGTGGGAGTGCCAACATAAAGGGATTGGGCAAAATAAGTCATGCAGCAAAAAACTTAGTCCTGGCTTAGCTTTTTCTGCAAAGCAATGCCATGTCTTCTGCCAAGGCACTGAACACCACGCCCCCACCAACACAACCCCTTGCATTTTTTTAACGCATGGTTTTTGTTGGTATGTATACCCTCTCATCATCCTTCCATTTCTAGTTGCAGTGTCAAACTGTTTATTTGTTAAACTTTGTAAATTTGTAAAACTGAATTTCACGGTTATATATGCATAGGACCCCACCCTGACACAGATAACATTATGGATCCTAAACCAGTGGAAGGTGAGGAACAGGCCAAGAAACGTCGAGGCCGAAAGAAGAGCAAACTTGAGGACATGTTTCCAGCTTATCTCCAGGTTTGTATGCCCTATGCTTTAAACAATTTTGAAACTTAAGGTATTCAGTTATATAATATTCATATTTTAAATATTTGTAATTCACTGCAGGAGGCCTTCTTTGGGAAGACACTAATAGACTTGAGTAAGAAAGCTGTGATGATACTGCCAGGGCAGAGGCAAGGTACATGCCTTTTCCGACCTTCATTACCAGCACTGTCAGGGGTCAAACCTGCTGCCCCAGAGAGTAAGAACACTAAGTTGACCTGTGAAACATGAAAACTCTGCAAATTATTTGTGATACTGATTGTGGAAAAGGTCAGTATAAGCTGTGTGACCTTTGTACTTCTCTCACTAGCTGAGGCCAAGGATCGTGCGATAGAAGATAATTTTCCTCTCAAGCAAGAGGGGGGTGAGGCCCCCCAGCCTCAGGGAGAAGGTGCAGGTAAGTGTCTGTTTGGTTTATCGTTATGGTCATATGGTAATTCCAGGTTGGTTTAAAAATGTTTAAAAAACATTTTTAGGAGTTTCTGCACCATCCTCATCGCTGAAGGACCAGGTGTCAACTGATCCTCATAACTCTGATGCAGAAAAAAGTGAAGGTAGTCCCCTGAGTGGATACTTGGACATATTGTATATAGTATACAAAAATAATTTAGGGAAAGACTTAATATCTGATGTTAACATCCTATCCCACATGCTACTATCCTCGTGTGACAGGTCTTCCACAAGGGGTGGAGAGTCAGGACTCTGAGCAGTTCTTCAGGAAAGTTCTGGGTGTGTCGGACGGCTCCCCTTTGGGGGGCATGAAGCCCATATTGGAGGGCAGTAAGGGAGAACTCAATCGTAGCGCTCTGCCACAGAGAGCTCTCCTCTCAGGTATGTACAAGGGATGCCTGCAGATGATCATATCATTAAAACCTTTTTGAAGTTCAAAACAATATTTGTTGTATGATTTAGGTCTTTTCAAGGACCAAGTACACAAGTAAGGTTTAAATGAAGTTCAGCTTGGGATTCAAACATGGAAAATCTCTTGTAGGGTCCCTGCCCTCAGCTGGAATGATGGATGCCTTTCCAGGCCTCTCTCAGTCACCGTTTTTTGACATGCGGTAGGACCATTACTGAATTGCTGAGTGTATTTTATTTTACAGCAGTCTGTAGTATGTAGTTCTACAGCACGTAATGCTCTACATAAGTGTAAAAGCAGAGATGAAATTCTGCTCTATTTTTTCAATTTAGAACAAACTGTTGTTCTGATGTTGCCAAATGTAAGACCTTTATTTTATATAAGACAGTACCATCGTATGTGGTATACAGGGACCGAGGAGGACTGTTCAGTCCAGATGGGGGTGAAGACAGCCCCTGGGCCACTCCCTCTACCCCAGCAACCCCCTCCTCCCCACCCACCCCCACCGAGGTGGAGGGTGATGGGCTGTCCTACAACCAGCGCAGTCTCCAGCGCTGGGAGAAAGATGAGGAGCTTGGAGAACTCTCAACTATTTCCCCTGTGCTTTATGCCAATACCAACTTTCCCACTCTCAAACAGGACTACCCAGGTGAGTTTGACAGAAATACTACACCAACATGTACAACCTATTATTAGACCAAACAGTCATGCTTTTTGAAAGTAAGGTTTATAGCACTGTTAGAGGTTGAGCAACTGTTAAATATTTCTCCTGTCGCAGACTGGGCTAGTCGCTGTAAGCAAATCATGAAGATCTGGAGGAAGGTGTCAGCTGCTGACAAGGCTCCATATCTGGTAAGTTCTCTTTTGATTTGTTTAAATTAGCTTAACAATTCCTGAAGGTCTGTTGTAACACAATTTTCTAAAATGTAGTGAATGACGTCAGGTTCTTGTTACTCTGTGTTTGGTCATATTCTGCCTAGTGGCTTGTGCTACCCTCACTTCTATACGGAAAGTCTCAAGGGAAAAATACCGAACACACAAATACATGAAACTGTTACACAAATTTAAAATGTTTGTTACAGTGACATTATTTTGAGTGGTGCATTCTGCCTATTAGAAATTTTGGCATTAGGATTATCCAGGTTCAGCCTGTGCAATGTATATTTTTACAGTTAAACAAAACCATTCATATTTTGTTACGCAGAAGTAGAAATTTATATTTTAAGTTCTTTAATATGCTTATTTTAATATATAATTATTTTCTGTAGCAAAAGGCCAAAGATAACCGAGCAGCTCAGAGGATCAACAAGGCACAGAAGGTGAGTTAAAGCATTTGTATCCTTTTTGCATTGTCAAGATGAATGAAAGATTTGGTATCTTTCATTAGAGTTCTAGTTGTAGAACAGATTCATGTTTCCTCTACTCTTCTCTCACAGCAGGCAGAGAGTCAGGTGTGCAGGCCAGTCAAGACAGAGCCAGGGCGTGTGAAAGGAGAACGGCCCAGTTTACACCTCCAGATCCCTCCACCTTCAGGCCCTACATCAATCTCTTCACAGCCCAGCTCTGCAGAAAGCCCATTTCCCTTCCCTCCAGGTTCAGGTTCATCCTCTGTATTTTTCTCAGATGGACCTGTTAAGACCCCGGGTTCAGCTGAAATCCGGACAGATCCCTTGGCCAAGCTTCCCTCTCAGTCACCTCATTCTCACTCTCACCCAACAACTCCTTTCTCCCATGCTGGGGCCAGCCCCTTACAGACCTCTTCCTCAGGTTATTCCGCTTCCGGCCCACAGGGTCCTCCTCAGGGACGGCCAGCCAGTCTTAGCCCCTTTGACATGCAACCAGGAATTCCTGGAACCCCCAGACGGGCTCAGCAGGTTGACCCCTATTTCAGATCACAGCTGCAGCAGCAACAGGGTCATCTACCACAATCACAGCAAGGCTCTCAGGAGTCCCTAGGACCTCCAGAAAGTCCTCATTCAAGAGGTGCTGGACTTGGGGAGTCACCCATCTTTTCGCCACCCCACAATACTCACTATGGAGACCCTTTCAGAACCCAGCAATGCATGGGACGGCCAGAATATGGTTCATCCCCGTCACCCTCTGCAGTGGCTTCCTCACCTGCAAGCACAGGGCAGTACAGGGCTGATGTGAGTGCACCTTCTCCACGCTCCTCTGCAGTTGGAAGACCTGACCTATCTACTGGCTCCCCTGCTGGGATGCTGGAGTCTGGGGATGGTTTATTCAAGGCACCTATGACGCCACGAATGCACCAAGGGGAGGGTGGTGCACTTCATCCTGGAGCTTCACCCAGTCACCCCTCTGAAGGTTACAGGCAGTCTCCCTCCCACCCTTTTTCTGACCCCCATACTCAGACTCCACTAACTCCCAGACCGCAGTCAGGGGACAGTTGTTCTCTTGGACCCCAGAGACACCCTGTAGCTCAACAGGAACTGTGCCCCAGAGTGCCCTCCAGCCCACAGTCCCAGGGCAGCTCTCAGTCTCCCCACACTCCTGGTGGTCTCTCCAATGATGCTTACAGTGTCCAGTCTCCTGCTACCCCACGGTTCCAATCCCCAGACCCTTGTTCTCAGCCACCTTCAAGGCCACAATCTAGAGACCATTTTTCTACTATCCACAAACCCCCTCGTCCGCCCTCTGTTGTCCCAGAGGGAACCACAAGTTACAAAAGCTCACCTCATCCTAACCAAGCACCTCCCCCCCATCCCACCAACAGTTCCATAGGGGACCCTCTCTCTGGTAAACCGTCAGTAGCTCCTAATTTCAGCCGCAGCCCCAGCACGGGAGGCCTCCAAATAACCCAACAACAGAGTCAGATAGTACAGGGTCAGCTCCAGCAACCACATCCACAAACTCAGCAGACTATGGGGGCAGACAGCTTCAGCTCCAGGGTACCACCTCCTTCTGGATCTCAAGAACTACCAGCTGTTCGCCCTCCAGACACACCTCATCCGCCATCTTTGTCAGGCACTCAAGAAATGCCTGACATGTCAGCAGTGCAGGACCCTGCATTAGTAGGCCTTAGCCCCTCTGAGCTGGAAAAGCACAGACAGGTATCATAATATTAGCCAGTGAACAGTCATTCTGTGTGGCTGCTAGGTGTTTTGCTAATCAGTGCTTTGTATGTTTTATAGCGCCAGAGACTGAGGGAATTCTTAATCAGACAACAAATGCAGAGAAATTCCATTAGACAAGAGAAGGAGGCTGCTGCTGCTGGCAGTGTGTCCCCTGGTTGGTCTGGAGGAGATGCGGGGGCCTTTCAACAAGACAACAAGTCCCACAGAGCACCACCACCTTATCCACAGGTACACACCTTGATCGTTATTGCCATTGATATTACAAATGCAACACCTTGCTAACAGTGTGATGTAGCAGCTAGGAAGATGTATTTGTATGACCTGGGTAAAATCCCAGTAAGTATCTGGTCTGCTGAAGTGTTCATGTAAACTGAGTTACTAAACTAAATTTACAGCTGTACCATACTATAGATGATGTTGTACTTTGACCTCTCTGTTGATTGGTGAATGCTAAATGACAAAGTGGCAAAGAAAAGGAATGGTACATTTCCCTGTTTTTGCTATTATGTCCCTTAGGATCGTGCTGCTGCTGCTGCTGCTGCTGCTACTACTGCTGGAGCTCAGTCTTCTGTGGCAGTGAAGATACCCATGGTTGTTGGAGGCATAGAGGACAAGCTCATTCGCCCACCACCTACAGGAACCCCTGCCATCATGGATCCTAGTGCACTAAGGTAAGCACTTAATTGAAGTAGATTCACAATTGGTATGAAACAATAAGACCTGACTCTCCTTCCATGATTAGAAACTTTCCCTAACTGTTAGAATAATGGCTATTCAAGAAACTTGAGCGTCTGCAGTGTTCCCCCTAGGATGGAGTTGTAGCAACAGTGGTGAGGCAATTTTTTTTCTGCTGTCACAAAGCGCACCCTGCCGGCAGGTTTCTACTGTATGTAACTGCCAGCACCAGAGGGGCTCTTGAGGTTTAAGTACATACAGTACATTTATGCAAAGTAATGTCCAGGGGAAATGTCTGTCTAGCATATTAGGTATTCCTATCAAATGAGTGCGTTTTCTGTAACGTCACTGTGCGATACTCAGGTGAGGTTGCAGGACTGTTTTCCCTGCGATGAAAGATCATCCTGAATCCGTGATCAGCATTCCTTGCTTTTTTGTTGACATCTACCCGGTACTTACATCTTCAGAATTCTGCAATGCAATAAACACTGTTTAAATTGAAATATATTTCTTCTTTTCTATGTTTCTGTCCTTCAGGCCACCAGGGCCAACCAGACCTCAGGGCATGTTTGCCCGTCCACCATTCCCTCCGCAGTGGCAGGGCCAGGCCCCAGGTCCAAGGAGGTTCCCCCAGCCTGGCATGGAGGCTATTGGCATAAGGCACAATCTTAACCCTGCTGTGAATATCCAGGGTATGGACAGCATGGGTAACCCTCACACCATAATACCAGGACATGGAGGAGAGACCATGCAACCAATGGGTCAAGGACCCCCACCGCAGTTCATTGAATTGAGACACAACTCACAGAGGCTACCCTTACGACCCCAGTTTATGCCCCGTGGACCACAGCCCAGACCACGTCTCTTTCCACAGCAAGAGATGGCAGCACCTTATGTTCAGCAACATCCCATATCTCAAGCTAGTGGCATTCAAACAGAAGGGGGCAGTGAGTCACAGCTGGGTTTACAGCAGGGTGGACTGTCAGTTTTACTGCCTCAGCAGTCTACAGGTCCAGTAACACAACAACCCCACCTGCAGCCCCAGGTTACTTCCAATCCCAATACTACTAGCACTGAGCAGCATCAGCTTCCACAGCCAAGCCTAGTCACAGAGCCCCAGACTGCCACAGTAGTAAACAGTGAGGAACTGCCGGAGCCTGATCTTGAGGGGCTTGGGGAGGCTCCAGGGGATGGTGGTGTGGAGGATGAGGATGATTTGGCTTTAGACTTGGACCCCGACAAAGGAGATGATGACTTAGGCAACCTGGACAACCTTGAAACCAATGATCCACATCTAGATGACTTGCTTAACAGTGATGAGTTTGACCTTCTAGCTTACACTGACCCTGAACTGGACCAAGGAGACCCTAAGGATGTCTTCTCAGACCAGCTGCGGTTGGTGGAAGCAGAGAGTGAAGCACCTTCATCTTCCTCTGGATCTGCACTGGTTAAAGTGGAAGAGAAAGCCAAAGTGGAGCCAGGGCAGAAGTCTCTGACAACAGCCCCTGCCACTGCAGGGGTGTCTGCAACCCAACTGCCACCCTCTGCAGAATCTGCTGATACCTCCAAAGTAAAAGTAGAAGACAGAGGTCTGACCCCTCAGTTGCAGCCAGGACAGACAGTCGTGAAAGATGAAATGGGAGAGGCTGTGTCAATGCTTCTTGGTGGGACCACACCATCAGCAAAGCCTGCAGAAACAGAAAACCAGTCAGCTTCACTCAGTTCTGTTCGATTAGGGGGTCTTCCGTACCCCCTGCCAGGCCAAGCTGACCCATTGCCTTTTCCTCCAGCTGCCCCACATGCAGATATTAGTGATGATCCGCTGGGGCTGCCTGATGTAGGGGGACACCACTCTCCTGCTGTAGATTTGGCAAAGGTAGAGAGCTCTTTAGATGGTGAACTTCCTCTTTTAATACAGGATTTGTTGGAGCATGAGAAGAAGGAACTACAGAAGCAGCAACAGCAGCAACAGCTTAATTCCCTCCACCAGGGAGGCATGGCACCCCATTTTCCTGGCCTCCCAAGTCAACAGCCAAATCCACAAGCACCTGGACAGATAATGCTGCCACACCACCATCGTCCATCACCCCAAGGAATGATGGCTCAGTCAGGGATGGTACCCCGTGCTCCACACATGTTACTACAGCAGCAGCAGCAGCAAAGGCTTATGGGAGCTGGAATGGCACCTCCACCTCACATGGCCATGGCCCAGCAGCAGGCCATGATGAGGATGGGGCAGCCAGGGATCCATACAAGTCTTAGTCATCAACCACAGCCGCAGCCAGTAGTAAAACAGTCACCAATGGCCAACAATTTCTTCCCAGATAAAGGTAAGGAACATAGCTTGTCCCTGTCATCTCTCTATGTAATGATACATTGATTTTCATACTGTATCAGCAGATTTTGTCTTCTTTTATTGCAGATTTAGACAAATTTGCTACCGATGACATAATGGACCCCATTGCAAAGGCAAAGATGGTGGCACTTAAGGGTATCAAGAGAGTGTTGGCACAGGATCCAATGGTTGGTCCCCCTGGCATTAACAGGTACTTTTTTATATTAGTTGGACAATTATTTGGTTTTAATTATAGTCAGTTTGTTCAGTATGTTTGCATTCAATCGTTTTTAAGTCAGTTTTTAATATCCATAATAAAACCTAAATGGGAATGACAGAAATTTGTTTAAAAAATCTTTAGCTTCTTCATCTATTCATCTGCTGAAGCCCAGCAGAGAATGCATCCGCCCCACAAGACAGACAGAAAAATAAAGAGAGAGGCTGTCAATAATGGCATTGTTGTTTGGACAGAGTACACAATGTCATTAATGAAAATAACATAAATGCTCTCTTGAGTGTGAAGCAGCAGTGAAATGTTAAGGTCTACCAGACATGCATGTTTTTTCCTGCATATCCAGTATTTTCAAATTAATTTTGATGGTTCAAAGCTCAGAGGACAGTGAATATTGTTCTTTCATGGCTCAAAATAAATTTGAATGTGTGTCTGCTGGATGTGCAAATAGACAACTGTTGTTTCTGTACTTACTTCTGCTGCCCCCAGGTGGACAAAAAAAACAAGCTCTCTTGGTTTAAAAGTGTCTGTTTTGCTCAAATTTCATGCCTCTCTCACCAACACCTGAACATGTTGGGAAAAATAGAAAATCTATTTCTAGAGCATTATATTGAATGCATCACAGCCAACTTTAAATCCAACAAAGTAATCAAGCCAAGTTAATGCTGGGTAACAGACAATGTGGTATATGATCCAATAGTTAATCAGTGTCGCAGTGCTTGCTGTACATTTGCCCAGGTCTAATGGTTTACAGAATGTAGGACAAGTGCTGCAAGAGGAGGGGCCCAATGTTGTAGGGAAGCGTTAGAGTATTGGTGTTGCATGTCACCTAGTTTCCCTGTCTGGAGACCTTTGCCTGAATGTGTCAGTGGGTGCTTGTGGTGAGGGTGGGTGCACATATAAACAGACCCAGATAGACTTATAATCATTATATTGGGCCTCTTTTCATAGTCACTTTATTTTCCAGTATTTTGCCCAACGTGAATACAATATTAGAATTACACCTTTCGGTGCCATGCAATCCAATTAGACATTATCACAAACTTCAGCCTCACATTGATTTGCCTTTTTGTTTGCTGACATTTTGGAACATCATTTAAAATTTTAGAAATTTGGACGGAAACTTTACAACTGCTGTTCTTCCATGGTAATATGAGAGATTCTGCAGAATAGAGGTGTAAATTACAATAAATTATAATTCCAAAAAATCTTCAAATAGTTTTATTCAGCTCCGTTTAAAGATTTGTAGCCAAAGCCTATGCAATTTGTTCACTTTTTTTCTAAGCTGAGTGATTACATCTCCATTCAAATGCACTTCAGTATGTACAACAGTGAACGCATCACCATTCAGATGCACCTCTGTATCCTAAGCAAACACTGTTTAAAAGGGTCATAGCTCAGCAGCCGCTTATTTGCATCTGATATCACATTATAATTGGGTTTTTTTTTTTGTTTGTTTGGTTTTTTTTTTGGTCATTTAAAGTGTTTAACAAGAAAGTAATGTATGTGACTCCAGCGCTTTCGGTCAAGCGTAAGTGGAGATCCACTTCTAAAAGCTAAATATCAGTTGATTTATTATAGTCAGTTCACTTTGAAGAGTTGGTGTCAAAGATTCATTCATACATGTACTAAACATCTCATCTGCAGGACCTCCAGTGTCTAATGTCAGATTTCACAACTAACAACCCATCAGATGGTGGTAACACCATGGTTTTGTAACTTTAATGTACAATGATTTGGATACTGCATATCCTTACAGACCATTGCTCAGTACACTGCAGGTATAGTTATGCATTTTATATTTTGCTTTCTCTTCAGGCAACAAGTTTCTCTGCTTGCTCAGAGGCTGGCCTCTGCCCCGGGAACAGATCCAGGTCAACTTACATCTGGACCTCCAAAGGTATGATGTCTTGCTTTTCAGACGTGATTTGATTTGATATAGTTTTAAGTCTGATGTAGCTGAATTATTTAAATGCTTTCTTCTTGTGTTTAGGAAGGAGAAACAAGTGATCCCACCCAGTCAAGACCTAACCCTCCACAGTTTGTGCAAGGAATCATCAGTATGTTCTGCCAATACTCTCTCTTATTAGAAATGTATTAAGTAATTTGCGAAGGTGCTATGTTGCTGTCCTCATACTACTTACTATATGGATATCTTAAGTTATCGTCCTCTGTTGTAGATGATGCAGAACAGCACCAATATGAAGAATGGCTTCTTCACACCCAACAGTTACTCCAAATGCAGTTGAAATTTCTGGAGGAACAGATTGGAGTTCACCGCAAATCACGCAAAGCACTGTGTGCTAAGCAACGCACTGCTAAGAAAGCTGGCAGAGAGTTTGCTGAGGCAGATGCAGAGAAGCTCAAGTTGGTTACAGAAGAGCAGAGTAAAATTCAGAAGCAGCTTGACCAGGTGTGTAGATTTTAAAGAATCTGATAAAGACAACTGCAAAAACAAGTTTACAAGTTTATTCACAGCAAAAGTACTTGGCATCTTGATCTGCAAATTCATATCTGTTCATAATTATTCTGTTCTAGGTACGCAAGCAGCAGAAGGAGCACACCAATCTTATTGCAGAGTACAGAAGCAAGCAGCAGCAGCATCAGCAAGGCTCAGGTCTTCTTACCCCAGCTCATTCTGCACAGGGGGGCCCCCCTCACATGTTTCCCAAGATGCCTGGCCAGATGATGATGGGCCAACAGGGAACGCCAGTAATGGGCCAGCACCCTGGCATGATGCCGCAAGGTGGAATGCCAGTCAGGATGCCCCAAGGTCAGCCTTTTACTGGAGGAGCCCAACCTCAGCTTCCTGCAGCTCTTGGAGCCAGTGGTGTCAGGGCCCCAGGTCCTCCTGGGGCTCCAACGGGATTCTTTCCACAGGGTCCTGGAATGCAAGGTGCTGACCCCAGGCTTCTCCAAGAAAGACAGCTTCAACATAGAATGCAGATGGCAAAGCTCCAGCAACAACAGCAGCAGGTGACATTGGGCCAGCAATCTATGCCACACCCAAATCAACAGTCTGGCTTAATCGCTCAGCCACAATCTGGTATGATGGGGAACCAACTTATGGCCCAACAACAAGCAAGCACTCAACAGGGAATTCTAGCCAACCAGGCCAGTCAGCAGAGTATGGTGCAGGTTCCACAAGGAATGGTCGGAGGCCAGTCTGTGGCCCCACCACCACACAACCTAGTTGGCCAGCAAATTACCCATGCTCAAGCCATGATGGCAGCTCAACCGGGAATTATGGGGAACCAGCCAGTAGCACCATCACAGCAACAGAGGCCTCAGCTGATGATAGGTCAGCAGGGAATGGTGGGATCTCCAGGTCATCCTGGCCTCAGGGGTCCCCAGGCCCAATTGACTCCACAACAACAGAGCATTCTGGCCCAACGCATGATTGCATCTCAGCAGCAGCAGCAGCAGCATAATCTTGCAAAGAATTTGGCCCACCTGCAGCAGCAGCAGCAGCAGCAGCAGCAGCAGCAGCAGCAGCAGCAGCAGCAGCAGCAGCAGCAGCAGCAGCAGCAGCAGCAGCAGATGGCACAGCAAAGACCACCAACACAACTGATCAGTCAGTCTAGCCAAGAACAAGGAGGGCTCTCGCAACCTTCTACCCCACAGATGGGCTCCTCGCCTTCAGCAGGAAGTATCACACCCCAGCCACAGGTAGCTACAGACACCCAAAACCCGGGCCCCAAAGAGGGTGGGATCCTGAGCCCTGATCCAAGAACGCCACCACAGCAGAGTGGACCCTCAACTCCCAATCAGATGACTCAACTAGGCTCTGCAAATGATCATCAAACTGACTTTGGACGACAGCAATTACAACAACAACAGCATCAAAACCAGGTTTATATGGCCCAGCAGCAACAATCAAATCCTCAGCCTGTACCTGAGCAACAAACAAGTTTGGTTGGAAACCAGCAAACTGGTGCGCTTCAGCAACAGCAGCAAAAACTTCCGCTCACTCTCCAGAGGCAAGGTTCCCTCAGTGCTGACAAGCCCAATTTAGTGACTGTGAAAGAAGAAGGGAAACCAATTGATTTCTTAGCTCAGCAGCAACAACAGCAAACAGTTCAAAATGTCAGGCAGCAGTCGCAGGATCCCAGCATCCAGCAGCAGATCATAGTCCAGAACCATCCTGGCCAGCCACAGCCTGTTGTGATGGGCCATAGTCCGCAACAGCAAGCCCTCATAGCCCAGCAGCAAAAACAACAGGCCATAATGGGCATGATGAGAGCCCAGCAGCAAGGAATGATGGCACAGAGGGCTGGGGTTCCACCTGGACAGATCCGCACCCCTATCAACATCCCAGCTAGCATTGCTCAGAATCCTCAGCTCCGCAATCTTCCCCCAAACCAGCAGATACAGCACATCCAGGCCATGATTGCACAGAGGCAACTCCAACAGGGACAGATGCTGCGGATTTCAATGGGTCAAGGACAACAAAGTCAGTTGAGGTCTCACATGCCACCAGGACAGATGCCGCAGGTTGGACAGCAGATGCCAGGGATGGAAGGCCAACACATGTTATATGGAGCCATAGGCAAGCCAGGAGCAGTGGGCACACAACAGCAATTGGGCCAGCAACCTGGTGTTGCTCCTCAGATCCAGCATGGAATGATGATCCCTGGGCAACAGCAGCCACAAGCAGGGGAAATGATGCAGCAACATATGATGAGAGGCCCAGTACCAGTGCCACGTTCACCCATGGACCAGGGCCGTATGATAAGGCCAACGTCTCCACGTCAGCCATTAGCTAACTCTCCTGGGGATCCACAACGGCATACATTTAATCAAGCGATGGGTATGCGTCCACCCACTCCTAACCAGAACCAACAACAAGCACTAATGGCAGCTGCAGCAGGCCGTATGCAGGGCTCTCCATCCCATGCATATTCCCCAAGAGCTCCCTTTGGAATGAGCCCAGCCCACCCAGCCTCACCCCATTCATCCCATGTCTCTTCGCCCTCTGTAGTTGACAGTAGGGCTGGAAGGGGCAGTCCATACAGCCAAGTCAAGGCATCTCCACTCAGGTCACCTGGAGCCAAAAGTCCACTTGATTGTCCAGGGTTGAAAGTAGAAACTCAGACAGCAGGCAATGAACCATCTCAGACAGCCTCAGTTATCCCCAATGGGCCACAAAAAGGCATGAATGTTCAGCAACAGTCGCAGCAGATTACAGAGAGCCATCTTCCTCAAACACGACATGGCTCTAGAGAAGAAGAGGTATGCAAGATGACCCTACAGAACATTAAACAGGAGCCAAGGGAGGTTCAGTGTGATGGTGCAGCAGAAGCTCATCCTGGGGCTATAAAGCGAGAGGTAACCGGTGAGGCGTTTACTTCTGGGAACAACCCTAGCTTTATTAATGCTGGAAACATGGCTGGAGACCCTGGAACTCAAGGCCCTAAATCTGAGACTGGACAGCAACTACTACAGAAACTCCTGAGAACAAAGAACCTTCAGCTTGGTGCTCAGAGGCCCTCTGAAGGCATCCACAATGAGATCAATGGCCACATCAACAGCAAACTAGCAATGCTGGAGCAAAAACTTCAAGGGACTCCACGAAATATGGAGGTATGTTTTCCTTTAGTACATTCATTCTTTTTGTCCTCATCATGCTGCTGTTTGTGGGGAGAGAACTTTTCATTAATTTTCTACACCCTTTACAGGACTTACAGTCTATAACAAAAAAGTCTCCTGTACAAAAGCCAAAGCGCACTAATAAGGCAACAGGAGACCGAGGGCCTAATGCACGGAAGAAGAATAAGAAGGAAGAAGTTGGAAAAAGTGCTGAGGCCCTAATAAAGCAACTCAAACAGGTAAAGGGATGTCAAAAATGCGATTCCTCAGTGATTCTTACTATTAATGTTTTGAAAAGTGGTTCTTCACTATATTGACTAATGGACATGTACCCTTCAGGGTCTCTCTCTGCTGCCCCTGATGGAGCCTTCAATCACTGCCAGTCTGGATCTATTTGCCCCTTTTGGAAGCAGCCCAGCAAATGGCAAAGCCCAGCTCAAAGGATCCTTTGGAAATGCAGTGCTGGACAATATCCCAGACTACTATTCTCAGTTGCTCACTAAGGTATAACTAAGCTGCAACATGTACCAGTGGTAAGATGTTGCAGGCTGTGAGAACCTTCGGTTGTTGATTAACGCTTCTTCAAGAACAAAGTCTTCAGAAAAAAAAAAGTTGTTTTAAGAGCATATTGTTTTTTTTCTCTTTACAGAGTAACCTCAGCAACCCACCAACACCCCCATCCTCCCTGCCACCTACTCCTCCCCCCTCAGTACAGCACAAACTGCTGAATGGAGTGACTCCTGGTGAGGAGCTGTCTGAGGGTCAGAAAGACACAGAGTCAGCAGAAGAGCCAATCGGTAAACAATGAGGAATTTGGCATGAAATTAATGTTTTCATCAATATTTAATCTGCAGTTGTACAATAACTGGGTTGTAAATTCTTTGTAATTTTTCCTGCAGATTCTGTTAGAGAGGAGGTAAAGAGTGTAGACATTTTAGCAGCGCTCCCCACCCCACCTCATAACCAGAATGAAGACATCAGGTACAATAGGACGATTGTTTTTAGTTCTTTATCAACCAGAAAAGATGGATTTCTTGTTGTTGAGTTGCTATAAATGTATGGAATGTCCTTTTTTTTAACAGGATGGAGAGTGATGACGAGGATGCCCCAGAAAGTATCATCCCAGCATCATCTCCTGAGAGTAATGTAGGAGATGAAACGCCACGTTTCCCTCACCTACGGGAACCTAAAGAGGAGGAAACGGAGAGAGCAATATCCCCCATCATCCCCCTCATACCTCGCACTGCAATACCAGGTCTAATATAACATTCTAAATGCTAAATGTAACTCCCAAAAACAACCGCAACATTGCTTTTGTAATCAGCATGTTATAGAGAAATCCATTCTGAAAGTGTTGCATAACATCTTAATCTTCAAGACTCATATAATTTATCCATTAAATCCATTTATGTTGCTAGAATGCCAGCTAAAATTTAAAACTTACAAAAGATCAATTTACACATTTATTTCTCTTTTAGCATTCCCCGAAAACAAACCATTTGAAACAGCTGATAGCAAGGCAGTTTCCACATCCAACCACTGGGACAAGGCCAAAAGCAACGAGGTGTCTGTTACCTTCACATTGTCCTCTGCTGCAGCCAAGGTACTAAGCTGTGAAATCACTGCACCCTGTTGAGCCTTTCTTTATATTCATGCATTGTTGACAAAAACTTGTTGACAAGAACTGATATTTTTTCCCAGAAACTGAACCATGTGATGATGGCCATGGCCCAGTTGCTTAACATTAGAATGCCAGGTTCTTATGAGATGACTTTCCCTCCCCAAAACCCTGAGATGCCTGGAGTGGATGGGCCTGGGAAAGGACCCGGCCAGTCAGGTATGCATTTAGAGAATATTTTGTTCATTTGGATTGTCCTGTTATCTAATTGGTTTAGGAAGTTTATAATACATGTCACAACAACTGGGTGTGAATCTTTGTCAAGAAATTTCTCATGTCAGCCCGCCACACCAAGTAATGCATTAAATGTTCTGAATAATTTACTTCCAATTTTTTGTCCTCTTTTGATGCCTTTCTCTTGCTTGTCATGTGAGTTGAGCAGAGTTGCTGTTCAAAAACTTTTGTCACTGTAGTAGAGTGACTACACTTCTAGGGAGACACTCATATACTTACATTTTTCTCAAAAATTAGTGCAAGAGTTTGTTTATTAATCCGTAAATTAAGACTAATATTAAGGTGATGGTGTTTTCCAGGGGCTCTGTGCACAAAGGACGGTGCTTCACCCAGTCAGGATGAGTGGCTAAGGCAGTTTGATGTGTCTCTACCAGGCTGTACATTGAAGAAACAAGTGGACATTCTGGCACTTATTAAACAGGTCAGTCATTACAGGTTTATTGACTTTTATTGATTATATTCCTTTTACTATATGTTTCTTGAAAGCTATAGTTCTCATATGTGCATTTTTCTCCCAGGAATTCCCAGAAAAAGAAGACAAACCAGTCCAGCACTGTTACACAACCAATGTAAATGACTTGGATGTGCGTCACCTTCCTATTATACCAGTGGAGGAATCTCCACCCCCATCACCATCTCCTCCACAACCTGCCCCACCTGTCCCAGTTCCAACTAGTGAAACTGAGCCTTCCAAAAAATCAGCTTCTCCATCCCCCTCTCCCTCCAGTCCCACCAGTGTCCAGATCAAGACTGAGCCTGAACAGGATATTGGTCTTTCTATTGATGCTGCTCAACGAACTGATGTCACAGAGTCTGAAGTTGCTGCTTCAGAGTCAGTCACTGATCCAGTAACTGCCCTTTCAGTTTCTGATCCTAGTGCTCTTACTGAAGATCAGCAGAATCTGAGTCCTGCTGCAAAGGAGGAGGACTCGTCTGTTGATCCAGGTCAACCTCCTAAAGATTCTCCCAACACCACGGAGTCTTCCACTAAGGCTACGAAGCAGCGCAGGCCTCTCTCCCCTAATGAGGAGATGGTACACCCCAAAGTGAAAAAATGGAAGGGGATTCGCTGGAAGCGTCTTCAGATTGTCATCTCAATACGTAAGGGTGGATCTAAGAAAGAGAGCAGCCGTGAGGTATCTGAGCTGATGGAACGCTTGCGCATTACTCTTCGACCAGAAAAGCTGCCCCGGGATAAACGTAAATGCTGTTTCTGCCACGAAGAAGGTGATGGAGCCACAGATGGGCCTGCCCGCTTGCTTAACATTGATGTGGACCTCTGGGTGCACCTTAATTGTGCCCTGTGGTCCACAGAAGTGTATGAGACGCAGGGGGGTGCCCTAATCAATGTGGAGGTAGCCCTGCGTCGCGGATTGCGGACTCTCTGTGCGTACTGCCAGAAAACAGGTGCCACCAACAGCTGCAACAGACTGCGCTGCCCGAATGTCTACCATTTTGCCTGTGCCATCCGGGCACGCTGCATGTTTTTCAAGGACAAGACAATGTTGTGCACTCAGCATAAGCTGAAGGGCCCCAGTGAAGATGAACTAAGCACATTTGCTGTTTTACGGCGTGTCTATATTGAGCGTGATGAGGTGAAGCAGATTGCCAGCATCTTACAGCGAGGTGACCGTATCCACCTGTTCCGTGTTGGTGGTCTCATCTTTCATGCTGTTGGCCAGTTGTTACCCTCCCAAATGGCAAACTTCCACTCACCCACTGCCATCTTCCCAGTTGGCTATGAGGCCACACGCATCTACTGGAGCACCCGTGTGCCCAACAAACGCTGTCGCTACCGCTGCCGCATTAGCGAGGATGATGGTCGCCCCCTGTTTGAGGTGCGTGTTCTGGAGCATGGCATGGAGGATTTGCAGTACCGTGACACTACTCCAGAGGGTAAGAATATATATACACTGCTCCCACTTTGTTATATGCTATCTCTCAGTCATGTACCTTTTTACATATTAAAATAACTCTCTTGACCATTGACTGAATTTACTTAATCGTCTTTGTCTTTAGGGATCTGGGACCGGGTAGTTCAGCAGGTGTCTAAACTCCGAGATGAATCGTCTATGTTAAAGCTGTTCACTGAGCATGTCAAAGGAGAGGAAATGTATGGCCTCACAGTTCATGCTGTCATGCGAATCACTGAGTCGGTAAGAATTTGCAGCAGGAAGGAATATCACTTTGTGTCCCGTTTATTTTGTATTTTATCACCCAGTTATAATTGAATCCCTTTACAAGGCAACATTCGTCATTTTGTCTGAGGGGGGCCCAAAGTGTCAGATTTTGAAAACCCCTGTTATAGATTGAACCAAACATCACAAGCAGACATGATATACAGAAACCTTGCCCAGACTCCCTGTGACTACAACCCTCGGGCTACATAGCTACACAAGTCATACTATGAAATAACAACTCTACTGTAAATAAAAGTGCGTGATTATCAATTTTTGTTACCTTGTTGTGTTTTAGTTGCCTGGAGTGGAGAACTGCCAGAACTATCAGTTCCGATATGGCCGTCACCCTCTGATGGAGCTCCCTCTCATGATCAATCCCACTGGCTGTGCTCGCTCTGAGCCCAAGGTCCCCACACACTGCAAGAGGTAAAGCAGTATTGCCTTAGCAATAAGCCGAAAGAAGCTGGACCTTACAGTAACACCTAACATGTTCTGGTGGGCTCATTATCAAGCAGATTAAAACCTGTGTGTTTGTTCTAAAATAATTTGAAACATTGTGTCTTGTTGGAAAGGCTTGTTAACTTAAATGTTAATGCTTTTGTACACGACATTGGCAAAAAATTATTATTATTATTATTATTTTTTTTTTTAATGATTATCTTGTTATATCATATTAAGATCATCATCATGTAAATGCATCTTTATAAATGACTGGATACCCACTCACACTTAGTTTTCTGTTTGTCTCAAGGCCTCACACTCTAAATAGCACCAGCATGTCGAAGGCCTACCAGAGTACCTTTACTGGAGAGCTCAACACACCATACAGCAAGCAGTTTGTCCACTCAAAGTCCTCCCAGTATCGGCGCCTGAAGACAGAGTGGAAGAACAATGTGTATCTGGCACGATCGCGTATTCAGGGCCTGGGTCTGTATGCTGCCAAGGATCTGGAGAAGCACACCATGGTCATTGAATACATCGGTACTGTCATACGCAATGAGGTGGCCAATCGCCGTGAGAAGATCTACGAGGCACAGGTACATCAAGAAAATACTGGATCCAAAAGTACACAAAAAGAATTCCTTTTGGTTGAAAATTTACAGAATGCAAAAAAATTACAACTGGACAACACTTCAGGGCCAACAAAAAGAATCAGGTCTGTAAAAAAGAAAATTAAAGTTTGAATTGATGGGCATGTATCAACCTTTTCTGTTTTCTTCGTCTAACTTAGAACCGTGGGATCTACATGTTCCGCATCAACAATGAGCAGGTGATTGATGCCACTCTGACAGGTGGCCCAGCTCGGTAAGTGTTAATTTGTTACTTTTTGCCTCATTGTAAACCCTTGAGATGAGTAGGTTTTTTTTTTTTTTTTAAACTGACCTTTTTTTTTTTTTTTTTTTTTCTCCTTTCCAGCTACGTCAACCATTCCTGTGCCCCCAACTGTGTTGCAGAGGTTGTAACATTTGACAAAGAAGACAAGATTATCATCATTTCCAGCCGCAGGATCCCCAAGGGAGAAGAGGTGCGGTGCATTAAAAAACTGACCACTACTCACTCTTGCATATTGCCTTAATTTCACTACCTTTTGTATGTTTTTGAAGTTCATTTTAAAATCTGAGCTGCTGTTAACTGTATCCGTTTCTTAATTCCAGCTGACTTACGACTACCAGTTTGATTTTGAGGACGATCAGCACAAGATCCCTTGCCATTGTGGAGCTTGGAATTGCCGCAAGTGGATGAACTAACGAGAAGACAAAAAAATGGAGAACTTCCCTCTCACTGGTGCCAGAACACTCCTGCACCAAAGCCTTTGAATCCTACATAGCCAGTGCATAAGCTGTTCTGAAAGATATGGATGGAGGAAGGCTGGCCTCCGCCATTGATAGACTAAACGGTGAGACCTGTAGCCAAAGGTTTGAAGAGCATTAATCAATAAAAGCAACCGACCACCTCCATCAGCAGCAGCTTGATGGTGGACTGACTTTCATGTTTGGACTAGTGAATCACCCTTTCCTCAGCCAAAACCCTTTTCCCCTTTCGACTGTTCTCAATAAGCTTGCAGTGGCTGGAAAACAATCCTCAACATCTACCAAATGATTCTGACCCTCTGATATCAATACTCGTAGAGCAGAGCTCACCTGGAGCTGCGACAAAAAGCCATTTTAAAATACTAAGAATGAACTAATGATGCATTTTTATGTTTTAAGTCGGACCTATTTCCTGTCCCACCTAACCACACCTCCCCCTTACCTCCCAGAAAAGGCACTTTCCCATCAAGTCATCAATGAAGACAACACGGATATTGGCTAGCTAGACAATCTTGATGTGGCTCTGTGTAAGAACTACATATGATCGATGGAAAAAAGATGTAAGTTAATATAAAATTTGAGATGCTATTGATCTATGGCTCCAGAGGCACCAGATGTTCTGACTGTGTGGAGTCCCAAGGTGGGTTAGTTGGACCCAGTCTACCTCATTGATTTAGCGGGAAATAACTGCTTTGTATGAAAACTGTTAACTGCTACTGTGGAACCAGGGGGGAAAGGGGGAATGTTTTTATGGGCTTAGCCTTCTCGGACAAGCAGGGAATCTTAAGCAGCAGGTTTGCTCTATCTACTCTATGCTGATAATGATTTACAAAAATGAGCCAACATAATTATTCATGAATTATTTATACAGAGGAAATATATGACAGTTTTGATAAGATATTGCATTAAAATCACAATCAGAAGCTTAAGTGGGTGTCCTGTATGCCACCAAATCATTCTGGATATTGATGTAGCTTTTTCTTTTTTTTGTACTTTTTATTTATGCGTCTCAAAACCATGCTATTAGCTGTGTGAAAGCACAATAACATCCACCTTTTAAGTTGCTTAAGACAGTAATGGTGAGTGAATGGCTCTAGGATCACAGGACACAGTCTTTGAAGAAGACTATGAAGTCTAAAATTAACCAAGTTTGCTTGTCACTTCATACATTGAAGTTCCACTTGTTGAAAACCAGCCAGTGGATGCATGACTACTGTCCCATTTAATGCTTTTTATTCCCCAGCAACTCAAGTCTTTTCACAACTCAACCTTAAACTTTGAATCATGCCTCTTCCTCTCTGTATGATTTAGTGGACTGTTGTTAAACTTTACTGTAGTAAGTCTTCCTCTGCCTGAGTACAGCCTGCAGTGTTTCTACTTCCCTTGTAGTGTGCTTTTCTAGTGCTGGTACTGTCCTCTCGAGGCTGAACTGATGGCAGGGAAAGACTTATTGGAAAAAAGGGCATTTGTTTTCATTTCTATGTAAGATGAATGAAAAAAGTCTTTAAAGGGAGCTTTACTGAAACTCCACCTTCCCATACTACTTTGTTTCCTCCTTCCCCTAACCTAAGACCTCACATGATTTAAAAATGCAAAGTTGTACAAACTGTATATATAGTATATGCATTAGGGGACAGCAACTCTTTATCCAGCCCCTTTGTAATCAATAAAGTCAAAAGTGTAGAGAAATAAAATTGAAAAAAAAAAAAATCAACCACTGGATATCATTTTAACAAAGATAAAGCTGTATATAAATATAAATATATGTAAAATGGCAAACTAATATCTTTATGTATATGAACCAGAGTGTTTTGCATTTACCTGTTTTTCTATTAGTGTTTTTTGCTATAAGCTCTCAGAGATAAGTTTGTTAAAATAGGTATGAGAAAATGTCTGGTCTTCTCCAATCGGTTGCAAGGAGAAGCTGAGGTGATTACAAAACTGTTTGGATTCATGTGGAGAATCGTTAATTAAGACATGAAAATCACTTCTTGCATAAAGCAGTACAATGGTGCATAGCATTTGTATTTATGTAATATTGTTCGTGTTTATTTTCTTTTTATTTATGCTACTGCTTGTTGATTACCAAAACCTGTCCCTTAATCAGTTACAATTGGATTAATATACTCTTGAATGGAAAATCTTGAATTCCCTAGAATATTGTCAGTGTTTTTTTGTTTTTTTTTGGTTTGTTTTTTAAGTATCTTCCCTATAGAAGTGAATGTGTTGGTAAACCTTGTGAAATGGTTACTTGGCCTAATGTATGTTATGATGTAATACTCAAAGTTAATCCCATACTTAACCTGGTAATGAATTGCACTCTCTTAGTATAACGGAGAACTTCTTTAAAGTGGTAGATATTGATCAAGTATCCGAAGCAGTGATATATATATTTTTTGGTATGTTTCTATTTCAAGGGAAGACCATGACGAGACATTTTGCCGCTCACTGGATTTTAGCCTGAATAATTTTTAACTTCTCTGAATCTTAATTTAAGTTCTCTGCATATCTTATAATTTAATAAAGTTTGCTCAAATTGAAGGTTTTTTTTAACCTCACCTACTTTTTAAAAAGATGTTGCATCTGTACAGCAGAGATACTTTTAGGGAATATGAATAAATATAATGATCATTTTTATTGTATGTGGCATGTTTTGTATGGATATTATTTTGAATTGTACATATTTTTTTCAGGAAGCCAGAGGTTGCATCTCTTTATATACAGCTTTCCCACTCCCTTTCCCCTTCATCTTATTTCTTTGTCTGCTTTTGATTCTTGTAAAGGAAAATAAAATGCATTTTAAATATGTGCTAATTTTTCTTTTTTTTTTTTCTTTTGAACTCAAAATCCACAAAGCATTGACATTGACCTTGAAGGTTCATTCTTGACCTTTTGAAACATTAATTTACTAAAAAAAAAAAAAATCTTAATTGATATCTGGCAGAGCTTTCTGCCACATCTCATGGCCTTCATCACCTGTTGGGAGCTTGGTTAGGTTGTCATGGAGATGGTTTCGTCATCATCATATGACAAGTGTGGAACTTTGCTCGTGTGATTACAGGTTGAGGTTGTATATGAAAAGACCTAATTATCTGACCAAGGCCACAAGATGTGACTTAAAGCTCTTGGAAACAAATCTAAAAGTTGGACCACGAGTTACGAATTATCCGCAAAAGCATTCACTTTCGTTTCTTCTAGCTTTCAGGTTAAGACAACTGCCACTAACCCATGAAAAAATGCAATTTACTAGGTTCACAATTTCAATTCAAGTCAGTCTTAAAAAAAATAGTCAGGTGCCCATATGAACACAAACAGTTTTTGCTGGCTACAATCACTCCTCCTGTTGCCATTGGCCATTAAGAGATCTCTTCCTGATGGGCCTCCAATGTAAGTGATGGGGCAAAAAATGCGCAGTCCTTGTTCAAAATGCATTCCACAGTTTATCTTAAGTTAATCTTCTTAAGTTAGTCTTTTTAATGCATAATTCTCTCTTTGTCTTACCATCTGAGGAAACACAAAGGGAATTTTGCAAGTCTTTTTAGTACATAATTCCTTTTTCCTCCTTTTGTTCCCAGAAACAGTAACACATAGAGGGAGTAATGCATTAAAAAGACTAACTTTGTAAGATACCCACTTGATTTGATTAATACAGACGGCTGAAGCCTCACATTATCTTGAGATAAACTTTTAATATATTTTTGCATGGAACAAGGACTGTGGCTTTTGTTCCCCATCACTTACGTTGGAAGTTCTTTAGAAAGGGATCTCTTAAAGGGGAGCTCCACTGACTTTACAAATGTCTGTTTACAGTTCTATTTTGTATGTGCAAAAAGTTGTATAAAATCCTTTTGTGGCTCCAGTGGAAGCTGTGTAAAGTCTGATAAATTGCCTCAAGTCATTTGAGGCAACATCGGCTGAGGCTGAAAACTAAAAGTTTGAAAATTGAGAAAAAAAAACCCATCTCTGCTTGAGGCTAGCGGATCATGGTAAACATTAACGGTTACTGATATAACACACCTGAATCTCTGACCAGACTTGTCGGAAGATTAGTTGCATAGTGGGTAATGTAGACGCAAGGTTTTGACAAGGAAGAAGAATGCGCAGAATTTAAAAAAAAACAAAAAAAACAAAAAAAAAGACATCTCTGGTTTTGCTGCATCTATTTTGATCCTTTTTGAACTATCCATTGTGAGTTTGACAGTGTGATGGGAGTGCAAAGCTAAATCAGTGGAGCTTTTTAAAAAAAAAAAAAACTTCTGTATGCATGCTAAATTTTGCGACAGCTGTTGATAATGAAAACACCATACGATATCTTGAATGAGCAGCACAGTTGAACTCACAAATAAGAAAAAGAGGAATTTATTGTATATCATCTATATACACTTTTGAACTACTTCTGAAAAGATTTGCACAACATGATTTTTGAAATAAGTATTACTTATGAACAAGATGTCTGATAGTCATATACCCATGGCAACAAACCAAACATGGACAGGAGTTTTGACAATTTTGGTTCAACCGACAGCAGTCTCCCATTTCCCCTCCCAGCTCTCCTCCACTACGCTTTGCCTGCTGAACTTTTACCCATGTTAACAGTAGCAGCAACAATTTTGGGGTACACAGCCAACAACATTTAAAAAAAAAAAAAAAAAAAAGAAAGAAAGACAAGGAAGAAGGAAAGACAGATCTTAAGTTCCGCTACATCAGTGCAGAGGACCCAGTGTTCGAGACAACATGCAAAATGGATACCAATATGACACAGGGATTCTGGATCAAATGATGACATGGCTAACATTAACTAAAGTCCATGTGGACATTAACAGTGCAGAGCCGAACGGTGACAAATGTCAGTGTAATACTTTCATAGTCTTGTCTGCAGACACCTGCAGCTGCAGGCGACAAAGTAGAATGAAAACGTGCACTTTACAGCATGTCAGTCTTTGACGTATAACCTCTGAACTACTACTCATATCTAACTGTATGTTCCTTGTGTGTGAACTGTTAGCGGTTGTCTTTAGGATTGGGAGAATCAGAATTCAAGGTTTATATGATATATTTATATTTTATCCTAAATATTCCAGTGTCAATGAGTAAGAGATGTTACCCCGGAGGACGCATGTAGAAACAGTTCTGCATTACTGAGCTCTGAAAAGAACTCAAGCAATTCCATCAATTATACATTAAATTTAAGAAAAAAAAAGAAAAGAAAAAAAAACAGAAGTTGCAGCAAAATTATCTGGGATCAGTAGTACCACCAAATTGCCATGAGAGGAGAAAGTGAAAAAAAAGATTCCAGCAAATGACACAGTCTATTTCCGGGCACAGTTAGAAACCATGCAGACAGATCAAACAACAGACTTCTGAAAGTACCATTCAAGCAAAATGTCACACCGGTGCTTGTGGCATAAAAGGGGAGGGGGGAAAAAAAAAAAAAATGCATGTTTTATATACAAATCATATGTACCCATCAGTAGTGTGTAATGAAAGTCAAAAGAAAACACCCATCATTATGTCTTTACATAAAACACGAAATACATTTAAAAAAAACAAAAAAAACCAAAACAAAACAGTATTTTTCCATTGCCATTTCATACGCCTCTTATTTGCTCAGTGTGCACGATGTCATTGCCTGTCACCGATGGGGTTATGGCTACATCCATATTTGAACTGAGTGTCTTATTAGATGAACGCAATAACCCCTTGATCTTACATCTGAAAGATGGTGAAGACTTGGACTGAACTACATTAATTTTCATATCAAGACTCTGGCTTTTCACATCTCATCTCACAGTGTTCATCAATATGAAATAAAAAAATATCAACAAATAAATAAAAACACAACCATCCCAAACATTATCCCTGCCACATTTCAAACTAACACCAGGACTGGACCACATCCGTTATGTGATACCTGCAGGTCTCACACATGATGAGGAAGCTACAGTTGAGTGCAACTAATTTCTGTTTTTAGGATATTCAAGTGAGGGATTAAAAAGCACATTCTGGCTGTTCATGCTTAATAAACCAAATGTCCAATAACTGCTTTTGTCTAATGAACTACAGCCTATACCAGAGGACATCTGACAGTCTTAGAAACATGCTAGTAGTCCAGACACCTTTTACACACACAACTACAAACAGTGCTTCAGCCTCTTTCCCCCTCACACTCTGACAGCGACAGAATGTGATGTTGTGTGGCCAACAGATTATGAAGTTTAGCGTTATTATTTTTTAAACTTAAAACCCACAACATGCTTGACTCTTCTGGACAAGGTTAGTCCTTCATGGGAAAATTTGAGAGAGGTAAAAAAGATCCAAAAAAAAAAAAAATCCCATCACTGTACAATAGTAATAATTCCTGCCATGGGAAATGAAGACAAAAAAGGGCGAGTGTGATGATATTAACAGTGGTAGTGCTGTAGTGTTGTGGCCCATGGAGTAGGGGGGTCAAAGGGAACAGGGAGGAGACACAAGGATCAAAGGGAGATTGAGGGGGGGGTCAGGAGGGGTAGGGGTGATTCTCAGTAGTTTTGGCTAAAAAGGTGAGGTAGGCCTTGTCACAACTTGGAGTGTGGCTTTAAAACTGGCAGGGTTTTCATTTGCAGTCTGTCTTTAGTGTTTGTTTCCTATGGGAGTGTGGTCTGGTTGTGCGTCTCCAATGCGTCTTTTTTTCCGCCACCTGGTGCTCACATTTTGACATCCTCCTCCACGCTGAGCTGAGACAGAGTTTTCTTGATGCGCAGGGCGGTCAGTCTAGCCGCTCCGTTGGCGTACCAGCACTCCCTCATGATCTTCCCCATCACACGCAGTGACTGCACAGGAAAGGAGACAATGGGTCGGATTGACAAAAAAAAAAAAAAAAAAGTTTTAGTCTAAAACATTCTTGCAGCAGGGTACCTACTTTTAAAGCTGGTGGATGATGACTTCAAATCAATTATGATGACAAAAACTAATTCCCTACTGTGGAAATATTATAAATCAATCCTTCAAAGTTTAAGGGGTCAGCTCTCAGAGAAACCTTTGTACCTACATTAGGAAAATAAGGCCTGTGAAAACACTATTCAATACATTTTCAGCGGTGACCCATGTACTTTTTATGAAAAGATATAATACAATAAAATAAACTGTTGGACCTTTTATATGATATAACAAACACCGTGGAAAAACAAAATTATAAAAAAGGAAGTAAAATTAGACTATCATATTAATTTAATACTCCCCGGCAACACTGATTTAGAAGCCTGGATTACTCAACAGCCACTGAATGTATTTTTTAGAAAACTGTCAGTGCAGTTGTTGGATTTTGGAAAATACATGGTGTGAAATACCTCATAGCTCTGCCACCAGTTGGGAACATTGGGCCTCAGTTTCTGGTCACACACCACCTTCCTCATCTCCTCTATGGAGGGGTCAGACGGCACGAGGTCATAGTAGGGCAGCTGGTACTCCTCGTGGATACCTGCAGTACACAAAGGAGAAGCCTTCTAAGTCTCTGGTTTCATGTTCCTGTTCATTAGATCGATTCCTTCATGTGAAGAACATTTAGTTTTTTCATCAGCTGCCGTCTGCGGTCTTACCTCCTGCATTGCACCGACGTGCAATTTCCCAGTAAACCAGGCCCAACGCGTAAATGTCAGCACACTTGAAGGAATCAAAGTGTTTCATGTTGATGGTCTCGTCCAGAACTTCTGGAGCCATATACCTGGGGTGGACACAAAGGGTACAAGCAACAAATAAGAATTTTTATATGACCTTTTCAATGATCATGTTCAGTGAAATTCAAGGTTCAAGGAATCAAAATTGTGATGTTTAGGGATAATACAGGTCCCTGGTCAAAAGGTCCCAATTTTTAATGGCCACCATATCAGCACAAATAAACATCCATCACTGGGTTTTCCTGAAAGGTCCAAAGAGCTTGGGCAAATGAATCAGTCTGGCTAAGATATTTAAAAAATGAATAGTCACCAAATTTTCAAAGCTATTAGTTCATTTCAGAATAATAAAAGTTTAATTTTAATTTCATAAACTTCCATCTAGTTAAAAAAGGATAAGGCTGGCGAAACACTCTATTTTTGTTACTGTCGACAAATTCCATAAAAAGACCAAATGAAACAATGCATATCTCGATACTTTCCAACTATTCTCCCCTCTTTGTAGCACTCAGCCCCAAGGGAAAGGAAATGATTAAAAAACAGCGTATGAATACATAGTTTCATTCTTAGTAAGGCTACATAATTTCCCAAAACGGATGGGCACTGTAGTTCTTAAACACATTTTTCTCAAACAGGAGTATATAAAGCATCTGTTTTTGTTTAGAGCTTAAGACAAGTAGTCACTAGTAGGAATTTACAGCAGCAGGACAGTGTTTAATGTGGGACTTAGATTACACTGACCATATTCATTGTAATTAGCAAACATGTCTGACAGTTGAATAGTGTGGCTCATTAGTGCGTTTTTAATAGTTTTTGGACACCATGGAGGCCTAAGGCACCGAGTAATAATATGGCTTTGGCTACACTGACAATATTTGTTGGTAGGATCTTTTCACTGCTGTTTTTGATCTTTACATGGGATTTGCTGACAATAATAAAAGACTTCACCTTCAAATACCTGCAGGATCCCTAACGGATAATTAGATTTGCGTGCTTATGAGTGAATGAGTATGGAAACATTTACCTCTTCGTGCCCACACGCTGGTTTGGTGCTATATCGATTGTGTCTGTGATGGACTCGTGGCGGACTGCCAGGCCGAGGTCAGCTATGGCACACATGCTGTTCTTCTTAACCAGGATATTTTTAGACTTGAGGTCACGGTGAGCAATGCCAGGCTTACCTGCAAGAGAACAGATAACACATCATTACATTTTCCTAAGGAGCTCGGCAGAAAAAGCACACTAGCTGAATGTAAATAACTGATGCGTGCGCTTTCGCGTTTCTGCTGCGTTCAATTGCTTATTCACCGTAGTCGCTTCATGCCGCGTTTTAACATGACAAGTTCATCTCACCCTGAGTACCGAGGATCTCCATGTGTAGGTGTGCCAGGCCGCTGGCAGCTGACAGCGCAAGTTTGATCATGCCCTCAATGGTGACAGAGTAGTGGTTCAGGTAGTCAAAAAGAGAGCCATGCTCATGATAGTCTGACACCAGCCAGAGCTGAGTCCATGTGCCATTGTCTGACAGAGAGCAGAAAAACAATAAGAGTCAGCGAACATGCAATTCACATGTAGGAATATACACATGATATTAAATCTCACTCAGTTATGGTTGCTTAAACTAATAGTGAGAAGTTCAAAATAAAATTTCTAAACATCAACAATATGGTTTCCTTTTACCTATCTGTACCTCCTTTTAATTTAGTTTGCAAATGACATATTCTTACTTTAACTTGATTGTAATGTAGGTGGGTCTAGGAATTCACCTAAACAATGTTGCTTTCATTGTATGTTTTGGACAAATTTCTGAAACATTCATGTGAATGGTCCAAATCTTCACACAGCCCACAATCTTCCTCACCTTTATTGTCTGCAGCAATGAATCCTAAGATGTTTTCATGTCGCAGCATGATTGTCTGGTAGATCTCGGCCTCTCTGAACCAGGAGCGCTCCTCTCTGGATGAGAAGATCTTCACTGCCACATCTCCTCCTCTCCACTTCCCTCTCCACACTTCACCAAAACGACCTTTTCCTATTATCTCCTGCAGCACAATGGTCCTGGCCACCGTCCGCTGCACAAACAGGGGTAAACCTGCAGGGGGCAGTAGAGAGACAGACAAAAAAATTAGCTATTGTTCCCTGTATACTTACTTTGTAGATGCGGGGTGGTGGAAATACCCGCAGAGGATTATAGGTCAGGATCGTTTTCACTAGTGTTGCAGTCGAGTAATCGCTCATTTGCATATTTTTTGATTGACATATGAAGAACTGTTTTGCTACTGCTCTTGCTGACAAGAAAGGACACATAAATATTAAAGAAAATTTGTTTTCCAAAGACAAATACATTTTTCTCATTACATCAGGTAGTCAGCATGAACTGACCAGAGCCTGATCCGGAGGTGGACATGTCATAGATGAGGTCCTGCAGGGTCTTGTCCTTGGCCAAGTAGAGATGGTCACAAGAGGGGTCCTCTACCTCCAGCCTCTGCCTGTGGCTGTAGGCCCTCTGGTGATACTGGAACAGGAACACGCCAACCATCAGCAGCACACATAGCAGGAACACCGGCCCTGCGATGACCGCCACCAGCTCCACTGGCCCCCAGGGACTTCCTGGGGCCGACCAGCCAACCCCCTTTGTCGGGACTAGGATGGCAAACGAAACATACGGAGAAGCAGAGGAGATTAAATTATACTGTTTCAATGTTAAACAGAAAGAAGTCTGATATTAATGATGGAGCCTCACCTGGGATTTTTAGGTCAAAACTGTTGCAGTAATCTACATAGCAGCAATGTGTGTTGAGCACGCCTTCGGCACTCAGACAGTAGAAGGGCTGTCCAGGGGGAACCAGGTTGTCCCGGTTAATACAGATGCGTACGTGTTGCTCCTTCCCCTTGATATAGTATGTGGAAGCCATGCAGGCGCCATCTGTCTCACACTCATAGCCTGTCGTCTCACAGTTTGTGCAGTTACAACGCAGAGCTGCAGGAAAGGACAGAAGTGAGTTAAGTAAATTACAATTTGTCAGATAGAGGCCATTTCAATTCTCCATTTTGTCCCACAGGGGGCAAGCTAACCCCACAGGTTCAACACAGGATGTAAAGAGTTTAGTGTCCCAGTCTGCTGTAGGCACTTTGTGACATGCAGACACAGAGCTTGGAGTTTAGCAGCCGCAGCCAGACAGCCTTGACGGCCCTGAAATCAGATCCTTCACTGCAGATGAACCCAAACACGCAGGGTAGAGACGGACCTGCCCAGTGGGACAGACAAAGTGAAACACAACAAGGGGAGAGGGCTCCTGCCAAATCCCCAATGCAGCATTCTGCTCTATGCCTGTCCTTTCTTTCTTTCTCACCCTGACACAGAGAGCTGCAACTGTTTAAGCTAATGAGACTGGAGTTTTATTAAACACAGTACACTCCTGCGCAGGGACCTATTAAATCTGACAGAATGGAACTCCTGCCGCCACCATAATAAAAATACAATGGTCCACCTACACACTCAAATGAGGTCAGTGCCAGAAAGTCCGCACAAATCTGCCACATCTAAAACAAAACCGGCGTTCGTTGGGCAACCCAGAGAGCAAGAAACTGCAAACTGATTAGATTTGGAGTGAAATTTGATTTTCAGTCACAGCACACATGCTTCTCATTTGGAGTAAGGTCAGCACAGAAGGCTTCTTCCAAGGTTTTGTACTTCCAAACAGTGCAAAGCAGGACCAGGCAAGGTTAAATGGTTGTGGGACTAGTTTTCACATGGGTATAACACAAGGAAGCAGCTAAACGCAACTGAACCCCAGTCAGAGGTAAATGATAAACTGTCTGACTGACAACAGGGCCGTGAGTGAGGCCTGACAGGCCAAGCGCTGAACCTTGGTCAAAACAAAGGCTGGACCACTCAAGACTAATCGCTGTGGACTTAGCGAAGACAAAACCATCGTACCAACAACGACAGAGGAGGAGACACAAAGCAGAGAGGAATTTCAATCGTTATTCTTCAACAAAAAAAGAGGCTCAGCATCGATTGGACCGCTGACAATGTCTGGCCTAGAGGAAAGAAAAGATTTTAAGAGTGGCAAGCTTCCACTAATCCTCTGTCTTATCCTGAGGGTTTCTTTGACCTGATGAGCTCACTGATCTTCCCTGTTTGTACCAACTCTCTGTCAAAAGGTGTCAGCAGATTTTAACACATTCTTGAAACAACTGAGTCGTTACACCACAAGGCTTTTGTTCAATATGGTTTAGTTTAAAAAAAAAAAAAAAAAAATGCTCAAAATGACTGATATACTGATTATGAAATGTAACATCTAAGTGGACAAAGCCACAAACCCTGGTGTCATGGGAGTGGTTTCTAATCATCTGAACTGGGAGGTTGCATTCTGCGTGGGAGCATTTTTTGCACGTAGCATGTGTGCTGATGTGTCTATGCTTGTCGACTGAGTGGTAACTGGAAATGTGGAACATTTGAAGCAGTGTTTCAGTAATATTTCTCATCTGTTTGGTGTTTGTGTGTGTGTCTTTCTCTCCGGGAGGTGAGCGGGAAAGTGGCAGGAACTCTTGGTGGAGTGTGTCCAAATTCACTAAAGTTCGCATGCAGATGGAATTTCCTGCAGATTACACAGAGGTGAAGCAGGCTGGGGCTGATAAAGAGAGAAAAACAAGCCCAGTGCCACATCACGCTAATCTACAGTATTAATGGTGCAAATATTTTAGCTAAAGAGAACAGATGACGAGTAACAGCAGTAGGTCAAAAAGCTGGACAACACTTGATATCCATCAAATTCAGACGACTTGAAATCCTCCTTCCATCAGGCCCCTGTTTTGGAGGCCCTCTGTTTACTGCTTCTCATTGAAATAAAATCAATCTTTAGCAAGTGAGTTCAGACAGGAGCCATTTTTGATCAATCCATCCTCAAAGCAAGAGTGACATTAAAAAAAAAAAAAATGTTTTTGAGAGGAGTTTCTCACAAGAATCAAACTGAAGACTATATATGTGTTCCTACGACAAACATATTGCACCAATATACAGCAATAAATCAACTACAGCAAGCTGATAAGAACACCATGATCTGAAAAGAACATGCGCATTCATCATGGAGAGTCTGTGTGTGGTAAGACAGACGGTACACAGACATATAGACAGAAGCTCAGGAAGGAAACCAAACATGGCTGAAAACACACACATTCCCTTCTCAAGTCTGCCATGAATGGTTTGTGGTCTACCAAGAGTTTGGTTTGTGGCAAGTCTTCCTTTTGGTTAAAGGCTACCTTGTGGCTATAGCATATGTAGGCTGCCTCCACACAAACAAGCAACACTATGGCTGCCAAATAAAGAACATCTATGACAGAATATGTAATTTTATATATTTATAGAGATAGAAACCATTTATAGATTAAAAACAACTTAATCCCGTCACCTAACAAATTAAAGTAATTCATCACATTGAAGCAAAAAATCCCGTGAACCCAATAAGGTCACAAAATAGTTGTGCTCATTGATTTGTAACATTGCCCATTACAACCAGAGATATTAAAGGGATACCGCTATAGAAAAACCTCTATTACCACAATGTGAAAACTTGACCTGAAAATAAGAGGTATAATCAAACGACGTCCAAGTAAGAACTCCTGGCCCACTAGCATTTACCCAAATGTCATGTTGTTTGCTCTGCATATCTCACTGGATTCAGAGCAGAAGTGTTACAAAGCTAGGCTAGGAATAGTATCAAGCCTAAATATAAATGGATCTGAGTAGAGGCTGGGTGCATGTGGTTTTTGAGTGAACTCTGCTCTTGCATCCACATAATTGGTGGTCTTTACACTGGTCCTTTGTGTGGAGATTAAGACAACATGAGGAGGGATTGGACTGGCCCTGCATGAACAAAGAGCAGAGTGGAGTGGGGGAGCGCACTTCCGCGTGGAGCAGTGAAGGGGGATGGGTGGCTTGTAGGGTACAGACCGAGGTTAACAGCAACAACCCTGATGTTTGGGGGCTGCTCTGGACCAGACAGGATGGGGGCTGGTCCCAAATTGGGCAGGACAATACAGAGAGGAGGGAGCAGGGGGGTACCCAGCGAACTTACAGAGCCCCCCAGCTGCGATTGAGGTCTACCCAAGTGACCAGCTGTGACCGTCATTAAAACCCAGTCTAGACTTTGACTTACAGGAGGGGGTAAATAACAGGAAAAGGGATCAGTGGAGGAAAAGGGGAGAACACAGCAAAAAAAGTTACTCCTTTGAGCTGCTAGTGTGTGAAGTTCCTATCATTCCGTTCATGTTGAGACAGGAAATAGCAGACGTAGTGAGGAAGGGATTAATAAAACATTACTGCCATAACCGGCGTCACCTTAATGTGGACCCAACAAAAAACCACAGCCTAGTCCCATTCCAAACAACTTTACACATTAACCTTGATGATCGTGTTTCATGTTTGCGATGTGTTGTTCAGACTTACTCTTGCAGAGCAACCCTGTCAAAACAAAGGTGAACTTTCAAGTATGGTAAAATGATAAAGTCTGCGGAAAATACTCTTAAGCGAGCTCAGCGCAGTGTTGCAGGGCTACTCAAACTCAGTGGGTTTCTGGGGGCAAAGTGACGCAGACAGAGACAGTCTGTACGGGCGTGTGTTCGGGGAGCAGAGCACCATTACCAAAATGCACTGGCTGAAATTAGATCCATACAGATACCAGACTGAGAGCTGATCAAGACAAGCAGACGCCACCAGACAGTGTGAGTGCAACACACACATGGGCGCACACACATGCACACACTACAACTGTGTCCTAATCAATGCTAGGGGAAGGAGGAAAGTCATTACCTTTGTCTGCATTTCAGGGTTAGATTACTGATCTGATTCAAAAGTGAGGTCTCTGGGGCTGAGGTTGCTCCTACTATCTCTACAAACCACCACCCTCTAGGCTACGTCTGTCTGTCTGTCTGTCTGTCTGTCTGTCTGAGTTCAAAAGGCATACAATTGTGAGCACAGGCTCAATTCAGGCTTGCTGCTGATACCGGTGCTCAAATTCCCAAACTGGTCAGTGCTGCCTCTTTAATGGCCTAGTATGTTACACTACTGTGAGCCAATTTATCAGCCATGTGACTTGAGCCTAAAAACCCTTTGAGTATTAGCAGACCAGAGACTTAACAATTACTCTTTTTTTTCCCCCTACAACTGTTATTAAAGTTTTACTCTGGCTACAGCTATGGTTGGGTATCAAACCACTGTTTTGGTACTGAAAAACAAAAAACAAAAAAAACCCAAAAATAAAATAAAAAAATAGAATCAGACTCAGTAGAGCGCATATCTCCGCCAAGGTGAAAAAAATACCCTATTTCGCAATGTTAAGGAAATTGAGAAAAAAAACTTTTCCTGGATCCAACCCTTTAACGGGATCCACACCAAAATTCAATGGGTTATTCCCCAGCCCATGACCCACCTCTCCACCAAGTTTGGTGCAAATTGGTTCGGTACTTTTTTCCTGCTGACAAATAAACAAACAAAGCAACTAGAAAATGCGCCCAGAAGAGCGCAGACCTCCACCAAGGCCAATGTCAAAAAAGATACACCAGACTACAGAGGAACATTTTTAAACTCATCGGGATTTGCCCCAAAATTTAATGTGTTATTCCCTGGCCCATGCCCCATCCCTCCACCAAGTTTGGTTCAAAAATCCGCTCAGTACTTTTTACATAATTGTGCTGACAAATGAACAAACAAACCAACAACCAGACAGGGGTGAAAACATAACCTCCTTGGTGGAGGTAAAAAAAAACAAAAAAAAACCCAAAACAAAAAAAACTACTTTGACTTAAGTAGTGCCTAATTAGGCAAGTTTTTTTTAATGTTTGCTTGGGTTTAGACAACATTTAACAGCTAAGACCTTTGGCTTCTTTCTTAAATGAAAAAAAAGAGGTTTATAGAAAAAAAAATTTCAATGTATGGTATTGAAAAAAAGTATACTTTAGTATCCGTACTGAAGCTCATGTATTGCATTGGCATTAGTATAGAAAGTTTCCAGACAATACCCAACTCTCACTTCAGTGTAATATTAACTCCATATTGAGGGCTACCATTTTTTACAAGAATTATATTTTACTTAATTTTAAGACCTAGATTTTTTGGTTATGCAAGCTTTCACTGTCTAAATTGCTAAAACAAACCAAACAGAATAAAAATATTTAACAAAAAAGAAAACTGACAAGTCATCAGAAATACCATTTTAAATCAAACACTCTATATCGTATACAATGATCCCATGGTGTTGACAGTGGAAAAACAAAAAATGATTATAATCTACTGTTATTTTGCCAACAGTGCATAAGAAGATAATGTTATGACACCAAAACAATTTCTTCTGGTTATTATCATCATCAAACATTCCAGCCCCATCGCTTTGCTGTTGTAGGAAATACACAAGAACGGTCACAAAAGGTTCTGCCATATTACTACTGAAATCTTACCATCCTAATAAAATTACATTTACTACTCAAAAAAGGAACAACTTTGCATAGTGGAGTTTATTCCAAGAATTATTGCCTCACTGCCATATGAAACACACTTGGGCTCTTTTTAAAGTAATGTCACCATGGAGGCCTGAGAAAGGCTAGAATGCAGAGGTTTAAATTGTACTTCAAGAACTAGTTAGATAATATACGCTCACACAATATTCACCAAGCAAAAACAATCTTACCAACCACACCAATCAAAGCAAATCATTGTCATGGCAGTATTGAAGATAACTTGACAAGTCGACTGCACACCTTCAAGCAGAATATAGGAGGCAGAGCAGGTCTAATCTGCATTCCAACAGCAGCCAAAAAAAAAAAAAAAAAAAATCATGCACCTCTACAGAGAGACACTTACTGGAGGATGTGTGTCAGGTTTAGCCCTACAGACATGAACCTGAATAGCTACTGGGTCTATCTGCGTGCACTATGACAATAACAACTCTCTATCACCAAGAACATAAAGTATGGCAAAAACACCAACGCGTATACTACAAAGACCCTTTAAACAAAGTGCTCTGTATAAATTAATGGCATAGAGAAGCGGGCAACTGAGAAGTGGGCAGGCTCTGCGGTGGTAGTAATCCCTTGTGGTTCAACATCAGTAATGGCGGAGCTGGGTCAGTCAGAGGCTATGCTGTCTGCTGTAGCAATTAGGGCTCTGTGCCTCTGGGCCAACGGAGGTCATTAACAACACTGGTCATTATGGAGGGAGAACTAGACCACCCCAGACCTGACCTGACCTTGTCTGGCTCAGTGCCACATTATAGAAACTGTTGGTAAACACAAATAGCTGAGGAGGAGGTTTTGGGCCAGGAAGTAACATGACATGTTATACAGGTGATGTGCAACTTCATTTGATCATGATTTAGCTGCAGGGATCCGGCAGCCTAAAAATCCATCTATCTAGAGTGGGCCTCGACAACTGCTACAACTTTATCAGAAAAAACAAAACAACTTTCTCCCATAACAGGTCTGGAAACACCCCCCCCCCCCCCACACACACACACACACACGCGCACCAAATTCTGTTCTCTTTACATGCACACACACCTTTGAACCAAATAAGTTTCAGCCTTTCTCCGTACATTCCCTTGGCTCTGATTTAATGGGCAGGTGTACACATGTTCCAATCTTACTAGCTCATACTTCCTCCACCTGAGCTCCTTCACATCAAATTCTACATTAAACAGCACCTGTAGCAGAGGCAGTTCCTTCAACAAGTTGAGAAGGAAGGATTTTTTTTTCTTCTTCCAATCACCCTGTCTTTGATTTAAGCAGAGGCATATCAGGCAATGACAAGACTCTGGCAGGGCTGGTGATAGTATGTGGAAGGGCTACTAAAAGTGAGTGCAGAGTTCAAGAGATAACAGGAGCTCAACTAACTTAAGGCCTTCTTTTAACCTAGAAAAACAACAACAAGAACAACAACAACAAACACACACACACACACACACACACACAGCCAATGTTAAAGTTTTCTTCAGCTCCCTGTGGTGGCAGTGAGTAAGTGAAAGCAGAAGTGGGACCACAGATAACAAAGTACTGATTAAATTCTGATAAAGCACCAGGCCTTTTATATGAGAGAGACAGAGAATGGAGAGCGGGAAGAAAAGAGAAAGAGAGGGGCGCGCCCTTCCTCACGGCAGTGTGGTTGACAGTGCCCATATCACATTGCTACTGTGTTCAATGCACCCAGGCAGACTGTGTCACGTAGACATGTAATGGTCATAACACCACTGACTCCTAATACTTATGAAGTCAACAACACGTGACGGATTCGTCAAACCCGCGGGTAAAGCGTATACTCAAAAAACAAACAAAAAACAAAAAAACAAAAAAACATACTACACAGCCCTGGAATCTGCTCTAGCACAGCTACTTTCAGGTTTGTCTGGTTTCAGCGTTTGCATGGTGTAATCCATTATATGGCGTGAAACCATGGCTCCAGACAGACTTGTGGGCCCCTTACATGACAGACCCCGCCAGCTGGACAAACCCATCATCACCCCCCCCCCCCGTCTGCTCGGGCCACACACCCACCCCCACTTTCCCCTCACACATAACTGTTAATGTTATAGTAACCCAGGCAAACAAAGCCATTCAGGTGTGATCATTTTTCCCAGCATGCCATACATGAAATGATCAACCTTTGTGTACTGTGTCCTTATCTAAACTAAGCGGGGGAGGCATATTTTTCTGATTCTTGGAAGGATGACTCAACTTTTTGAAGCACAACATACACTCTAATAGAAGACAATGAAGTCAGGATATTTATTCTGGCACACACAACTGAATTTTCTCGTATTACCTAATTTATCTGCTGAGTGGCAAGTTGCAACAAGCTAAAATAGCCTTAAAATACAGAGACCACAGGAAGATCAAAAAATGGGGTTTGCGTAACACGAGGCATGATAAAAATGCTTGTCTAAAATAAAAATCTATCAAAACCTTATGTTAAAGTTGGGTGTTTGGCACAAAGTAAAAGATGAGCAGACATTCTGTGGAGGCACAAACACACTAGTTTAATACAACACCTGCCCATTCTGAGACAGTGGTGTGGAGCTGGGTATCAGCTGCTCCGGCGGGAGGATTCAGACTTAAGCAGCCCCATAACTGGTGCCTCAAAAGACCCCACTTGCCACATTTCCATCACAATGAACCCAGACTTCAACTCTGACTTCTGTCTGGGATGGCTGAATGCACGGCTGTTGTCACCCTATGCCAGCATTCACTTTCTGCTGGAGGCCACTAAGGAGCCTTTTCACTCCTTACAAATGGACCCCAATGGAAGAGCTGCCAGTATTTACACTCAAAAACACATTTTATGCACAAAGTAGGTTAGGCCTTTCATTCAGAGACCGCTTTCTGCTCTTTCCAGTGCCTCGACACAAACAGAACCACCATGTTTTTGTTGTGGTTTAGCTACTTGCTCCGCGTTCAATACCGACCGTCGGACACGTCGGATTTTGCCAGTCGATATAAATCACAATCAACAACAAACCAACAGCAATTCTTTTGTTTCGGGGAAACGGCAGCTACGGTTTTGAGGTCAACGCTAGCTACATTACGGTTAGCCGAATCGCCGATACAGAGCGCCATGGCGATGAGCGACAACAGGCGATGCCCAGTCCAGGAAAACACATCGAGACAAAAGCCGGAGAGGTGCTCAGATGAAACTTACCATTACCGACGGCCACCAACCCGAACAGGGCCGCCAGCGTTAGGGCAATTTGTTTTAGAGCCATTTCTTCCGAATTCCCATCTCTCCGCGATGAAATGCGTCCTAAGTGTGTCGTTATCAAACACGACCAGACCTGAAACACAACCACAGTCCGACCGCCAGCACCACACCGCCAGATACTCACTCGCTCTCTCTCTCGCTCGCTCGCTCGCCAGCCAGCCAGCCAGTCAGCCAGCCAGGCGAGTGACGTGTTTAAAGGGGTGTGTGTGTGTGTGTGTGTGTGTGTGTGTGAATGTTTAAAGGGGAGGGCTGCTTCCGCATGTCCGCGTCTGCCACCGAGGTCAGGGCTGTATGTTGGAAATAAGAAGTCCCACGTTATCTGGAGACAGAGTATGCAAAATATGTACAGTAACTGTGCAAAAGCTCTAGGCGGCAAAAGTGAAGTGAGGATGCCTTTGAAAAACAATTCCGTGAATAGTTTTATTTATCAGATAACCTCAAACAACGTGCACTAAACAGAAAATAGCTAAATCAGATCAAAATTTGATGTGACCTTTCTTGGCTTTTAAAACGGAACCACTTTTCCTAGGTACACTCAAGATTGGATCACTAACTTGGTCAAAGTGGTGCCCAGGGGCCCCAGACCTCCAGAGGCCCCCCAAAGCCCCAGAATCACTACATATAATTTGGATCTAAATAATCTGAGCAATCAGAAATTAGTTAGAATATTGCAACACTTAAGTACAATATCAACTATGACCGGTCCTCCACTCTTCATGTTGTAGCCTTGTCTTGTTTAGGGAATTCTGTCAAAATCTAGTTTTAAGACCTCCATGGTTTTAGTTTATATTGTGGTCGTTTGCTGTAAAGTTGTGTTTTATCAAACTTAAAATTGGCTCTCTAAGACCATACCATCTGTTTCAGGGCTCCTTGTGGCCTCCCTGAGGGTAGTGTGTGAAAGCATTTACAAACCTGACTGTCTATTTTGCTAAACAGTTGTAACAAAGATCAATACAGGTGAGTACCTATTTAATATAAAAGAAAATAAGGAACAATAAAGTAAATAAATTGAGTATAGGAAATCAGAACTTAATAAAAAGAAGCAGAATATCTCGTTATGATATTAAAGTCACTTAAAAAAAGAAAGATAAAAAAGACAAAGAAATTTACATTAAACAAATGATGGACATGCAGGTGTAAAGTACAACATCTGACTTTCCCATATTTTCCAAAACTTTTCCTGTTGCAGAACAGAAATATGTATTCTTTCTATCCTAAAGATATCTTAAGGGAGCATTGTTTTTTCCAGGATTTTATGACTGAGTAAACTGAACCTTGAACTATGATTGAGGTCATTATTTAACAGTGTGCATTTGGTGGTTGAGCTGTTGGAAACAATGATGTATTCAGGGAGCAAACTGGGTCTAACTACACACTTTCCACTGTTACTGTTACTGAAAATGTAAAATCATTAAATCTCTCTTTTTATGACATTAAAAAAATCAGGTTCACTCATAAAGATGATGTTAAAGGTAAAAGCAGTAAAAGAAAAGAAAAAACTGATGACATCATTGTTGTTGTCCCTTCAAAATATGAGCCCAGGGATTTAATGATCTGAAGTCAGTCGATAATGATAATTTATAGGAAAACCAACAAATTATGACTACTTCCCTACATTATCTGTTTAGTGTCTACGACTATAATTTGATCTTTTATTTCCTAATGATTATGTCAGACTACAATTTGGGTAAATTATGTTTTGATGAGTTAATGCATTCCCGGCTGAGGTTATCACTTACAACTGTGCATTTGGCAGTTGAAACAAAAAGTATTCAGGGAACACACAGGGTCTAACTTGCCACCTTCCACTGTTATTATTACTTAAAGTCAAGGAAATATCCCTTTTCATGATATAAATGAGAGGAGTCATCCATAAAGAAATTTTTAAAAAGGTAAAAAAAAAAAAAAAATAGTGAAACTAATCTGATAACATTTTGTTTTTGTTTTTCCTTCACAATCTGTACGCAGGAATAAAATAATCTGAAATGAGTCAGTAATTTATTAGCAAAAAAACAAATTATGACTACTTCTTTACATTCAGTTTACTCTCCATGACAAAACTATCATTTTTATATCCAAAAGATTTTGTCACATTAAACCTGGGTAAATTTAGTTTTGATTAGAATGATTGTAACTATAATTTTTATGGTCTAAAGATTAAATCAGAGTAAAAATGCCCCCCCCCCCCCCATCTGTTTAGTGGTTATATGGCGTGAAACAAACAGTAAAATATACAAGGTGGTTAAATCAATTTCAGATGCCAGGATTAACTCCGTTTTGATTGATTTATGTATTTCTGATTGAGGTTATTACTCAAGATTGTACTTTCGGTGACAGATCTGTTTAAAACAAAAATGTATTAATGGAAAAACTGAGTCTAACCATCCACCTTCCACTGGCATTAATACTGAACATAAAAAAACGTCCCTTTTCACAAAATAATAAAAAAAAGTTTTCATGAACATAATTTAAAACCAGTGGTGAAAAAAATCTGATGAGTGATGACATCTTGTTTGATCAAAGTGCGTACGCAGGGATTTAATGATCTCAAATCAGTCACTAAACTCATTACACTAATTTAAACTAGGCTACACCTACACTCAAAGTAGACATTTGAAGTCAGGCCTGACAATGCAAATGGAGGAGGAACCCAAAGTGGCTGTGACAGACTATTAAAGCATTTGAAACGATAAGCCTTATATACAGCAGATGACCCTGGGCCTGTCTGCACTTGTCCAGGCAGCACCAGTTTTCATCTGTATTCAAGGACTGATCAATTATCAAACAAATCCCTTATTGAAATGATAGCAGTCCAGCAGTCCCCCCCAATCAAAATCTGTAAGACCAATTTAGTTTGAGTGTACATGAAAAAGAGCCTTTTACATTTGCTTTCTTATTGTTCTAGTTTATCTCGGATCACACAGCAGCTCCTGTATTCAATTTTTAAAAAGTTACATCTGCATCCTGTTTTTAGTGAGAATGTGTGAAATAATCATGGAACAAAGAGTCACCAAAGGTGTTTTGGCCCTGCTCCATTCAGGGGTTTTCTCTCATCCTGGGCACCTGCACTCTCCGTACTCCACTAACATATCTAGCTGCCACTGATTGAGAATGTAGCTCAGGAAGAGGTGAGTCAGGTTGTAACCATGTAGATTTGGGACTTCATCTATGCCTGCTCTTATCACCTGCCCTCTTGCTGTCACTCTCACTGGTCTATCCTCAGGCCTAATTGTGTCTGCATATTCTCCCCAGTGGCTTTATATCTGTCCATTATAAGCCCTTTCCAATTTATCTCCACATTTCTTCAGTGCACATGTCTGCTGAGCAAATCCCTCCGTCTCTACTGAGCCATTAGGAAGGATCCCACTGTGAAAAGGAATATACAGAGGAGGGAAACAGAGGGAGAAGTGAGATGGGCTCTGGCACTCACAGACAAGGGGGTTTGGCCTCTCTGATACTTGAACAGCCCCCCTGAAGTGTTAAAAATAACCAGCTCTTCATCTGACTGACCAGACAGACTGGGGCTTGGATGGAGTATTATCTCTCTGGAGTTTGTTCAACAACCAGGCAGACAGACAACACACACGCACACAGATATATCTACACACTCACAAACAGATGTGTGTGTTTGTGTGTGTGTGTGTGTGTGTGTGTGTGTGTGTGTGTGTGTGTGATTGTGTGTGTGTGTGTGTGTGTGTGATTGTGTGTGTGTGTGTGATTGTGTGTGTGTGTGTGTGTGATTGTGTGTGTGTGTGTGTGTGTGTGTGTGTGTGTGTGAGTGTGTGTGTGTTTTGTCACATTTTTTCCCATAAGGATTTAAAAAATAGTTACAAAATTTAGTTCTTCAGATTGGGTAGCAAACAAATGAAAGATTATATTAGTATTTCCAATGTTTAGAGCATATTACATCAATAACTGCTGAATAATGCAGGGAAATAAATATATCAACAATTTTTTTATTTATCTATTTATGAAGTCCCCATTCAGTCAGGTTACTGACTTACTCTTACATTATTATATTTATATACTTTCTAGTTTAGCATTTCACTATGTGAAGTTAGTGTGACTAAGAGAAAATGCGTACATTATCGTAATGTCATGTTGCATTTAATGTATATAATGTAGGTCACGTGAGTTAATCAATCCCTTACCTTACTCGGCTATTGGTGACTGGTGATTATACGTCAGCGTCATGATGAAATAGTGGACTACCTTCTTTGTTTAATATTTTAAGATGGTTCAATCCAAATCAAAACACAATTTCAAAACTGATCACACCATAAATTTCCCCAAGGTAAGCTGAGCTACTGTAAGCAGCATGGATCACTGTTTGTCTACTATCTGATGACTTCTACTGGCCAATGAGAGAATTGCAAACATCAGTGGTACAAAATAGTATCTACAGCAGAAACATTTGAAAAATACAATCTTTTATTCAACATATTCACTATTACATGTCTGTTTGTGAATTCCTTTACTGACCATAGTGATGGTGATGGTACATGTAGGCCTACAGAAATGTAAAAAAAAAAAAATCTGAAAAGTTGTGTCGTACAAAAGGATATAAAATGTGTCTCACTGTTGAATAATAGAAAATAATACCCCTTTCGAAATATATTTACAATAAACCCAACAGTGACACAGCTTCAATGCTGTTAGAATATGTACAACTAAATAGCTCGACGTGTCTATGTGCAGATAATAAATGCTCATTTTATATAAGTTAAATATGCTGACAGAACAGGTAATGTGCTTTGGTATGAGCATGATTTTACTTACATATTTCCTGTATTTTATAGTAAAGGCAGCTGAGGAGTTCATGGCTTTTGTCATTCTGGAAAAACCCATATGTGTAATTTTACTCTATACCAAAGCTCCTCCCCTTGATAAGAGGATGAGTAATTGTGCTAGGCAAGATTTTCCAGTCTGTCATGACGATGGGTCATTTGGACAATGGTAAAGAAAACCCTTTGAGTGTGAAAAATAGCCTATGAATTGCTTGGTGATAATTACTCTGCTGTGGAATTGTATGATCCAAAATTTCATTAGCTGAACATAACAAAAGGAAAAAAAATCTTGAGAGTTTTCTTTTTGGGGCCTCCTGGTTTGAGGCACCAGAAATCTGGCAGTTGAAATTTAGGCTAGACAAAAAAACATAGCCTTGGGTGTGTGGCAGTCTAGACACTACTCTTCAAAGTCATAATGTAAGGCAGTGACTGTGTGAGTCATTAGTTCAAAATATGCTAATGATATGCACCTCGTGCTGCTCAGAGTGTGGTGCAAAACCCCTTCTAGCGTTTTCAATCTTGTGTCCCTGTTTCATCCTTGTGCTGTGGTCTAGACGTCCTGCTTGAGTTTTTCGATGCTGAAGTCACTATCATGGTCCAGTTTGGAGAGTGTCTTCCTCACCCGCAGGGCTGTGAGGCGGGCTGTTGGGCTCTGGTACCAACACTCCTTCATGATCTTCACAATGGCCGAGAGGATCTGGACACACAAAGACAAATGTAAAACATGACTTTGCCATCACAGTAGAGTGTAACATGTGTCCATACTGTTTCTGTTTAAGCACTATATGGGACTGTTATTATGTGTTTTACAGAGCAAGTGCTCGGTGTTTACCCATATGTGAGTGTGTATGAGTACATCAAGTGTGTGTATTTATGTGTTTGCTTTCATGCATATTTATCGTGTATAACTGTGTAAATTTGAGAATACTGTATGTGGGTGCTGAAGGTTAGAAGCTGTGATATCCTGAACTGAGAATGTCACAGCACTGGAAAATATAATTGCACATGTGGGTGTGTGTGCGTGTGTGTGTGTGTGTGTGTCATCAGATGACCTACTGGGTGGGAATGGAGCCGGTTGTGCAGACTGGGCCTCTGCTGGTCCACACACACCACCTTCTTCATCTCCTCAAAGCTGGGGTCTGAGGGCACCAGGTCAAAGAAGGGAAGACGATACTCTTCCACGATCCCTAAAACAATCCAAAAGGAAAAATAAAAAGACTCTGTTTGTTCTCCAGTTGAGCAGAAAAACAACTACCAAACTTTCACAAAAATCTTGGTTGTGGGATTCAGTGGGGTGGTTAGTTGAGAAATATGCAGACTGCAATGTTAAAGATGGTAAGAAAGCTCATTATCAACCTCATGAGTAGATAACTGTTAAACCTCTCTGGATTTTATCATCTCAGACATTTTCAGAACATAAATGTCTGTTCATACAAATAGCACGTTGGAAATTGAGTTAGGCTGTAGTGGGAGTTTTGTAAAGTTTGCTTGACTAAACAAGAGAGCAGGCAAAGATATCAATTCCCTGGTGACTACACTGGGATGGAGATCTGCAAAGCCTGCTGAGTGTGGCCATGTGCGTGCAGCTGTCTGTAAAAACACACACACAAGCGCGCGCACACACACACACACACACACACACAAACAAAAGTTATGAATGTCTATCTGTCTGGACTAAGTGCATTTGTGCATGTGGATGTGTGCTTACATCTAGAAATTGTGTTCACGGGCATCTGGACTATGTACAAGTGAGTGCTGACACCAGATAAGACTGTTTATAATTACTGCAGTGCTAATCATGAGAGAGGATAGTAGAGACAGACACAGACTAGGAAAACACTGGAGTGCTGAGAGACATGGGACTAACTGCCTCTTATGTATACACTACAAGAGCCAGACAGACATGACAGAGAAAACACATTTTCAGCATGATGTGTGGATGCGTAATACATCAACTCAACGTCAAGATCCATTTATATATATACATTCTCTGTCTACCATTTTCTTCCTGAAGTTTAAAGGGGTAATAACTAAATATCTAAATCTCTCTGCAAGTGACTAAAAAGCCACAAGATGCTAAGAGGCTGTTGTCTTATTACCATTGACAATGGTCCTGCGGGTAATTTCCCAGAAGACCAGGCCCAGAGCCCAGATGTCAGTTTGCTTGTAAGACTCAAAGACGTCCATACGAATAGTCTCATCCAGAACCTCAGGGGCCATGTAGCGCTTGGTCCCCACGCGGGGGTTATTGCCCACATCGAGGTAGTCATGGGACTGAGAATGTATCACAGCCAAACCTGGGAAGAGAGTAGGCACAGATCACAGATGCAACCTTTTAATTTACAGTGCATTACCAACTTTAATATGACTTGCCACAATAGAAAAACGATCAAAATCAGCATGAAATACCTGTTTTGTCTCAACACATTAATCACTAACTATCAGAGGTTGGAAACAGATGCAACTAGAAGTCTAGCGAATCAATTGTGATTTGTTGCCCTTGCGTCAACATAGCCCTCACCTAGATCAGCAATGCAGCACTGTCCATTCCGCTTTACCAGGATGTTCCGGCTTTTCAGGTCTCGGTGGGCGATAGCTGGCTTTTCCTGGGAGCTGACAATCTCAGTGTGGAGGTGGACCAGGCCACAGGCCACAGACAGGCACATCCTCAGGCAGCTTTCTGGCTCCAAGCTGCTGTACTGCAGGAAGTCGTAGAGTGAGCCCAGCTCATGAAAGTGAGTGACGAGCCACAGCTGGGTGCTGGAATTCTTGGATGTCATGTCAGAGGCTATGAAACCTAAAAGCAAGAATATAAGGTGGCTGTTTCAGTGTCTGCGTTTTGGTTGGTGCTTTTTGAAATTACACTGCACCCTTCTCTGCACAGGAAAGGCATCAGAAGAATCTGCTGCATACCCAGTATGTTGTCGTGTCGCAGTTGTACGGTATTGTAAATCTCTGTCTCTCTGAACCAGGACTGCTCATCCCTAGAGGAGAAGATCTTGACAGCCACACTTTCCCCCATCCAAGTTCCCCTCCACACCTCCCCATACCTGCCTTTACCTGGCAACAGAATGACACAATTATACAACAGCAGAGCAATAATCAAATAAGGCCAAAGAGGAGCAGCCGTGGTGAGGAAGGAGACTGACCGACACACTCGACAAGTGAGATTTGTCTGGCCATGGTCCTTTGGACCAGATAGGGCAGCCCTGTCCCACTCCCTGATGTACAAAACTCATCAAAGATATCCTGTAGAAAGAGACATAGAGATACTCCATATGTGAGAACTTAACTTTGAAAATCTTTTGATAATATTCTGTCTCATGTCGAACATCAAACATCTCTTACACCATATGTGGGATCATCTCCATTAGGGACCTTGGGCATGGAGACATCATGGTCTTCAGCATTTCTCAGTCTGCAGCGTGCACGTTGGAAGCGCAGGTATAGCACCAGGCCACACACACCGCCAGTAATGATTAACAGCAGCAAAGACACGCTGATCCACAGCTCCGGACGAGGTAATGCTGAGGGCGTTGTTGTCGGTTCTCCATCTGGAGTCACATAAGCATTTCGACACACACACACACACACACACACACACACACACACACACACACACACACACACACACATTTCAGTTTGGGAAATCAGTAGAGAACATTTAACTACATTGAGGAGAAGATATTTAACTTTGGAATTATTTTTGGTTTAAATGTAATTTGCAGTAACTGACCACAAGGGGGAACTAGTTACTATCTAGAGGTAAGCTTTGAATCCCATCAGTACAAAGTAAAGCAGGATATGTACTGAAATGTGGGATGAGCCTGAAAGGACTAAATGATCATGAGGCTCGGTATCAAATTGGTCCTTCAAGTTTCACAGATGTGATGTTCAAATATTGTAACGCAATTGCTCTGGGTACTGACTAATGTTTGGAGGTGGTGTGGCGAGGGCGTTGCACTCTTTCTCTTTGCAGCAGTACATAAAGAAGCGCTCAAAAGAGGAGAGGCACTGCTCCTTGTAGAGAGCCGCAGGGAAACAGCCTCTCTCCTCATCGCCGCGCACCCAGGAGTAGAAACAGATGTCTCCTCTGCAAGTTCCATTCATGCATGTGCCTTTCTCATTTTCACATGTACACAGCAGCTTCCCATCATCTTCGGTACCTGAAGCACAAGGAAATACACACAGTCAGTGCTGACAGAAAGGCAATCACACACGTGAGCGCACACAGGCACAAAGCAAGCTGTGTGCGTGCCTATGCGCATATAATAACACAATCTTATCATTCAATAATAAATTGAGAAAAAACCTACCAAATATGATTCATCTGGGAAATGTAAACCAAAAGCAAAGCCAAACACACTCCAAATAATTTTTAGAAGCTTAGTAGCAAAGTGATAAACTGTACTTGTAAAGAGACCTTGGCTTCCTTGAGGGAAACAAGACAACACATAGATGAGCAAGGCTGTGAGGTTAACCAGTAGAAATATTTTTGGCTTGAATTTATAAAGTACACAGTGTGTCTGAATACAAGTAGCAGAAAAAATGAAAAAACAGAAATTGAAAAGTCTGAATTACTCAATGAAGAAGTGTGATGTTCATGGTGATCGGAGGAATTTTCATATTCTAAATTCTCCCTACTTTGCGAGCTTCAGCATTAAGGTACTAAAGATTTTCTTTGTTTCACTGAGTTATAATTAGGTGATCTGATGCCCAGTGTGTGTGTAGGAAGTAATGACCAGGTCAGTTGGCAAAGCCTGAATTCTTGGGCTGCATGTAGTATCATACAAGTTAAACTGTCTACAGATAGTGGGTGTGCATGAAAAGGCACAACGACCTGCAGCAAAAGCATTGTGATATATATAAATTACCGTCTGAAACTAAATTCAGAAGAACCCTGATGAAAGAACATATAACCCACAAATAAGTGAAAAAAATAAAAACGAGACTACTTGTTTAAAATGGTTAAAGCTGCATTTTGAAATTTTTGGCCACTGGGGGGCAGGAAGACAAATGTAAGTCGGACATTCTAGCTGTGGTACGGTCCACCAACTCCTGAGTTGCCATTCTACTCTCTTCACCAGCCACTCACCTTACTTTGACTCTGCCTTGTCATACCAGGCCGGTGGTGTACAATCAACTTGTGTGAGCTTGTTGGTGAAAACAGCCGCCTATTATTTCATACTGGAGGGTTTGTGAGAACCATGAAACTGAACCATGCAGTCTATGTGCAGGCTGGAGAACGAAAACAAAGAACTAGAAGCTGTATTGTGTAAGTGGGTTCTGCAGTACTAGTGCCCCATTCACATTAGAGTTATCTGATTCAGTGTCAACATTAAAAAGTATCCTTCAATCGAGCTTTAATTGAACGGAACAGAGCAAGTACTTTTTAAAACAATGAACATTTTCTATCTAACCATTAACTCACCTGCATGGGTGGTAGAGATCCACAGAAATGCTCCAACTAGCACCACTGTGAGCAGAGCAGAGCTTCCCATCTCTGTGACACAGGAACAAAGCAATTAATAACTGTTAATATAATCAAATGATCAAAATACAGTTAGTGTTGTCTCTTTATTAGGAACTGTCATAATGAGAAACCAGAGTATTAATTTGGGACATAATGGAAAAATAAGGCCATTGCCCTGACATTTTAACTGCTATGTGATTGGAATTTACAGACTGTAACTTAATAGTGGTGTCCATGAGGAGTCGAGCAGTGGTTAAAACCCGGACTCTTTGGCAGAGGAAGTTATGAGGTCAAAAACAACAGTCCGAGGGCCCAGCCTGTCTGCCTGTGTTGTAATTGCATTGGGTGGGAAAAGGGGGCTTAGGGAAGGGAGGCTGTAACAGCACTCCAGAGTGTTTGTGTATGTGTGTTGAGACTGTGTGTGGCGCTGTGCTACCCAGGCTCCAGGCCTGTCGACTCCTCGACTGCCCTGCTTGCAGTGTAAATATTGATGGCTGTGCTTCCTGCCATTGAGTGGCCCCACCCGGCTGGCTGGCGAGACTCAGGTCTGCTCATTGTTTAGGGCTGCAATGCTGAGGGTCACGCAAGCTGGAGGGTCGTTATACACGACTAACTAACTAACTAACTAGACAGCCAGTTGAGCTTAGACAAGTTACAGTTAGTTGAAATAATGATTAAACTGTGACTAAATGTAAATTAGTTTAGTTTTTTAGTAAAGTACAAGATGAGTACAATCATTTTCAAAGCACAGAACTGTAAAACGCCTACTGTACAGATCCTATGTTTATTTTATTGCTACTTATGCTCTGCTAAAGATGAAGTAGGCCTAAATGGATGCACATGTTCAGCTTTAAAAAAGAAGTTTTGCCTAAAAGCCTCCTTGGTTTTTTATGTTCTGTGCAAAATGTAGACTCTACCTCTCTGTTGGAGAGGTGCTGAGAGTTAGGAGCAGTTCAGCTGGCTGATGTGGTTAGGCACCATTTGCTTTTATCAGACTCTGCATTGACCATGACCTGCTGGCAACTTCCTTAATCAACAGAGTACAAGGGGAAAATGACCTGTTCAAACAACACCTGAGGTCTGTCCTGTAAACTATGATGCGGATGGGGGCTTATATTAAATCTCAAATGTGTTCAACTGGTTGGACTGAGATGAGTGCCAGTTGGCCTGTGAATCCGTGTGGAGTCAGATAAATGAGACAGTTGCCACTGAGGCTGACTAGAGTCCAAAACAGATGTGATGTGGTTCCTTCGGCCGCCAGTATTCTTTCATATATATATATATATATATATATATATATATATATACACAAGATATATATATACAAGATAAAATGTTAGGCTAAAAAAATTTTGTAAGGTCTAGTTTTGTCTCAAAAGTAGCAAAATGTCTAATATTAAGTTTTGGATGCCCTTGCGCAAGCCATATTCCACAGTAAACTACAGGGTAGGAATTACAGGTAATTCCAGATGTTAGACTTCCATTTTGTGAGAGAATCAACTAGAGCCTTAAAGCTTGATGTAAGTAATACACCACAAAATGAGCTTGGCTACCTAATCAAGTTCAAGGCAATGAAGTTGGTCATCAGTCTCTCATTGTTCAATTTCCTGTAACTGCATCACTCTGGTAAAACAGATTAATGGAATGAATCCCTCTGGCCTTTTAAACTACTTTTATATATACCTGTGTAGTTGTTTTGTAACCCAGTGTGGACAGTCTGGCTATCATTACTACACATTTTCATTTTTGATGGATAGACAATTTTCTCTATTTGTTACCAGATTAAAATTTAATTTACATATCTAATCAAAAAAGCACTCAAATTGAAATTGCCAAGTACTGAGTTGTGAACCTAACTGAACCAATGTTAAGCAACTGATTTACATCTCTTGTATACTTAAAGGAAAAAAAGTCACACGAGATAGACAGTCTATTAAAAATAATGTAGAACACTGAGTCAGATTCGACTTGGAAAATTCTGGGTCAGGTACAGTCCTATCTTAATATCAACTTTACTTTTCTCTTAACTTAAGACAAAAGTCCCAAATTCATTGTCCCAAATGTCACCAAGAAACAAAAACAAAAAACATATAAAAAACAAACAAAAAAACAGTATAATATCTTATGTATATAGAATCCTGCTTTGGCTAATCCGAGGCAGGCTGTGTAAATAAAAATGGAAGTATGCTCTCTAAAATGGTCATTATTCTAGGTGTATATTGGCCATTGCTTGCTGTAAGAGAACAGCAGTGCATGTTTTGCCATCAAAAGTATTCTTATTGAAATAGCTGTATTACCTCACATACCTCACAGCAAATAACCCTTGAACCGCACGCATCTGGCAGTGGAGCTTGCACATGTCAGCAAAAACTACGGATATCCTCCTCCATTTTTGATGCATCTAGCTAGATATATTTAAGTACAAATCACAGGAAAGGATCACATTATCTTAGTCGTTTCAATTGGTCATGTCAAATGTCACTGAAGAGACATTGATTTTATACTATTGGTGTCTTTTTCCTTTCAAGTTTTATGTGTTTTCTTTAAAGTGCATTTATTTCAAGAATACATATACAGTACCTGGCTGTCCTTAAAAATGAGAACATGTTCTGAATGGAGTTTCACATGTTTATCAAAGTGTCCAATCAAACATGTAATCTCTGATAAATTAGGTTATTTCAGTTTTACAGAAGAAATCTGACAAATCTTTTGCAGGTAAGCTGTGGGGCTCCAGCTCAACCGATTAGAAGCGCGCCAAAACCACAAGCTATATTTTAATCAAACAGCAAAGACCACTTCCTGTATCATGCAGACTAAATGTCACCGTGGTTAATCTTTGGGTCCAAAAAGTATAAACACAACTCCACCCACAGAATGAACTTATTCTCAGTGGAGGAGAACAACTGTGTTTTATTTCTCTAGCTATCATTTTATCATCCACAGGGTCCTGACTTCAGAGAGAGCAGTAATCATGTCCTCCATCATGGCTGCCTTACTTTAGACTCCAGCACACTTCCTCTCTAAGCTCTCTCCTGTTTGTCTCTATTCTGTTCAATGCTAAAACCACATGACCCAAGGGGAAAAGATCCATTGTCATCTCTTCCTCTCATCTACAGAGCATTGACTCAGGGAGGCAGATCTCTCATTCCATCTAGATGACTGTGTGGTTAGAGGTGGATGGTGGGGGCATGGTGCAGCATAGCAGCCTCCAACGGCCCCTCCACTGAGCCTCATCGCACCAAAAAACCCTATAACTCTGTCTCTGGAAAGTGACTTTAAGCAGTGTTACAGCAACAGACTGACTGTATCATCACTCTGCAGAATTCTGCATTCCTGGCAAGTTTTACGACTCAGTTGCTGCCTGCATGCTCTCATATACATACACATACTACACTGAATGGATGTCTGGGGAAAAAAGGACAAAGATACCTCAGGCATACTTTGCACAAGGGTAGAAGAAATAAAAAGAGACAAATACACGGAGGTTTGGGTATTGCTGTGAGTGACTCACAACAACAGCACCTACGAGGAAACAGCCTGCGAGACTTCCATCATTACCTATAGTCAAAAAGGGCCACGTGTATGTGTGTGTGTGTGTGTGTGTGTGTGTGTGTGTGTCTGTGTGTGTGGAATTGGTGAAGGAGAGGGGCAAGTAAAATATGTGCAGGGAGGATAAATACAGCTCAGATTTAGGATTTACATGTATAAGATACAGTAAAAAATACTCCATTACAAGTAAAAGCATTAAAAAAATTACCTCAAGCTTATCTTTGACATTTCTGTTCTGCAGTATCTAGTTACACATCAGCCGTGATAAGCTAATATCTACCAATTTCTTCGGCTTTATCGCCATATCAGTCTAGCTATACTTGTAACGAGAGCTGTAAAATAAATGCAGTGGAGTAAAAAGCAAGCTACTTCAAAATTTGCCTCTTATAATGTAGTAGAGTAGAAGTGTATGGCAGCACAAAATGGAAATGCTCCAGTAAAGTACTAGTACCTCAACAAGATCAATACACTCTAAGTAATTTAGTATGGCTGCCCATGAATGAGAAATCATTAATAACGACAAAAGAGAAGTATATATAAGACCAGCATCACCATAGGGCAGAAGCTAAACAAATCGTGGCTTGTAGACAGGTAATAAAATGAAGGAATAGGTTAAAATCCTGTCTAACGCCCTCAATTTGTCTTTGGTTCAGGTAGGCCACTTCTTGACACCTGTTGGTTCACATCTGGAAACACGGGGAGTCTTTTATGAGGCTGTCAAAGGTGATCTGAGTTCAATGTCAGCTGTGTCTTGGCTTATCAAGCCCTCACAGTACAGCATACGACACCTATATAGAACAAGAGAGAATATTTTTTCTTAAACCATTACCTGTTTCCTGCTCGCCTTTTAACTTAACAGATGCAAGCGCCGCGCGTCTCCCATATCAAAGATAGCTTGCAGTGTCCCTCCGTGGCCAACGTATTTCAAATAAAAGCTGTCAGAGGAGAAGTTCAAAAGACAGCCGGCTCCATTTCAGTACAGCGGTATATACTTTTACTTTTCGTCAAAACGGCTCGGCTGCAGATGTTTGATCCAGAGAGAGCTCACATCCTTTTCTGCTTCGGGGGGGCGACCGACCCGCCGTTTTCTGCGACGACGTCGTCCGCAGCCTTGCCCTCTTTGCTCCAAAAAATAACGTTAAAACTGCTTACGCGTTTAACGCCGAGAGAGAAGCAACGCGGAGGAAGTGAGGGATAAAGGGGAGCTGGCAGCTGCGTCCTGGCAGGGCGACAGGCTGCGAGCCGTCGCCTATCTCATCTCGGTTTAAATCTGCGCTGATAAACCGACCACATGAACCATCGTCGTCGGTTCGGAACAAGTGGCGGCTCCCTGCAAGTCCTGTCCCATTAACTTATAAAGTTCTTTGTTGTTGTCTGTCTTCCTGATCTAAAGTCGAGATTACAGATTTTTTTTTTTTTTTTTTTTTTAAATAGTATACAGTTTTGTCCCACCCCTTATTGTCCCGTACAGGGTCTGCTCTGCCTGGAATGTGTTCTCATAGCGGTTTTCCTGTTTCTTGCTAAACCTCTCATTTTCCTCTTTCCCCTGTGGACTGGTGTCTGCACTGCACTGACAGGAATGTGCCTCTGAGACACCACTATGATACAATAACATTTCTTTGGGTAAAACGGGAAGCACTAATCAGTTATTAAACCATAATCATTTTTTTTTTTTTTTTTTGGCAAGATCAGAGGTCAATGGAGGTTTTACCATGCTTTTTAAAAGATAAACTTAAAGACCCCCTCAAGAGTTTTTTTTTTTTTAAGAAATATGAAAATTCTTTGCTTGGAAATATAATTTGTGTCTGATATGTTTACCACAAAAAGTTCAGTTACCTAAAATTCTTAATAGTATGTGGCGTTCTCCAGGATCTATGATTTTGCAAACGTTTGTTTCTGCTGCAGAAGATAAACCTGCAATAACAAATTTTTTTTTTTTTTTTTGCACACTTGGGAGATTCTGAAATTTTGAACACAACATTGACATATCAGATACTTCAAATCCACCAGCTACGGAGCAACATTATCATTCATTTTCATGTTTTTACTCACTCTTTTAGCTCGGGTTTTTTGGCCTCTACCGACTCCTGAAGGAAATATCTGGCCCTTTAGCTCCACTATGTTCAACGGTTAGTCCGTAACCGTGTCTGTCAGCTGAATACATAGTGTACTGTGGGATTTAAGAGCTTTTGTAGAGCTGTAAACAGCTGCCTGCTGTGGCCCAGGACAATGGCATGAGAGTGGTGAGAGTGAACCAAAATAGTTAAGTTGCGAACCGGGCAGCTAAACAATGAGCTCAAACTCTCTACAAGGTTCCGTAAGGCTGAAGGTAGTGGCAGACTCAGGCGATTATTCTCTGCGGGCCTGTCACTACAAACGTTCTCTTTAACATTGTCACATTGTTTCTACGTTGTCATTTGATACATTGGTATTATAAAAATATTTATTATAGCCACTTTAACCGCCGGACAAAAGATGTCTCCTACTTTACTGAAAAGTCCAGTGTATTGTGTGCGTACTCAAGCTTCCACATCACACTTGTGTAAGCTGCATATTGGACCATGACTGACTTCGCAACTCGTTCAGAAAATCATGCTCATACATACATGTCGTAAACTCAGATTTTGACGTTCACACAGGAAACTTTCCACCTTCAGCAGATTAATTTGAAACAGGCTAACGAAACTCATTTTTCTTAAAAAAATCACTTATCCAGCTGATCTGTATTTTTAAAGTTTTTGATAAGCACTGTAAAGCTGACATGTCCACACAAATTGAGGATAACACAATGGTGTTCAAGTAACTTTCTGTTACCGCAATTTTCTGGCAGTCAAGGTGCGTCTCTGTGGCAAATACAGTGTGATCTCTTAGATGCCACAGAGACTCTGCTGTGTGAAAACACTTCATTCAGTAGAGCCTGAGAGAGATGTCTTCATGTCTGTGATATAAATTCCCCACCTTTTTCTCAGGCTCTGTAATCTCTCAGTTTTTGGCTTACGGCTGCAGACACAGCTGGAAGCTCTCACATCAGCTGTCATGTTGAAAACAGAATAAATTGTTGTTCGTTTTTTAATCAGCACTTATTTCTCTTTCCTACTTATCTCTGTGATTCACAGAGCCACATGGTCCTATACCCTTAAGGTTTTTCTAAGAAGCCCCCATTTGTTGTATTATCTAGAGTGGAGGAAATCTGATATTGCCTCAACAGACATGTTTTCATACTGTGAGTTTCTCTAAAGCAAATTCCTGAAAACTAGAAGACCAGTTTTACTTCTCTTCCACCTCAGTACTATTGAATAGTCAATATTTTAGCTGTGGACGACAACACAAAGCACATACAGTCAAAATGAAATTGTATTTAGTCATATTCGTGCTTCACAGTGTGATGACCTCATTCTCAAAGGTCAAAATCTATACAATCGGATCCAGTCTGTGTTACAACTGTATGAAGATATGTGTTTACAGTCAGTGTCTTAACAGACCCGGTTAAAGTCTAACTCTTTGTTGAACTCTTGGTATTTATTTTAGAGCTGACCTCAAGTCACCAAGTTCCCCCCCTTAGGAGGAAGTGAGCCTCAAACCTGAAAATATAATGTTTAGTGTTTCAAATGACCAGATGAACAAAATAAGCTTCTCTGTTTTGTAGATGGGTGCTACCCAGCTAGCTAGAACATTACATGTTGGCATAAAACACATGAAATGAAATTGAGTTCATAGAAATAATTCTATGAAATATTCTTGAACACATCAAAGTAGCCATTTTGATTTTCTTTTACCAACAATAAAAGCTAATTGTAATGATACTGCACGTTGGATTAAAAGATTACAGAAAAGGGTTCAAAAGCCACCCCATGCCACTCAAGAGAGCGCATTAGAGGCTTCCTTAATTAAGAAGCTCAAAGTAACTTTATTGTGAAAGAGTAATCAAGGTTATGTGCCAGACAAGGGGCTCATCAGTCACATGCATGCCAGTTAAGGAAATATTGAATTTGTAGTGTGAAAATACTCTGTTTTCATCTCATCAAATAGACAGATGTTTCAGGGAGTAGTGTAACAGCTGTGTTGGGGAGGTAACTTTAAAATCAATTTTTTTTTCATTCACTGTACATCACCAAATTTTAAATATGTAGTGTAACCACACCCAACACACTAATATACAGTTTTGTGGTACTTTCAGGTACCATGAGTTTACTGCGTAGGAAGAAAACCAAACTATCTTGCAAAGGTCAATAATTTTATTCCAAGTTTACATACAAACACATAATTTCATCTGTCTCACACTTCATAAAGATGTAGAAGACCTGGGCTTTCTGAATCTCTTGCTTTCACTTTAAAATAACCCCAGAAACGATCCTTTAATTTTTCATTCCAAGAGCAGCATCTAAATTCAGTACTTTTTGTTAAGATAACACCTTTAAATATATTTTGTTGTAGTTATGGTAGATATTGCAGTTGCAAGTGTATGAGTTGCCAAGTTGATCTATTAACAGAATATTTTAAAATGTACAGCTAGATCTCAAAATAGATTTTTCGTTTTGATAGATGCTTAATTTATAATGCCCATCATATTATTAACAAAAGATTTCCTGAGTGACATTATGTACAAATACTATAGTTTTTTTGCTGTGCATAGGTAACTCAGTAGACGTAAGAACGCTTTACATTCTAAAAAAAAAAAATTTGCAAGGAGCAGTTCTGGTGACCAAGTAAAAGCCTATCAAACACGGTACATAAAGCGCTGACAGACCGAGGACTTGTGGATCAGTGATCAATTCCTCTCACAATCACACAAAGTGTCGCAAAGATATGGCTCAGTTCCTTTTTTCTGTATCTTCACTGCTAACATCATTCAAATGCCAAAACAAAACAGTTTGGAGTATTAAAATTTCTGTCAAATAGACATAGTAAAGGCATCTGGTAGATGCTACACATTGCCTATGGTGAAGACTAACAAGCCTTTAAGAAGCCAAAAAAGTGTTTGAAAAGTGTGACTGATTTCATTTGTAAAATGATCTGACTTGTTTTTTACATAGGAATTATAATTTTGAAGCTCGGTAAAACAGAATTGCAAGATCAAAAGTAACTTTAACTTTGCCCTGGTAGTGGTGTTTAAGGGACTGAAGGAAAAGTCCATGCAAGTATACGCAGGATTTATGTACTGAATGAGCAGTTTTGATCAAAAAAGGACAATGTGTCACATAGCTACGATTCACTTCCTGTTTCTGAATCTTTGCCGAACTGCTCGAAGTATCAAAACCCTGCTGAATAAAATCATCCCACAGATGCTGCAAGTGGCATAACAGGGAGGTTAGATCAGCTTTACAGATGTAAAAAACATGCTTTTGAGAGAAGTCAAACGTGTTCAAACTTGTATTGGAAATCGACCAGCTTATATGCTTGGGTCAAACGGGTATTTTTATATGTGAAATGTAAACACTTATGAACTAAAAAGGGATCTCAACTTTGCACTCAAGATTGTGATCAAAATGTATCATTTTTTTCCTGAGGTGAGTTTCCCATCGACCCATGGGGATGCAAGACGGATTGTTTCATCTACACTATGCCTCCACTTGTGTCTCCGTCAATGTGCCGATTTTGGTTACAGTCGATCAGTTCGACTGGGTGCCATTACTGCCATTACGGAGGAAAAGGAAAAAAAATATAAGAACCTTGCAGTAGTTGGGTCCCTACGCAACTTCAGTGCTTGGCCTTGTAAAAAGCAGCCATAATAGACTATCCTTTTGAGCATTTGGTGTAGAGGAACAAAACACATAGTTTGAGGATTATTTACCTCTTTTCCCTGTGATTTACATCACACACCGTCCTTGATTAACAATAAAATAAATTAATTTGCAGAAGGCCTTTGCTTACATACAGTATATATACTGCTTTTGCTATTGCTTTGGTTATCTTGAATAAATACCATGATGGCCCGCTACTTGGATACTCTTAACAATACATAGATTGGTAAAGTCCTCACAATGTACAATGTTTTCAAAATAAAATGATGATATTGGAGGTTTCTGCAATAAGTATAATGTAACATCCCCGTGAGAATTCACCTACCGATCCACCATTTAGGAGATGAAATAAGAAATAGCCTCAGAAAAATCTAAGACATGTCATCAAATATCTCCAACATTATTTTCTGCTTTCTAAATATGTTGAAAATTACATGCCATCTAGCAAATTCAAGTAGCTCCAGTTTTCTCCTATTCACCCCAAGCCAAAATTCAAATCCAACAATGGATCTTAGAAGTCTATAGCTCACTTCCAAACTTGTTTTACAGTTATTTTTTCTTCTGTTAAAACTGACAATCACAGTAAAATTCTCTGTTGAAAAGAAAATGCTGCGTCATTTTTGGCTGGATGAACGTTTGGACCCCTTAGATTTTTTCTTTTGCTCTTCTTCCTTTTCCTGCTGCTCCTTCTCTCTCTTTTTCTCCTCCCTGGCTTCCTTGTACTTCCAGACAGGTGGCTCCAGGTAGCCCTTCTGAATTTTCTTCTTTTTCTCTTTCTTTGGAGTGGGCTCCCCAGATTTTGTCACTTCAATCTTAGGAATACAGCCTGAGGGGAAGATGCTGTTCCTGTGTGCCATGCTGCGGGAAATGAAGCTTTTCATGCCGCCAGATGACATGCTTTCCCTGCAATCTGAGTCCTGGCAGCAGGAGGTCAGAGATACAGAGGTAGCTGAGACAGCAGTGGGAGAAGCTGAGGTGATAAAGCCATTACTGTGGGACACTGTGCTCTCCTCCAACTCCTTGCTGCTGTGCCTTTCAAGCAGTTCAGGAACAGCAAAGCGTCGCTTGCCAATCTCTGGGGGGCTGGTGGGACAAAGTGGACGGCAGCCAGTGGCTATCAGGGGGCTTTGGATGCTTGTAGTCATCCGTACCATGTGGTCCATGACTCCATTGTCTTGGGGGTCCTGAGGGAATCTGAAAGTAAGGCTGTCTTTTAAGCGTTGCCTCAGCTTCTGACTGGCTGTTTTGGTGGCAGTGGCCTTTGCTACCAGTTCCCTCAGCTCAGGCCACTCAAGAATGTAGCTTTCACAGAACTGCTCAGCGATAGGATGAGCCTGCAGGCGGCGTAGTCTACTCAGAGTCTCAAACCTTCCTGTCCGAAGGGCCCAATCCCTTAGGCCTCTCCTCTGGACCAGGTCCATTGCGTTCATATTGGCACCTGTACATGAAAAGGGGAGAAAAATAGCAGAAAGCAGTGAAAACAAGGAAACAAACTAATACGTATTGGATGATGAAGGACCTTAGGAAATCATTTCCTCCCTAAACTCAGTCAAGTTACCCCACCAAGTGGTTGCTTTTGGAGCACAGATCATTGAGTAGATGTGTGGCATGACTCAGCCAGAAAAAAATCAGGCCATTTCACAGCATGGTGAAATAGGATATAAATTGCAGTTTGGTGAAAACAATATACTACATAAGGTCAAAGACCCTTACACTTGCTCAATTGCTTTCCGGATGTTATAATTCAGTTTAACCCATTATCAGAGGAATTCTATTTCAATAACTATGACAATCCAATTAGTGAATAATCAAGGCTTTAAAACAAATCCAACAACACCAGACATATATTTATGTTCAACACATGGCTCAAGTTTGCCCATAAATACAACTAGATTATGGATTAATTTTGTCAATCTGTCTCTGACATAATTGAATTTAATAGAATAGAATGTGGGTGGAATTTTTATAGCACTACCCTAAATGTGTCCCTGCTCAGTTTATACAGGACTAATCCCTGCAGCCCAGAAGAGAACCAGATTAGTTCACAGATCAGATGTCCCGGTTTACTCTGTATATCACATGTATATAACATTAGCAGTTTTTTGGTCAGTCTTTTCCTAGATATGTTCGTGAATTGAACACAATAAATGTTATTCCTGCAACCTAACTCTTTTCTCCTGAACCATTAGATATTTACCCTGGGTGAAGGTCTGCATGAGTTTAAGAATCTAGGATGATTGCCTTTGAGTAAATCTATTGTCCTTGTGCGCACACACACACAAGATGTTCCTCCTATCTGAATTTATTTTCAACGTTTATAGGAGGTCTTATGCACCATAAACTTACCATGCATCAGCAGGGCAGACACACACTCTTCTCTGCCCTGCAGGCCTGCCTTGATGAGGGCAGTGAAGCCACGGGGATCCCTGACCTCAGTGTCCACACCAGTGTAGTAGTTAAGGATATAGTTCAAAATGGTGATGAAGCCTTGATTGAAAAAAAAACAAAAAAATTATGTTAATAGGGTAGGATTCAATTAAGACTAGATGTCGATTTTATGTGCTATACAGGATGTCTTCAAACATACCTGCCTGGGCAGCAATCATGAGGGCAGTATTGCCATCACTGTCTTGGTGGTTGATGTCTATTAATGGACATACATGCAGCACGGTGACAATATCTACGAAACCCTTACTCACAGCCAACATCAGTCCATTCTGAAAGGGAGCAAGGTAGAAATAAATTGACCTTCATTAAACTTTAAGTTTACCTGTACATATATTTTTTCTTTTTACAGAAATATAGATTTCTTATGTTGCGACATAGTCCTTTTTCTTGTGTGATAAATAGGAAAATGAATTCTTTCTCACCCTTCCATTGATGTCCAGCTCGATGGCCTCTTCTTTAGTGACTCCTCTCTCCAGGATCCTGCACAGGGATGCGGGATCATTCCTGGCACAGGCCTCGTACAGTGTTTTAGGTGGCTGTGTGTGCTTTTCATCCCTTTCATAGTTGGGAAGCACAGAGTCATCAGAAAGCACACTCCATGAGTCAGAATCGTCAAGGAGGATCTCCGAGTCGTCAGAGGGGCCTGCGCCCAGGTGGGGGTCATCATTTGCAGTGGCCATTGGACCCCCCCCACCCAGCTGGGATCACACCTGGGTGTCAGGTCTGCTGTGCACCACCCACATCTTGAATAGAAAAATATAAAGTCTTCTTATAATGGACACAAAATTAACACATTTTAATCTTCTTTGTTTTTTCCACATTTTCCCCTCAGCCATGTGACAGCCATGCACTACCTCTGAATTCATAGTAGGGGATTGGGAAAATATATTTGTACAGAACAACGGCTTTTGTTTTGTGCCCTTATTTTAGGGACATGTGTGATTTCTTCTCCTCAAAATAAACATCTTAATCTAGTTCATGTATGACTGCAAGACTAATAAACACTGGCAGCCTTTAAAGGTAGCGTGTTAAATAGATCTTGTGACAGGAAAAGGCCCTCTCCATTAGACATGATGCTCAAAGAGGATGAGGAGCTTTACCTCGCTTCAGGCCTCCTGTCAGAGCGGCTGATCCGTAAGTCTGTGATTTACAAGATAGTTAAGCTGCCTATATAACATGCTTTTTGTCATTGTATGGTCACTGACTCAGCCCAATGGAATAGAGGAGAATGGGCAGGTATTATGACTCTGAGGGTGAACAAATAATGTCACTATATTTAAGCTAACTGAAACTCACAAATGTATTAAAAAGGTGCAAGACATGTATACATATTTACAAATAAATAATAGGCACAGTAATGATCAAGAAACACTGTACATCTGCAGAAGCTCAGTCTGTGAAAGTAATGTGAATGAAGCCATAGTAGGAGGAGTGTACTGGGTTGAGAAAGGCCATATGCTGCCGGAAGCAATGGGAGGCCAGGCTAGTGACAGCATCTGTCATGGTGTGTCAACCGTGCAACACTGCTCTGCAGTTCAAGTACACTGGGGTATCCAGTGGTTTACAATTTGTGTTTTTCTGTGTATAAATCAACAAACTGTACAAAAAACACTCATATAATTTGTTGTGATTTGTTTATGTGGAGTGTATCTTGAAACCAGGGAAACCAGTTCAGACTTAGGATGAAATAGACTTAATTATTCTTAATGTTTTGACAGAGCTGCAGATGAGAGTGAGAACTTGATTGCTTTAATATGTGTCTGTGCATCAGCGATGAATTTATAGTGGAAAACACTGTCAGATCCTTCAGAGCGATTGAAGGTTTAATTCCTCAAACTGCCTTGGCCCTGCATACATCATTAAACCATATACACACAAGGCACAAATTCACAAAGATAGTTGTTGGCACAGAATTTGCTTTGGATCTGATGACAATCATATGCTCGTGCTAAGTTATTTGAGTAACAGCATCGTTTGGATAAGAGCTCGTTAAGTGCCAGATACAACTGCTCAACTCCTTTAATCTCACAAGCATATGTTTCTGTTTCAGCATTGTGTCACACGGAAAAATGAAGATTAGGATCACAGAAACCTTTTCTTTCTCTTCCTCCTTCTGCACAAACATAGAAATCTCCTACTTTTACTCTGCTATTGTGGCCTACACTTCCTGCTGAGCAACACCCTGCAATCTGGTCGAACTCCTTCCTCTAAATCCTAAATATGAGCTGTCTCTGTTGCCTCTCTAAACTGTGGAGGGAGGATGTAAAAAAAAACAAAGAAAAGACAAAAACCAACCATTTGTGCTGGAGCAAAAATAAAAACAAATCTTAGAACAAATAGTAATAGTCAAAGTCTCACCCTAAATCAATCCAGGGATTGTTGGTCCTCTTCTCTTTTTTCTCTCTTTTTGAACTTGTTCTTTGTGGTTAAAACATCCTCATTTATTGGACTTCCACTCTTCCTGTTTGCTCTTGGTGGTAACTGGTTAAGTTTAAATTTCCCAAACTGACTCCAGCTCTAGCCTCCCCCCTCCCTCCATCTCTCATACTAGCCAGTTAGGTTGCCTCATCAGCCAGCAATCCGTCCAGGTCCCAACATAGACTCTGCTGTCCTAAATCAGGCAACATGCTCTCTCCCTCTCATCCTGATTACAGAAGATTTAAGGATTAAGAGAAAGAAACAGACAGCAGCCAACCTTGCTCCCCTTACAGTCTGTTGAGTTAGTCTGCTCTCTCTTTCTCCTCTCTCTCACTTGTCTCCGCAGCTCTCTCAGAATCTCGCCATCCACAGCTCTCTGCCGCCCTTCTGTTGTGTCACAGCAAACCTCTCCAACTGTCCAAATAAGTGCTGTGACTGAATCATGGAAGCTATGGCTCTCAAATCTGCTGTGCTGCTGAGGACCCACTGCCTGAGTAATTTCAGTGTGTCTGTGTGATGGGAGACAGCGTCTTGGGTCTGTTTTCCTATGGAAATTCCTTTGCCCGGGCAACAATCTAACGTTACTCTAAGCCAGGGGCCTTGGTAGTTATTATTCCCATGACAGGGATGACACCAATGGTCGAAGACAAGACACTATTCACGCACAAACACAATTCATTGTACACCCACACAGATTGTATAAAATTTTTAGCAAGCAACTGCTCATCATGCTTATATGATGAGGCATCTAAGAAAACAGAGCAGATTTGCAAAGTTTTTCTGCTGCTCCAACAGAATGTGTTAAACGTGCACGGGGAAATCCAAAGGAGAGCGGGCATATTTTCTGTTTCAGTACTCACATTTTCATCTATTGTTAATTGAATTGTCTATTTAACATGGTCACTCAGGTAACATAGTTTTGTGTCAACACAAATTTCACAAATCTGATACATAATCTTTTATTCAAATTATAAGAAACCTGGAGCTGAATCCCATATGTAGACAGGAATATTGTATTTACAGGTTTATTCATAGCATCAGGGACCACGTGGCATCAAATGTATGTAAACAGATTAACCCTCCTATTGAACTGGAGTGACGCCAATAGGTGACTATTGCATGTGCATGTGAATGTAGCCTGGGTTATGCAACAGCTCCTCCTTGTTAGAGCAATGTAGACTGCCCCCTTCTGATCAAACCAGGACATGCATTTCTTGGACGTAAGGCTCCAAATATATCTACAAACAAGCCGCTGTGACAAATTGGACTCTCATTCAAAAGCACTTTTCCTTTTAGAACTATAGTTGCTATCTGAAGAGTTAACCAACAGAGCTACTGTAAGTTGTTGATAGCAGCCAGCTGAAGTTGAAACACCTCCAACAACGTAATCCCACTAAATCCCATCGAATGCCTCAGGCAATTCCTTATTAGAAGCTGCCTCCACTGCTGCAAACCATCAGATCAGACCTATAGCGTCACACTAACCTGACCCATTACTCAAAAGGTGCTATGTTTAGACACAAAAGCCTAAGGTGGGTCTTGACTCTCTACTGATATGAAACACAGGAAGAGGAAAAAAGGACATGCTGGGGGGCAAAGATTTATAGCTTGTGAAGACAAAACAGAAATGAAGTTGATAGGAAAGGGAAGTCTGTTTGGCACAACAGGGCAGGGTAGTGGCATATGTGTTTTTGTTATTTTCCTTTATCCTTTTAGGCACACAAGACTGATCTCTCTGTTGTACCAGACGAGGGCAGTATGGCACACACAGAGCACACTTTAACATAAGGTTTTTGTTTATTTCAGAACACAAAGTCATTGCTCTGTTTTCTGAAAGAAAATCCATCAGATTTTACAAATGATTTGAAATCTGGTGTATGTGTGCAAGAACATTTTGTTCTGATTACCACGTCCTGATAGTATACACACTGTCCTTTTAGGGTCAGAGTTATTTTCCTGCTATTCTGCAAATTCCTCACAGAGACATTCACTCATCACTGCAAAAGGCACAACAACCTCTCCCCAGACAACACAGTACCCACCAGAGGTCAGTGGTAGAGCAAAAGAACTTGGGAAGCAATGAACTAAGTATAGCAACCTTAGTGACTGATTCTGAAGTCAGCCATGTGCTTACCTAATATTAGATTGTTGGCAGTCTCTCCAGGGCCGGTTTTACCACCACCTACTCTGCTCAGACTCTGTGAGCATTTGCTATATTATTTCCATCCATGTGGCTAAAAGACAGACTTCCCTCGCTACTCCTTCTACAGTATCTAAAACCCTCCAGGAATCAGGGAGAAGACAGAGCTAAACTTGTTGTGCAAGGCAGAAGGAGATTTGGGGTAATTTATTACAGTGAGAAGTGGAAGTTTTTGGTGCTTGTGCTATTAGTCAAAGGGTGGGTGAATAAGACATGAGTAAAAAAAAATACCCCAATTAAGGAGATTTTGACTGAATTGTTCAGTGCTGGAGAACTCAAACCTTTTCTTAAAAACGAAACTTGCTACGGGCTGGGCTAGGGTTAGGTTAGGTCAAGGAAACATAAAGAAGTATGAAAATGTGAACACAACAGCTCAGTATATCCTTTCACTTTCTGTGCTTCTTAATGAGTGAATATACATATCAATCTTATTATTTTTTTAAGTAAAAAGAATTAAACCTAAACAGATAGATGATACATCCCTTAAAGAAAGGGGATTCACACTGCAAGGTGATATAGCAGATTTTGCAATAACTGAAAATGAATTTTATTTTCTCATCTCAACAGAAAAATACAAACCTATCCAGATATGATGAGGTTTTGCATTTTTCAAACACTTCTTGTAGTTTTATTCACTTGAAATCTTATGGGTTAAAGTATTTGTATTACAAAGCCCTCTTAACCCCTCAGCCATCAGGGACACCCCAATGTTTTGCTCTTTTGATTTTTATCTAAAACTGATGAAAATCACATTTGCAATATTTACTATCAGTAGAAAAATGGCACAGTGAAAATCACGAATATTAATCATTATTGAAAGGATTGAAAGGATGGTGTAATTTTCAAACTTTCCATTAGTCTTGAGTTATCAAATTAACTGCATATGTAGAATAGGATTCCCGCTTTATAAAACTATAAAATCTCATATATAAAAATGCCAAAGTGGTCACAGATGTGTCAATAGACTGTATTATGTCATGGTCAACATTTATGAATGTTGAAATCTTTTATAGTTTTTGATTTTTGTAGATAACATGCTGGAAAAAAAGTGTAAGCGATGTCATTCCCTTTTCGTCGGCAATAATTATCATATTTACTCCTGACTCATAGGTTACTAAAATATTATTATGAAACACACAGGTGGCTGCCGAGGCAATTCATAGTTTCTTGCCTGTGTCCACAGATACCTCAAGTTGATACAAGCTAATGTTTCACCCAGCCCTAAGAGATGCTTCGGGCCCTACTACAAGATAGCTTTCCCTTGTGGCAACTGTGTCTAGTAGCTTATGCGTGTGTGTGTGTGTGTGTGTGTGTGTGTGTGTGTGTGTGTGTGTGTGTGTGTGTTTTCTAAAAAAAATCTATCCTAGATTTGGTAAAAAAGAAAAAAAAAATCAAATTAAAAGTTTTATTTCCTGCTAAAAGATGACTTTGTTATGTGCTTTAGATGTTATTGACATCTAAAAGTGCTCATGTGATTCGATCAGTGTTGGCAAAACCTCTACTAGAAGCCTCAAACAACGCATTAGTGGACATAAGGGTAGTGTCAGACACAAAGATGAGAACTATCCTGTTATAAATCACTTTGATGAATGTCCCCGTTCTGTTTTTGCCTTATGGTTTCTTGGTATTGACAATATTCTGATTGAAAAAACTTAGCAAAAGGGAACTTTTCTGTATTGACGATTGACTCTTAACAACCTAGACCATAACTGTAGCTCTCTGATGTTCTGTAGTAGCCTCCTTTATTGACTATGATCATGTAATTTATGACAGTTTTGCACATAATAATTTTTTAGGTCATTCTGCTGTATCTCATGTCTATATTTGTATTTGTTTTGCCACATATTCATCATATCTGGACATTGATAAGATTATATTATTTTGTTGTGTTTCGCAGGTGTGATTTCAGTGTTTTTGCAAGTTAGTTTTTTTTTGGTCAAAAATTAAGAAAGGCATATATAGTAAAATGTTTTAAATCATACCAAATCAGGTTTGCTAACTGATAATAGATTACTCCTCTTCCTGTGGGAGGTTGTTTCTTCTGTGAATGTTTGGCATGTCTCTGTTTTCTCTGACTCTGAAAGCTCACATGAATTGGATGTATTCAATGGAGGAAAGTTTGCTTATGCTCATCATCAAAACTATTAGCGAGATATCTTAACTTACTTTACTTGGCTTTTAGCCAAGCTAGCTTTCATCTTTGACATCTTTTAATCTGATTTTGGGAGTTATAAATTACAAATTGATTTACAAAATAAAGGATAAAAAATAAAAATGTAAATTAATAAAAAAAAACAAAAAAACACCCACCATTAAATGGGGGGAAAAGGTGCAGAAAATTTAAACTGGGCAGGTCTTAAGAGCTTGTAGAGACTCTCCTAGAAGAGGCTTGATCACCCTTGGCCTTGACCGCATATGACCAAAACAGGACAGCGTGTGGATCTCAGCCTGCACTTAGGCTCAGTGGAGGTTAAAAACTCTGAGTCATACCTGGGAAGTTGTCCAAAATGTAATAAAATAAAAAAACTAAAATTAAAAAAACAATCCTACATTGTACAACTCTACTGGCTGAGAGAGTTGTACAGAGATTTATATAACTTATAAATAGAAGAAAAACATGCATCATTGTTTCCAGGTAATTAAAAGACAAATAGTGTCAGAGAGTCATAGCTTTGTATGTTTATTTATCTTGGATTGCTGCTGAATAATTCCTCTGAGCATAATTCCTCTGTAGCTTTATTATATTAAATCCTCAAGAAGTATAAAACTAACGCACACATATGAATTCCAATGTCAGCACAAGACTTCAAAATGTTTTAAATCATACCAAATCAGGTTTGCTAACTGATAATAGATTACTCCTCTTCCTGTGGGAGGTTGTTTCTTCTGTGAATGTTTGGCATGTCTCTGTTTTCTCTGACTCTGAAAGCTCACATGAATTGGATGTATTCAATGGAGGAAAGTTTGCTTATGCTCATCATCAAAACTATTAGCGAGATATCTTAACTTACTTTACTTGGCTTTTAGCCAAGCTAGCTTTCATCTTTGACATCTTTTAATCTGATTTTGGGAGTTATAAATTACAAATTGATTTACAAAATAAAGGATAAAAAATAAAAATGTAAATTAATAAAAAAAAACAAAAAAACACCCACCATTAAATGGGGGGAAAAGGTGCAGAAAATTTAAACTGGGCAGGTCTTAAGAGCTTGTAGAGACTCTCCTAGAAGAGGCTTGATCACCCTTGGCCTTGACCGCATATGACCAAAACAGGACAGCGTGTGGATCTCAGCCTGCACTTAGGCTCAGTGGAGGTTAAAAACTCTGAGTCATACCTGGGAAGTTGTCCAAAATGTAATAAAATAAAAAAACTAAAATTAAAAAAACAATCCTACATTGTACAACTCTACTGGCTGAGAGAGTTGTACAGAGATTTATATAACTTATAAATAGAAGAAAAACATGCATCATTGTTTCCAGGTAATTAAAAGACAAATAGTGTCAGAGAGTCATAGCTTTGTATGTTTATTTATCTTGGATTGCTGCTGAATAATTCCTCTGAGCATAATTCCTCTCCAGCTTTATTATATTAAATCCTCAAGAAGTATAAAACTAACGCACACATATGAATTCCAATGTCAGCACAAGACTTCAAAAATGTTTTAAAATATATAAATGTGAGTGATGGTGTTGTGAACTGTAACGAAAATGTTTAAGTTAAGGATGAGTAAGTAATGATTACAGCAAAGACAACACCAAAACACCAATTTAGATAGTGTTGTTTGTCCCGGCAAGTTGCCTTCAGATTGAGGATGCGTCTGTAAAATTCTGGTGGGTTTTGACAGTCTAAATGGGTCCACATTTAGTAGCACAAAATCACTTTCAGCAACAGTCATTTAATCTGGATAGCTCATTTGTATCATTCAGATACAAATTTGTATCATTCAGATACAAATCAGGACAGATACAGCTGAGAATCACTTCACTGTTCCCCTGTTGTTTCAGAACAGTTGGTTCATCGCTGTCTTTTTAAACCCCTTACCAACCTGAGTCCAGTTTTTTAGTGACGCCATCAGGGTGGCTGTAGGAATAGTTGTCCACCACTTAGGTTCAGACCGAAAAATCTAAACAACTATTGGATACATTTCCATGAAAACTGGTTCAGACATACGGGGTTACGTCAGGATGAATTGCAATCAATTTGGCAATTCTTGGATTTTTCATTTAGCACCATCATCAGGTCAATTTTTATTTGTCCAATATTTTGATTTATGACCAAATACCTGCTAAAACAGGTGACATTCCCATCAGCCTAAACTGTACTTAATGTTTAGTGCTAATTAGCAAATGTTAGCATGCTAAGAAACTATACTGTTGAACACCTGTTACACATCAGCATGTTAGCATTGGCACCGTGAGCATGTTAGCATGATGACATTTAACCTACTATTAGTGCCTGAAAAGTATGAGTAGGCATTTTTGATTAGGTCGTGATGCTAGAGGAACTGACATAAAGCTGAAATTTTTTTCTCACCATGGACCTAGCAAATCCTGCACTACAAGAGAAATTTATGTATACTTTGGGTTCAAAGAAGTGATTCTTCTACAGCAGTAACGTGCATACCATGTGGACAAACTCTCATGTTGGTGTTGTGGTGAAATTAGAACAAAAGCAGAATTACATACATGTGCATTCATCAAACCGGGTCTTCAGTTGTGATTTCGTAGATGAAGTAAGTCACCGTGACAGTGGACCAGTGTATTTTTAATTTCTAGACTCACTGTAAGAGTTTTTTGTTCTGTTTCCATCTATGAGGCTAGATCAGACTCTTATCTATTAAATCATAAATTAAGACTAGGAATTATGAATGTACATGTATGTTATTCTGTGTTTTTTCCCATGTTGTTCCAATTTATAGGTTTATTGTTAGTACTGTGGCCCCTCTTTCTTCTTCGTTTTCATTTTGCTGTTGTTCATAACTGCCATCAGAGTTGTGAATATTGATTATATAAATTGCCAAGTTACAGTCACATGTCTCATATTTGTGAGTTTTATTCACACGATTAGTTTGCCTATTGATAAAAATAAGTCATAACTTGTAACTTTATATTCTTGGTTGGAGTAATACCACACAGGTTCTAAAAAGTAAATAGCTAGCTGTCATGTATGTGTTTCTCTTGGAGGAACACTTTATTAAATGCTGAAGTGAAACTTTAAAAAAACTGTGATGCTCATAGAAAATGACATTAGGATAACATGACCATGAAGGGATTTAACTCCAGTTTTTGTAGCGTGACCTGTGTATATTAAGACAGATTAATTCTCAATAAACCATGATTCCACAAGTTTATTTGCTGTAAATGATGAATGAAGCTTGATCATATGATATTCTCCAGTGAAAATTAAATATTTGCAAGATGAACACACACACACACACACACACACACACACACACACACACACACACACACACACACACACACACACACACACACACACACACACACACACACACACACACAGTTCTTTTTATGGTACAAACTCTCCACATGGCCTGCAGGGTCAATCTGTCAGTAAACAATTTTGCAAGCCACTTGACTTTTAATAGCAAACAATCTTTCAAGTAGCCACAAACAAACAATGTGGGTGTGATTTTATCAGTATTTGTGCAGTTAAAGAAGCTGTGCAACATGTGTACAATTGGTGACAGTGTCTTAAATAGTTGAGCTTCATGGGCTGTGTGTTCATACCTTATTTGGGGCTGCCCCGCTGCTTAAGAGTTCACACAATCCATGTGTCACTGACTGAGATTTCAGCAAAGATGGATAGAGAGTGTAGCATGCCTGGATAGTTCAAATCAAGACCAGAAGAAATATAGAAAAGATTGAGATAGTTTGAGATTTGGAGAAAAAAAATCCAGGTAGTGAAGACAAAGAGCAAGAAATGAAAGAAGAGAAAGAATGATGGAAGGAGGAGAAGTTTAGGGGAGGGGGTGGTGATCCTTTATAGCCAATGAAGAACAAGAAAGGAGGATTTCAGGGAGGGTGAAGCCCTGAAGTCACAGCTCACTGTTTCAGCATTCAGAGAGAAGACAGGAGAAGATCCATCTCACAGAGAAACACAAGGATGAAACAAAAGGATGTCAAACAAGAGGACAGATGACTCTGCTCAAGGAGGCCAAAGAAAATCTTCTATCTGTGTTTCCAGGGGAGTCTTATATTGAGAACACATGGTGGACATATGTACTGGACTAAGCCAGACTTAGGGACACTTGCAGCCAACTCACCTGTGTGTACTGGGAGAGGGAAGAGCTCCGAGGTTCCTGTCCAAGCGTACGTTCCCAGGTTCAGACAGGTGCGTGAGGTTTCCTGTGTGTCGGAGTAGAACAAGGTGGGCTGTGGTGGCTCAGGTCCAAACTGTGGCACAGTTTGCTGTGAGACAACAGCGGAAGGAGCGGAACACAGGGGACAAGAAAGACAGAGGACACAGAGACAGATTGAGAGAGATCGTGTCAGAATTGATGATCAAAGGTCACAACAGCAGAGGAAAATAATTGGAGTTTTTGTTTGGTGTTGGGGACAATGAAGGCACTACAGAAGAATCAGGGACGCACTGACCAGATGTTGGGAGCCATGGCTGACATGCTTACTTCTGTGGCCATGCCTAATCAACAGTGGGTGAGTTGTAAAGCTTTGTTTGTGTATTTACTCTCTGTTTATATGAAAGCATAATGCCACAAATTCAAAAGGAAAGCAACAGATAGGCCTACATATGGAGGTATTTTTAGAGCTTGCAGAGCATGACGTCCTGCTTATCTCTTGGTCCACATTATTACATACCAAGTTTATTTTGTGTCATTGGCATAACTTGATCATAAACCTAAAATGGTCAAGCCAGAGGACCAGGAAGAGGAGAGAGAGAATGAGCAGGATAGAAGGGTTGCTAGTCTCTTTTCAGTGCTTGGGTGGAATCTTGGATGTTTCCAAAGAGGAAGCAGAGTAGGGGTGATTAAACCATCTGACCATAAACAAAGTCATGCAGGTCTAACACCTAACTGCAACCCTGCAAATTCATTCTCTTCCTTCCTTCCTTCCTTGCCTTTATCTTTCTCTTCCTCTCGTCTCACTTCTTTTTTACACACACATTTTTGCATTAAGAATCTCTGGTTCCATTCAAAAAGAAAAGGGGCTGCATTAATGTTTTCAGCTCATTTTCATCCTTAAATATAGACCCTATTTTATCAGCCACTTCAAATGTTTAGCTACAAAATCAACATAAACTCTATCTGGAATCATATACATATTGCAGTCAATGAACGTGACTGAATTTCAGTGTGCAGGTTTTGACACAACATCTGGAAATGAAAACATACAGGGGTCAGAGTGTACCAAAAGGTCCAAATGGCTTTCTCTTTGAAACCCTGCTGCTTTCTCTTTGAAAAATGTCCATCTTGATAAATCATTTCCTCCCCCGCAGATGGTGATAAAAACCATAAAAGTGATTCAATCTCCCTTCATCTCTGCAGGGGAGTGATAACTCTATTTTCCTTTATTAACCTCTACTCTGGTGCTGCTGAGCTTTAAAGACAGATTGAAAGCTGGACCTTGATGATTTCCACTGCATTCTTGTTCAGTTTGTAATGGAGAAGATGAAAAAGACGCAGGGAATTGTGGAAAAAAGCAGCAACTGGTATAATGTTTTGTGGTTATGTGTATACAATCTTACCAACGCTTCCTCCCTGAGAGCAGGGCTCCACCGCTGACAAAGGCATCTCTGTTTGTAGGTCTCAGAGGGGAGTGAGGCGGACCTCCCATCAAGCGAGGATGAAAAGGGGCCTGTCCAGGGCCAGTGGGAGCCAGAGGGGCTGGAGTGGGAGCAGCAGGCCCCTACTACAGAAAACCCAGAGCAGAGAGAAAGAACAGGTAAGACCTGAAAGAGCTGCACTGAGCGTGACAGAGAATTTTGTGACCGAAAACCCACAATGCTAGTCCAAACACTGGCCCTCACCAAACCAGTCAGAGCATAGAGACTCACCGAAACACAAACTTCCAGACTCAGCTGTGATTCTTTGTGTGAAAACGTCTCAGATTTCTGTGCAGTGACATCTAAAACAGCCTCCTTAGCCACTTAGTCATGTTCACGAAAAACTCCTGTTGCTGTTGACATATAAACCATGATGATTTCTTGATTCAAGATTCATGATATAAATGAACAATCTTGAATCGATGAGTGTGTACATGCCACTTGAGTTACTGCCAAAGCCTTTAGTTTCAGCCTAGCCTGTTCTTGCATGTTAGCCATATGTGAATGAAAAAAATACGCCGAAGTCCCATCTGCCATATCTGATGGTTGTCATTAGGCAGTAATAACTTCAGGGAAAGTATCAGATGGGACTCATCTGAGTGTTGGTGGTTTACTCTCATTAAACTCCACCCTCTGTATCCTCTATTAGCACTGATAGCAGTAAATTGCTTTGCTGTAATGTACCCTACATAAGTACGTGAGAGAGAGAAAGAATTCTTGTGTTATGCTTGTACACATGCAACACTTTCCAGATGGGGCAAGAAAACATGTTCAGCTTCCGCCCTTCCCCTACCCGATCACTGTTGGTTGCACTTATTCTGATTTTGCTCTGAAGGGGTTTCGTGTGTTGCCATTTTCCTTCAGTGGAATAGAACAAAAGGAGCTTTGTAGCTGGATCTGCGTTTGGGTTAGAGGGAGAGTGTGTGTATATACGGGAGGTTTGCTAGTGTGTACCATGTGGCTGGACTGTTGTGCAGAACAGTACATGGCATACAGAAGGGGTTTGAATGAGGCCAGAGGAAGTTGTCAGCGATGCTTATCTTTAATGGTCTTACTAGGAAGGGGTGTGCTGCTGAGGATAATGCTGCCAAATGTTATTTTAGCTCACAGCTAAAAAATAAAGAAATGCATTATTCGGGGCCATGTGGAAGGATGATGACCAAAAGGGTGATTGTTTATTTCAGTCCCCCACAAGCTCCTCTGTTAAACTGTTTTTGCATAGCCCATTTTCCTCCAGATGGGAAATTGGGTGGAAAATCAATGAAACACAAGGCAGAAAAACATCTGAACCACAATAACAAGATACAGACTATGTCGTAGCACAGAGTATGGCTTGGCAATAAGTATTTTAATTTGTTGGCTCTCCATTCAATCAAACCATCAAAATGTTCCTATAATAGAATACTATATTATGGTTCATGGTTTTAATGCGTAACTGAGCAATGCTGATTTTATCAGAATTTGTGTATAATGTTAAATACTTCAATGAATGTTCTGTATGTTCTTTTTTTGTGAATAAAGGTAATGAAGAAAACAATTTTAGTAAAATTAGAACATTTTAGTTGATACTGTATTTTATCAATATTAATAGGTATTGCATTGTAATTTTGTCAATATCACTTACCTCTTGCCCAGAGATGGCAGTGCAGAGGACATAAAACCAAGATGTCACAAAACCGTGATTTTATTTATGCTTTGTGATGTCACAATTTCCCGTTTTTTCACTAAATATTTATAAAAAACCAAATACACTAAAGTAATAATATGCTTGCAATCTAGAACTTAAGTACCAAATGTACTTATCAAAGGGTTAATGAGGTGGGCATTTTTATACAATAACTAAAAACACAAATTAAAATGGTTGCCATGGTTTGACTGGCAGAGGTCATAGCGTTGTTTCCATCTCTTGCTGTTTTGGTGGAAAAGAGGGAAAAGAGGAGAGGCCCCTGCTTTCTTTAAAGATGTGGTTCATAGGACCATAAGGGCCATCTGTTATGCGTTAGAAACAAGATGCCTGGTAGTGGCTTCCTAGGAATCACAGGACAGTGCCCGCGTCCATGAATTCAAGTCCTTTCTTTCAATTCTTCTCACTTTCAAATCCCAGTTTACTTTACTCTTTTCCCCCCTTTCCTAGCAGTGAATCTAACCACAGTTTTTACTTTCTCTTGTCCTCTGATCAGTTTCTTTGACCTCTTTTTTCCCCTTCTTTTTTTTTTTCCTATCCTTATGTATGTATCTCCTCTTGCCTCAAAGCAATGTCTTCAGCAGTGGTATTTTAAACCTGGCCTCCTCTAAGTACACAGAGCTGCTGATCCCATTTCTCTAAAATCTCATCTGTTTTTTTTTTCTCTTAGCTCTTACCTTATATAGCCAGCTATAGAGTTCATACTATCACTCTCCCCAGACAATATGTGTCTACAGTGTCTGTTTCGAAACACTAATCAGTGATTGATGGCCATGTGTGTCCACGCACCCTGTGTTTTATGATGTTGTCTTTTTCAAGGTAAAATGCATGAAGCCAGGCAAACAGGAAACTGAACTGAGCCAGCAACAATAACAGTGCTGTAATCGGCCAACAACTGCATGCATACACTGCTCATGTGTCCAGTCACACACACTATGCACATCTCTATGTCACTTTGACTGTGCTCATATGCAATTTAAAACATGTGCTTATTATTAGTGTAGGAAAAGTTATGACAATGAATTTTGATAACTATAGGAAATGTGTTATTCCGTTGGACATACATACAGAAGTAATATTGAACATTTATGAGAACATAATATGAGGAACACTTTCTCTGTATCACTCTTCAGTTACCTCTCAAAAATAATACTTTTTACAGTATTAAAATTTAATGTCTTTTTCTTTTGATTTTGACAATTTTCTACTAATAAAATCCTGAAATAATTAAAGGGTTTCAAATTTGATATACCAGGGGTCATAGAGAGAACTTGTAGAGTGAAGTACCTATGAAAATCCGGTTTTTTTTGGAAGGACTGTGAACCCAGTTTGGTACTCAGCACATCATTGGAGTACAAATTAAATAACAACATCACCATATTCATGAGTAGTTGTAAGGTAAACTATGCAGAGAGATGCATGTCCTTGTCCATATTGGGTCTTGTGAGCGGCTGAGAGAGTGTGCGATCCAAGGAGAAGTGCTGATCTCTGAGGACTATGGCACTGAACTGTGTGTGTGTGTGTGTGACCTTAAATGGGCAGAGATCACCCTAAAGCTGCATCATATTGTGTTGTAAGGACCAGAGATTACACAGCTTTACCTCACACAGGTGGATGGTGTAATGGTGTGTGTATATATTTACACCATTATAATATCTCACCCAGCTTCTACTGAAATGCACGTCAGATGACTTTGTACATCTTGAACTTGAAAATATAAGTAGAACTACCAACGCGACTTTAAAATGTTTCTCTTATGTATGAAGACCAACAATAATCCTAGACAGGACCATACTGTCTTAGTGTTATCATAATTAGAAAAGCTCAAATCACTCTGTGCTTGCGTGTGATGGCAAGACAGTTTGATTTTTCATATCTGTTTTTACCAACTCTCCAGGTGCTTGGACCATTATCTGTTTTGATTCTATTATCTGTACTTTTGACCTATAGATGAGTCTCTTTCTAAAAGGTTTTCTTGTGAAATAGTGGCCAATAACCTCAGGTACATTGTTGCTTTAAAGAATTCAAAGGTCTTTCATGAGCAAAAGCTTACAGTATACAACAAAACTGAGTACACCCCTGGTCAGTATCACTCCAATGTTAAGTAATTACAAACTCTGTCAATTTAATACGATTTTATTTGTTTTTAGCCAAAGCCCAAGACAAATGGAGCCAATTAATTTGGAAAACATAAACGTTTGACTAATGAAACTGTAACGAAAGGTCCATATTTAAGAACCAACTGCAATGAAAGTCAGTACACCCAGAGTACATTCTATTTTTTTTAAATATTTTGTATGTCCGCTTTTATTTTTGGTGACAGATTCGATCCTCCTGGGTATGGATGAGACCAATCTTGCGCAAATCTGTGGAGAGATGCCATTTTTCACAGATGCTGCTCTTCTCTTGAGGGTTTTGTTGCTTTACCTTCCTCTTTAACTGCCAATGTGTTCTGTTGGATCCAAGTCAGAGGACACACTTGGCCGGGTCATAGTTTTCACTTTTTTCTTCTTTATAAACTTTTGTGTGATTTTTGCAGTGTGTTTGCGATCATTGTCATGTTGGAAAATGTCTCTCCTGCCAAACGTCTTGAGACCAGGAGTCGTATTTTCATCCAGTGTTGGGTTTATAAACTTACATTCATAGTGTCATCTATAAATGTCATCTCCCCTACACCTTTTGCACTCATGCAGCCCTATATCAAAACATTCCCACCTCCATGTTTCACAGTCAGCACTGTGCAGTCACTGTGCTGCCCTGGTCAGGTCCATGCCAGACTAGCTGGACCCCATCTGGTCCAAAAAAATTTATTTTGGTTTCATCTGACCAAAGAATGTGCTGCCAACATTCATCAGGCTTTGGCAAAGGTTAACCACACAGTTTTGTGCAGTTTTGTGACCAATGGTTTTCTTCTTGGACACCGTCCGCAGAAGTTGACTTCATGCAGTGTCCTTCAAACTCTGTGATCGGTCACTGAAACACCTATTTCCACGGATAATCCTTGAACCAAATCAGAAACACCTACCAGTCTGTTTTTCAATGCGAGCTCGCATAAATAGTGATTTGTGCATGGTGTCATTTTTCGAGGAAGGCCACTGCGCCTTCTATTCTTGGTAATATGGCTCTTCCTGTACCTCCTAACCACTGCCGCAACTATGTTTCAGCTTTATGTTCAGTGGCCTGCTGATGCTCTTATACCCTCTCCCATCTTTATGAAGTTGCACAATCTGGTTTCTTACTTTTTCAGGCAATTCCTCACCTTTTGGAGTCATGTTGCTGTAGACACAACACAGGCCAAAATTGAGAAAGCTGTGATGTTCACGGGTCATTGTTTTTAACCTTGTTCATGCAATTAGCCTGAATTGGAAATCACATTTGTAATCACTTTTGTTGCTGTGATGATATGTAAACTGACTTTTGTTGCATTGAGGTTGTACTTTGAGGCTCGTGTTTTCAATTTAGTCTATGTAAATGTGTTTGTTTTTAATTTTACATAAGATCAAATACCCTACAGTCCATCTTAAAAATACTACAATTATTAGATGACACAGTTTTGAATCATGTAACATTTTAAGATATATTGCATAAGGGTGTACTCAGTTGTGTTTTATAGTGTATGTGGGCTGTCCTGGTAGTATGACTGTGTGGTGAAAGAGTGCAACCTCTGTCTCCCCCAGAAACCCTGAAATATGTGAATTATATCCTTTTACATGAATAATTAGGCTCCAAAGAGTATTTAATGTGGATGTTTTTTTAGAGTTAAATTACAGAAGCACATGCTGTCTTTCAGAGAAATGGGTCAGGCAGGGCTAGCTGGAAGGCACAGGTCAGCCAGGTCATTCAGACACCTCACAGGTCATTGCTCCACAGCACAGCTGGCATTTAGTCCACAGACTGACCTGGAAGAGAGAAGGAAGATGGAGAGAGCCAAACAGGCACATGTATGTGCACACAAACGTGCATCCACAAAAATCAGCATATGTACTTAGATGTATGTGCTCCCAAACGTGCCAAGTACACTCACAACAAAAATCAGGAATACTGATTTGTTTTTTTTTTAATTAGTTTGATTATATGGATTTGCAGCATGATTCAGACTATTTTGCTTTGTAGCAGAATCAACATCTGTAAATTTCCTTTTCTGACAGAAAATCTCTTTCCCTTGACAGTAAAACTGCTATTTAAGTAATTATTAATCAAAGATAAAGCAGCAGTTTCTCTCCATGTGTGGTCCCTGGGTTTGCTTTTGTTTAATTAACATTTTTCTCCTTTGGGTGGAGTTTTAGCTCAGGCTTAAGCTTTGAACAAAGTCAGCAGTCCCAGAGTCTCAGTGCTAGCATGCTGCTTCTAGAGCAAGGTTCACAAACCAGTTCCAGAAAGATAAAGGGAGGGAGGGAGGCTGTGGGTCAGGTGGAGGAGGAAAACTCTTGACAGCCCTCCAGTTTAAATAATATCACAGTGGCTTATTGGAAAAAGAAGAGCTGGATGGGATATGCTTGGTACGGAGTATGTGTGAGTGAACGCTTGCGTGTACAAAGTGTGTATGCTTGTAATTGTGGGTGGTACATAAGTATTGTGAATGTTTTGAGACACAAGTCTCCACGGATGGTGTACCTCCTGTCTGTGTAGTGTAGAGCTCCTGCTGCCTGAGAACCGCACTGCATGGTGAGGTACAACAGTGGGAGGTACTGAGTAGTACTAGTGGTGAAGTGCACACACACACACACACACACACACACACACACACACACACATACACACACACAGAGCAACACACCCATCTGTCTCCCTAGCGTACGCCCGCAGTGTAGTTTAGTCTAATTGGACAAAAACAGCAGCTCTCTGCACATCAGCAGGACAGAGGAAAAGAGAACAGGACATTTTACTGGGTGACTTCTGCTCTAAGATGGGGCCACAGCCAAAAAAAACAAAAACCTCCCCCTTGCTTTGGCCTGTCCAGAATGCCAGTTTGCCTTAATTGGCGTTCAGCTTAGAGGTGAAGGGAGGAAAAAAGATAGAAAGAGAGGAACTAAGGGAGAAAAAGCGAAGGAGAAGGAGGAAGGAAAATGAAATCTAAGTGAGCATATTTTGGCAGGATTTCAGATGGCTGATGGGGTGAGGAGAGGCTAATGTCAGTGGGGGGTTGCAAACACTGTGAATAAGCAGCTGCATATCTGCTGATCTGAGACTTGCTGTAGCTATTAGTGTGCATGCTTATGTCATATTAATTCTGTGCATTTGCCTGCTCCTTCTGTAGTTTAAGTGCCTGCACATTATACTGTACATTATGAATGAGTTTACTCCAGCAGTTTGTATATTGTTTATTTCAAGAATGTAACTACAAAAGAGCATTAGAAAATTATGTTGTTTTTTTTTGCTTGAGCTGATTTACATTCGTAAATCATTCTCAAGATTCCACTCTGAACACGTCTCCTTAATGTGACTGACTGTCTCCCACACGGAGTGGAAAGATGATACATTTTCCCCATTTGGTTTGCTTGGCTCAGATGAAAAACACCCATTTGTCTGCAAGTGTGCTAATCTAAAGACAAGCCTTTAAATCCAGTCCAGTGTGAATGCACATGTATAGATTTTATTCAGCTGTCCTGGTCTCTTTCTCCACACCTGCACAAGCATATGTGTGCAGATGAATCATCTTTGGTGTGTGTATGTGACTCGTCTGAGATGGAGAGAGGGGGAAGGAGAGGGGAAGCGTAGGAGAGAGATAAAAGGAGAGAGATGAATGGGTGTTAATGCACGCCTCACCTCACATCCCCTGCTCCTCCCTTCAAGCCAGGGGAGGAACATTTTTTCCATATTTCTGTTAGAATTCAGGGCTTTGTAAATGTCTCCTGTGCTAATTTCAGTGTTCATTTATTCAAAGGTTTCATTCCATATTGAGAAAGATACTGTAGGTGTTGAATAAACAGAAATAAGGTTCTTAGTCACAAAAATCAGCATTCAATATAGCGTCTCAGATTTTCCCATTCTGTTTAATGTAGTAATATCAGTTGGGTCCACAGTGAAATAATTTGTATCCCAAAATATTGATTATATGAAAGTAGAACAAGACAGTTTCTTTCATGTTTGCATTGCTTTGAAGCAGCACCACTGACTGGGTGAACCAACATACACAATCAAACTTATGCAACAAGTACAAATGCCCCCTACTGGGTGTCCTCCAGAAAACACACTCTGGCATTTTCTAACTTAAGAGCACATGAAAAGATTTCCCTGCATTCACTTCATGAATTTTGAATGCATCTCAAGAGCAATGTATTCTTCATTATCGCTCCCCTGTGTAGTCGGTGTTTGTGTAGAATGATCCTGCAGACAGTGTTCGCTGAATTTGTAAAGTTTTGCCCTTGGATTCTTGTCTCGGTGTCTTCATTTTTTTCTTGTTTCTTTTAAGCCATCTGTTATGGCAGCCATATCAGCATCAGACAAGTGGAGACATTCAGCAGCACTGTTCAATATTCCTCTGCTGAATTGCCCCTTCAATCACAGTCGCTTAAAGCATCCATTATAAACAGAGAAATGGAGAGATGGAGGGAGGCCGGGAGGAAGATTTTGATCTATCTGTATTTGTGCAGACTGTAAGCGTTGCAAATGCAACAAGTGTGCCGTCTCAGCCTCCATCCATCCATAGCTATAACGCTTATCCTTTTGATGGTCGCTGTGGGGCTGGAGCCAATCCCAGCTGACATTGGGCGAGAGGCGGGGTACACTCTGGACAGGTCACCAGTTTTTCACAGGGCCGAGACAAACAACCATTCGCGCTCACATTCGCATTCATCCTACGTCAATTTAGAGTTTAGACCCTATGGAGGATCACATCACATGTTTGCTAAATTAGTTAGTCTGTGTGTGTGAACTCTTGTCTGTTTTAAGAGAAGAAGCAATTACAGGTGGTCCAGTTTTACTATTAGTGCTGCTGCAAACTGTCTACCTGAACCAACACAATATGTCAAATCAGGCTTGATCAGAGCTGACACAACACTGGCCAATTATGTCACATCTTAATCAGAATGATAGCACTGATCCACCAAGTCATACAATAGGCCCAAGTGCAGTTTTCCATTGACGAACATCATGGACAAAGGCTCTGATTGTGCCACATGGCTTTTTTGAACTTGAGGATACAGGAGACTGCTAACCTTTTAAATGGAATTTTTCATTCCTCTCACTCATTTCTTTTAAGTATATAAACACTGGTGTTAAAACTTCAATTTCAAGTGTGGGAGGAAGCCGGAGTACCTGGAGGAAACCCATGCAGCCACAGGGGGAACATGCAAACTCCTGTCCAAACTGGGGTTCAAACCAAGAATCTTCTTGCTGTGAGGGGACAGTGCTAAACACTGCACCATCGTGCTGCCCCGCTATCTCAACCTGAGAAAAGATCATATATCTGTCACTGTAAGGTTTATCTCTCTGGTACAGAACTTTCTTCTCTTACATGTTAAAGCTGCTTTCTCTGTTTGTGAGTGAGGAAAAAGAAACAGAGAGATGGTGAGAGATTAGGGTCTAATCCAACTGTGTGTGTGTGTACTCTACTTGTGTGGCTAACGGGTGAGGCGGCCAGGCAGTTTGCTCTGACTGTCTCCGGTAGATGACAGCAACATCCTGACAGCAGTCTGTCACCACCCTGTCGCTATGGAGAGATGGAGGCTGGGGAGACAGCTAGCCATTGAAGCACTTGACAGTGCACCACAGGGATGTGCGTGTTCGTGTGTATGCATCAATGTTTGTTCTGTGCTAAGTCCGTGCTCAGTCTTGTCTTGTTTCCGTCAATCCCACCAAAGAGGAACCTGAGCGAGTTCTTTGACGCTGCTCGTCTTTGTTGCAGTAATCAGGTGGTCATTTTCATACAATCGGACTGTAGCCTGTGTGAAAGGAGCATGGCGTGATGCACACTGCAAAAGCGAAATGAGATCACACAGTGAGTCACAGGCTCAGCAGCTTCAGGCCTAAGAAATGCTGTTTGTTGGTCAGAAAATAATTGGTCGGGCTCAGAACACGCAGTGTCTCACAGTAGCGTTATCACCAACCATTTTCGTTTTCCTTCCTGTGCCAGTTATATCTTGAGTTGTTTCCTTGAATAAATCTGCTTTATATACTGATATTTCAACAGATTCTGAGTTCATTAGCTGATGAGTCATAATCTAGTCTTGATTGAGTTTAATGTGCTCTGATGTAAAGCATACATCTAAATGTGGTATGCTTATTGTGTATTGTTATGTCGGTAATTACACAACCTCTGCAGCTTCCAGGTTCATCGAACTGACTCGGAAAAGAAAAGAAAAAACTAAAAAGTGACATAATCATGATGATGAAAAGCCTTATGTAGACTGGAAGACTGTGTGTTTGTGTGTGTGCTTGGCTACAGCGTTGTTTTATCACCTCGAGACACAGAACTCCTCCATAAGATATGCACACTCATGCCTTGTACCAGACACAAATGTGTCTGATGATCCAAACACTCAGTCTCAGACCCACACATGCATGTGGAGTGTGACACACATATGCATAATTTTATTAATCATCAGCTGGAAAATCAAGAAATGGCAGGACCTACAGTAGACTCCTGGGGAAAGGCACTGATGCACGAAACTAAAAAACACTTTTTTGGCAATACACTTGTGTGCTGTCTTGCATAAAGTTTGAGAGTACAGTTGGGCAGTATGACAATATACACCCTATAAAATTTGCCAGACATTTTGCAATACTGTGTATACCATTGGTCATACCATATTGGCCATTGTTGCAAGAATTGGAGTGCTTTATTTCAGTATTTTTGAATCAATACGACTGTGAATTTTCAGATATGTATTTCACAAGATTAGCCAAAAAAAACAAATTTATATTTCACAATATGAAACCACAGTCCCAATATAAAGCTGACATATTCTGTGATAAAAGAGTTTACCTTTATTTCCCATTCTTAGATGATTACTTCGGAGATTCATTCAGAGGATCAATATCAGGTTAATCTCTGAGTGTTCAGTAAATCTGGGATTTGTTTAGTGCAAATATTTAGCCTCTACGTTTCTTTGGTTAGACTTCCCCACTGTGTTTGACAATGAATTGTCAGGCTAAATGGCTATTGTTACACACACACACACACACACACACACACACACACACACACACACACACACACACACACACACACACACACACACACACACACACACACACACACACACACACAAACACCAAGAATGCCAACATTGTGAAATTTGAGACTGCTTGCTCACTCCATGGAAACACAAAGAAAAAAGAAATCACTCACCATGCTGGCCCCATGCATATAAATTAACACAGAAGACAATATTGAAGCTGTCCCAACCCCTGTTCTGTGAAGTGAACACTCACACAAACTCTTCAAAAAGTGTGAAACACTTACAGACTGTGGTGATGACGCTGTGGTCGTCTTACTTGGAAATACATGACACCTTCAACCCATCATGGCCTCTCCTCTGTAAATAGCATTATGTATCATTACAGACCTAGGTGTTACTATTTCCAGGGTCAGCTTTGAATGGGCACAAGAGAGCATGGCATTTGATCTGCTCTCGGAGTTGGATATCTAAGAGCCCCTGTAAGCATTACCTATGCCAAAATGAGACTCACCAATGTAGAAAAGGGGATAAGAGACAGGACGGGGGACAGCAGACGAGAGAGGAAACATAAGGAGAGAAAAAACGGCAGAGGGGAGGGAAGAGAGAGGGGTATAGAAACAGAGGACAGGAAGAGAGAAAATTAGGGGAGTGGGAACCTTATCCCTGACTAGCCAGCAACTAGAGCTGCAGACTCCACCCTTCTCACCCCTCCCCTTACTCTCTCTCTTTCTCTTTCTCTCTCCCTCTCTCTCTCTCCCTCGCTCTCTCTCTCCGAAGCAGTCTCCCAGTCTGTCATTTGACCAGGCAGTTCAGAGGCGAGAGCTCAGCACCAAAAAGAAAACAGAGGAAAAAAGAAAGACAGAAGGGAAGAGAACACAGTCAGTATAACAATAAGCTTCCTGGAATGTTTCTTTGGCTGTTTATCACCAGCTTGAAAACCCTGTGAGTGTGGATTTTTTCTTGGCTGCTGCTTTTGTGGACTGTCACTTCTTCTCAGTCTGGATGTGGGCTTTAACTGTGTCTGCAGTCAACTGAGGAGGAGAATCAACTGTCACCTTTTTGCGGATTTACACCTTACGGAGTGAACCTCTACTTGTGTCAGGGTGAGCGAGAGAGAGAGAGAGAGAGAGAGAAAGGGAGAAAAAGAACCATGCCCACCTCTGCTCATGGTTCAGCAGCATGAAAGGGGGCCATAATCACCATCGCCACCACCGAGGCTGTGGCTGCCAACACTTGTTCCGTAAAGTCCTGGCCAAGTGTGGCTGCTGCTATGCCCGAGTCAGAGGTCAGTGTGACACATGCACGCATGCACAGTCACACACACACACCCACACACAGACACACACACACACACACACACACACACACACACACACACACACACACACACACACACACACACACACACACATACACACACACCACCACCACCACCACCACCACCAAAATTGTCAGTCTTAAGTTTCTTTGCCTTTAGGATGGAAAATACTTTTGTGAGTCGGTTTTGTTTTTGTATGTGTGAGTAGTGCCTTTTATGTGTGTGTTTATCTGTTTATCATACTGAACTGAAGCAATAATTCTTGTAAGTCCTCTCCTATACTCTCCATCACCATTTAATACCTTGATCTTCTTCTCCTCCACATTTTCTTAGATGTCCACCCACCTCTCCCTTATCTATCCTTCCATTCCCCTGAGCGTATGCTAATGGTTTAAGTGTGAGGCTCAATCATCTCGCCTGCTCTCTCCGCCTCCAGCTAAAGCAACAGATGTGTGTCACACACACATCCGAGAAAGCAGATGAAAAAACGTCCTTCCTACAGATGACTACACAGTGAGGAACAGGAAAGAGGACATGCATTACATAGTCTTGCATTAAAGAAAGAGAAGGAAAGAGAGGGAGAAGGAGTGTGTATGTGCACGTCTGTGTGTGTGTGTGTGTGTGTGTGTGTGGGTGTGTGATGTAGACAGTGACTGTCCTCATCATGATGATTGTGTGTTAGTCGGGTATGTGCAGCACATGGACGGATAAAACACACAGGGGGGACTGAGCAACTCTGAAACATTCCTCTAGCCCAAACAGTTAGAGGTGAACAAAACAGCAGTAATCCTCTGTCTCTCTGCGTTTCTCTTTCCAGCTCTCCTGCTTGTTGTAATAAAGTGCAGCAGGAATAGCAGCGGTCCATTAGAATAGTGTGGTTGAGTAAAAGCAGCGGGTGGCATGATATGTAATAACAAGAAGGCCGCTGAGTGCAGACAGTCGTCCACAGGCCATGCCGCTTGTTTAGAGTTTATACAAAACTCAGGGCTCACAGTAACTTCGAGCTGACAGCAGGGATAATCAGAAATCAGATCTCCCTTTCTATCTTTCCTACCTCTGTCTGTCAGTGGCTTTTCTCTCTGTCGCTGTCTTCTGCACACACATGACCTCTGTCACTGTGTCTTGGAGTCAAAGTTAAAACAACAACAGTGTCTGATAGCACTCTATGAGTTTACAATGGGGTGACACGCCATGTGTTTGTTCCCTTTTTCACAAGCCTACATCAAAGGGATAAACAGTGGCCCTACCTGCTGAGGCTCTGTACATGGGGGGGCTCATGAAGTAGGCTTTCATATTATTGGCCAACGTTGTTGGATACATACCTCAGATTCCTTCAGTTTAATCTCTTATGTAATGGATATTCTCCTTTTCCACTGCCTACAGCTCCCCACTGCACCTCCTCCATGTTATCATAGCAAATACATACACTCTTAGATCATAATATATAAACATGTGGGGGACTGGAAGAATGAAACATTTCAGGCTATTAAAAGAAATCTCAACAAACATAGAGTAAGAGCATTATTCCTACAGTCTGGATTTCTATAAAAAAAAACTTTTAGTGTACGCGGGAGGCTGTTTTTGGTCCAATATGACAAGATGAGATGTTTTTATTTTTTACAGTTGAGGGAGAAAACCTTTTGATCTCGCTTTACGAGCCGAGCAGGAGGAATATAAGTGCTCTACCCCCTCTGGAGAAACCACATTTTAGAACTACAGTAGTCTCTTACAGTAACTTAACTATTGATGTCAAGCTGTGTGCTGTATAAAACCTCCTCATTGAACATATAAAGTGAATTTCTATGTTGCTACCACTGGTTTTCTCCCGCTAGTATGCAGAGGAGCTCACATACAGTTTTTTCTAATCATCTAGTGTAAAACAGCTTCTATAAATAACCTGATGTCAGGGGGAAAAGGGGTGGCTGGGGGGGACCTTTATTTTTAATAGCACTTCCTCTTTATCTCCTTTTTATTTCATCTCTTTACAGCACTGTCTCTTCTCTGAGTTTTTATCTGACGCATTCGACTTTTCAAACTCATTTTCTGAATCTTTTTGTGTCGGGAACTAGCCCAATGGGATCACAACCTGGGCTGAGACTCAGTACCCCGTTGTTTCTGTTGTGGTGTTTACAGGAAAAAACACTGAACAATGCCGGTCTGACTTCGATAGCCAAAGTCCTCAGCACCTCTGGCGTTCCCAAGACATTGCTCTTGCAGGCCAACCATGTATCAGCATCAAATAATGTCCATGTTTGTGGACTGTAGAAGCGGTTTTTATGAAACAATAGCGGAAGCGGTGCCTGGATTGTCTGAGCTGAGATAATCAGGGTCAAAATACAAAATTATGGTTTAGTGTGAGCTTCCAGACACTGATATAAGCAGCAAACAAAGAATTTCCTGTTTATTGTGATTTTTATTTCAGCAACAGGGTGTCTCGCTCTATTGTCTGACGAAACTGTTTACAATGCATCTACACCATTCACTGATTCTAAAAAAGCCACTCCATTCACGCAAGAGGAAATTATAGTGTACTGCATGATTCATTCCCTATTTAGGCATAATAACACTTACTTGTACGTTGGATGATGACACATAGTACAGTATTCCATTATGTCACACGATATGTTTACCCAGTGTATGCCTTCCTTCACGCATGCACTCAGATCAACGCACGCACATGTAGCTTTCAGTGAATAAGTGGATAAACTTGGAGTAATTTCAGCTGCTGTCAGTCAGACTAAATGACTTGCCCAAGATGGTCATCAGTCCTCCCTCCAACCCATCCACTTCTATGCAGAAAAGGGACCGCAGTGCGTCAGAAAAACGGCCAATCAATGGTTTTTCGGTGGCCTTATGCAGACTATCCATTTTTTTTCACTTCTTTATCAATGTTTAATGAAACAGGAAGAGAAGCAGCAAAATCCTTAGCAAAGCATGATAATGTATGAATGTGTGTAGAGGTGTTGTTTGTTGTAGCATTGTGTGTGTTTCTTGTTTATTACAGGACTGACAATTGCAAGAAGGCATGAAAAATTTAGTTAGAGGAAATATATGACAATATATAACATGAGTGAAGGGGGGAGGAGAGGGGTGGGATTATTGATCTGAGAAGTACTCAACATGATAGAGAAGGAAGGAAAGATGGACAAGCGGAGAGATGGGTATAATGAAAGAGAAAAACATGTTTCATTCTAGCTCTGTTGTTAGCGCTGCTCACATTAGCAGATTGGCTGCCAGAGGGCCATTAGTGAGGGCTGTTTCCCAGCAAAGACTGTTGACAAACCATTTAAAAATAGATGGTGTGCCATTTTCTGATATTGTCCACAGTCAGTTGCCTTCATAGCCCAGAGGGAGGAAATGCAACCTGTGTATTATCAAATCATATCTGATAGGAGGGTTGCATTTTGGGAAAGTGGTTTTAAAGTGTGAGGGAAAGATAGAACAAAGCAAGTCTTACTTCTAGTATCAAAGCATGCAGCAACGCACTGAATAAATGTGTGTTCACTCCTTTTTGAGGATCAAATACTGCTTTTCAAACGAAGAGAGGAATTCACATAAAAAGCCTGTGCAGACTCCCAGTGATGACACTGCCAATTTTTTCCTTGTGCATACATGGTAATGTTAAGCATGATATATACCACTGCATTCTAAACCAACACAATCATTTCTAAATCGCATCTTTAACGCGGCACAGCCTCCCACACACCTAATGGTATTTGGGATGCACCCTGACGTAAAGCTGTCAAACATAAATGCAGGCTGAATGCAGAATGAAAAAGCAAACAAAGATTAAAGAAGGATGAAGAAGGATGAATTATAGGTAAGATGCTTAAAACAGTCACCCCATACAGAAAAAAATATTTTTTGCAGATCTTTCTCTTTGTACTGAATTGGCTCTTCAGAATGCATTTTAGGGCCATTCTATAGTATGCCCAATATTTGTTTTGTTAAATGTGGTCTATGAAAACATGTAACATGAAATGAATTATAGAAAACACATTCATTTTGTCTTCACTTTCAAATTGCTTCTGAAAGCTGTTTGAAGATGAAATATACAACTGAATTAGACTGACAATGCATTTCTGAAGTGCTTTTCAATTTGGCATACGATGGCATAAAAATGCATTTGAAAGATATTAAGGAGTTTTAATAAGAAATACATGAACATATTCCCTGAAAGAGATTGGAAATGCATTATAATAAAATGCATTCATCAGTATATTTGAAGCTACACACATTCTGTATGTCTCTGTCATTCTATTCCCACCACTTTCTTTCTCTCTTTAGCTTTCTCTTCCTCCTTATTCTTCTACGGCTGCCTTGTACATGCATTTTGCGTTTATATGTGCTCCCTGTGCATCTGTGAGTGTGTTTGTTTGTGAGTGTTGGGGGCTGGTGTTGACTCATGCATGCAATGAGTTAGGACAAGGATCCCTCCCAGCAATGACACACACACACACACACACACACACACACACACACACACACACACACACACACACACACACACACACACACACACACACACACACACACACACACACATATACACTTTCACATATATTTACATGGTTGAATGGCAAAGACAGAGAGAACAGAGACACACACAGAAAAGCATAAAAAGTACTTGACATTTTTAATCCAAAGAACATTAAATAGGTGCCTCACACTCCATTCCTTGTCTATGTGTGTCCATACTCTAAACACATACTGTACATGTGAATATATATGGTACAATCATTTATTCATATAGCCCAAAAATCACAAATCCGCCTAAAAGGGCTTTTAGGTCAATCGCATAACCTGCATCAGTGGAAAATGTTGCATTTAACGTTACTTGCACAATTACTGTATACTGTATACAAGGCATAGAAAAAATAACAAAAGTATGTATAATGTAATCCAATATGGTAGACCAGTGATACTACATGTTTGAAACTGACCAACAGTCCAAAACCCCAAAGATATTCAGTTTGCTGTCACATAAGACAAAATAGCAGCAACTTCTCACAATTAAATTAGATAACTTGATTATCAAAATAATTGATGTTGATCCACTATTTGATTAATTGGCCAATTGTTCTACCCCTTTACTGAATTGCATTACTTTGTATGGTGTTGTTATTATTTTCTCCACCCCTTGTACTAGCTATTTGGCAATGTTCTGCAGAAGACATGGCTCATTTGCCGCAGTTTCCAGCCAATTTAAAAAAAAATACTTGATCATAGTGGCAAAATTAATTTCGCCAACTTGCCATCCTTTTCAGAGTAGTCAGAGTGCAGGATGAGTTACAGTCCCTGGATGTGGTAGGGTTCAGTGTCTTGCCCAAGGGCACTTCAGCAGTGTGGTTATTTTTAGACATAGGAACATGATCCCCAAGGGTTTCTTTAGCTAACCTGTGACCCTAAGACTTATGAATACATTTTGATAACGACTGGCATGTGCTTTCGAAAGAAAGCGGCCCCCTTGGCAAATGCGGAGGGAAAATTGCCGTGAAAGGACCAGAGTGTCTTTTTATGTCTCAGCTAGAGAACCTTCTTTGTCATCAGCTTATAAGGCAGACTTCAGGCATTATGGAAAAAGCAACAAAAATAGCTGAAATTGAAGGTATGCTGCTGGACTGCTGTGGCCCATCCCTGTGTTCGGCGGTCTGAGATATTTTTAAACTTTGCACCCCAGCCCACCCTCCACCTCATCATCTGCTCTTGCCCTCCCAACCAACCCCCTGTCTCTTCTGTGCTGTGCAACTGATCTCCTCAATACTGTTTCTCACTCGCACATACAAGAGGGAAAGGGACAGGGGGGGGTATAAATGTAGTGAGAGAACACTTGTAGCACTCGTAGCAACCCAGTGCTCCCAGTCTCCCAGCTGGAAGAAGAAATCAGCTGGTCTGAATTTTGGGTTGAATGTTGCATGATTTGGCGGCTTGGAATGTGAACACCAAGTTGAGCATTAACATCACTCCTGGGGCATTCTCATTTTCTCTCTCTCTCCTCTTCTTCCCTTCGTTCCTCTCCCCCATCTCTCTCTCTGTCAGACTGGTTGGCATAAGGCCAGTCAGCTGGTTATTAATTATGCCTTCTCCCCTTTTCACTATTTTCACTATCTCCCTCTTTTCACACTCCATTCTCCTCTCCTTTTTGCTCTACTAAACGGCCTTGCCCTGACATATATCCTGGGTTCCCGTCCACTTCTCCTCCTCTATCTCCCGCTCTCTTTCTCGCTCTTTTTTCTCTTCCTTAGGGCTCTGTTTGTAAACGTCCAGAGGAGAAGAATGAGGGAACAAATTATGAAACACAGGAGTGCATTCCATACCTTGTTTAGAAAGAATTCTCCAACAGCGCAGATGGGGAGAGGAGCCACTTCCCCCAGCGATTCTACCCCCACTTTCAAGCCATATGGGTCTTTTTACGTCTGTGGTCTTTAGGGGTATCTATGACATTTGTCCTTACCATACTTAAGCACGGTTATTACTCTTAAAGTGTTCTATATCACTCTTCCCTCTGCTCTATCAAAATGTACAAATTTTTATGGTGCTGTAATGAAGTGCACTTGAGTGGGGTGAAAAAAACGTACTGACTCTCTACTCACAGCAACTTTTCATCCAGCAAGACTGGAACATGCTTACTGTAAGTTTTAGCAACAGGTTGACTACATTGATTACTTCAGTGACCCATCAGGCTAGAGAGGCACTCTTATTCTGGCTGCTCTCCTCTGCAATTCTCAACAGAGAATACTTGACAAAGGCAGCACTGAGAAACTTTCCAAAACAGTGCACTGAGCAAAGCAAACAAAGGAAATTGACAATATTGAGAGCGATTTGATGTTGATGTGTTAAAGAAGCGAGCTTGAGCTTTGACTACAGCGCAGAGGAGCTGAGCATGCTGCTTCCACGTTAGCACGACCCTGAGGAAAACTGCCTGTTGCGTCTGGGAAAGGTTACCTTGTTCGCAATCAAATTTACAGTTCAAACAGAGGACATAAGGGCCCTACCAGTTTTTTAGTAGCATATGTTAAAGGCAGCCCTAAACCCTTTGGTAATACTGTAACTCTAGAGATAGAAGATCAGTATAGAGTACTGTTGTTGGTTGACTTCTGACCTGAATTCTCTCTCTTGTTCATCTCTCTTTGACCAGAGGATAGTTGTACAAGTTCATGGTTCAACAGTTGCATGAAAGTGTCCTGAGTATCTTAAGTATCAGTAAATCATAGTGAATTCTGGGTAAAATATGACTCTTTTCCAACTAATAAACACAACTGATGTAGCTTCTTGGCTGTGATTACTCCAGCAGAAAACATGAGTTGTGGAAGAATGTAAAAGATACAGTTTTGACTGTGAAATTCACTGATCCAGAAAGCAAAAGATAAGCCTTTTCCCTTGTCTCTGCCTGCTGCACAACATAGTTAACAAACCAAAAATTGAGCTGTTTTCCTCTTCTTTGTCGGCAGATAACACTGATTGTCAGTTGTCAGCAGGTACTGTGCTATTGGTCTTTACCACACACAGCTCAGATATAGCCTGCAGCTAGTCTACTGTAGCTAATACTTTTGGCGTAAAAGCAATACTAGTGGCCCAGTGGTTAAGACACATACCATATAACTGCAATTTCCCTGGGTTGATTCCTTTTTGGGGACCTGTGTTGCAGGTCGAATTTGTTTCTGTGTTAACAATCAGATGCATCTGCTGACAACTGACAAAAAGAAGAAAACATGGGGTCAGTTTATGGTTTGCTAACAGAGCAGTTCAGTGAGCAATGGGGACAGCAACTGTTTTTGGAGACTGCAGTAACCCACTGGCAATATTTACACCTTCTCTATTGCTTTGCTTCACTTTCATCTTTAAATTTTATTTACCTATCTAGAACTGATCATCCTTATGGTCATCAACACTGTTCAATCCATGGATTTAGAGAATGGATTACAGGTAGACCCGAGCCCTAGGCCTTACTGTAACACTTGAATGGATTTTGCGTATTCATAAGACACCCTCTTAATGGCCATATGGGGAGCTCTTGCTCCAAATGCGGGATTCGATCTGAAATAGACAAAAGTGGACAGGTGCAGATGGTTTGCTTGAATTTGAAATTAGTTTTCAAAAGCATCCTTTGTGTTCACACCATTGTTTTACAAATAAGCATAAGGCATGAGAACATTTAGTGGCGTGTTACTGTATAATAATCGATGCAAATCTATGGAAATTATTACACATTGTGTGTGTGCCACAGACAGGCATGTGCGCACGTGTGTGTTTCTATGTGCCACATGGGTTATTGTGTGTGCCCACATGTGTAGGTTGATTTCATGTCTTGCTGATAGCTAATCTTTTGTGCGGCTGTCCCTCACTCTGTCTCTTTCTGGGTTTAGTTGCTATGGCAATGAGAGTGGGGAGAGGTGGAGAGCCATGGAAAGGAATAAGAATATGTGTCTGGAAAGCCCATCAAGTCTGACTGAGAAATCACTGTACCAGCACATCTTTACATCCGCAGGTCAACACAGTGTGCCAGATCAGAATGAGAGGTTCACTTCAGTTTTTGTTTAATTCTGTGGTTTTGACACGTGAACCTCTTATGCTTAACCCAAATACACAATATATCAGGATTTGTTGAAAGCTTGGATGCGAACGACACGTATGTGATGTAATGTTTGAGGAATTTGCATGAGGGTTGAAACAATTACTGCCCACAATTCACATCTGACTTGTTTAGGTACATACAGTAGTCCTGGCTATGTGCAGTTCAGAGAAGTGACCTTGTACACAGCCAGCGTGAAAAACAGCGGGAGCTCAGAGCCCAGAGCTGAAAGTACCAGAGCTGTCAGGCAGACTGGGGCCAGGAGGAGAGGCTCCATATCCCCACAGCCCAGCAGGCACCACAGCACTGTCTCCACGTCTCCTGACTGGCACCACTACAGCTGCCATATGGAATCACAATCGCCTTTAATTTGCTCTGTGTTCTCAGCCACGGCCTAATGGCAGCCTTGTTTACCCCTCAACAGAAGTGCGAGCCACTCTCTCTCTCTCTCTCTCTCTCACTTTTTTCTTTCTTTTAAAATTGGTGTGTGTGTGAATATTTGTGTGCGCAGATAATCATAGTGATGATCAACATTACCCAGTATGTGTGCTGCCTGCTGCCAAAGAGGCCAAAAGGGTAGTGTAGATCATCACTATGATTATCTCTGTGCGCACGCACACATACACAAGTACACACACTAAAA